>NC_133651.1:50078825-50435988 GCF_009905375.1 Apium graveolens
TTGAGCTAAAAATGCAGCATAAGCACAAAAGTTTGCAGTGCCTTTTCTTGTCTTGAGACCAGCAGAAATATCACCAATAATCTGTTCTGGAGGGTGATTCTTCACTGTCCGTGTAGCTTTTGGCAATGTATGTTTTGCAATATCTTCATGTGAAGTCTTCCTCATCTTAGATGGAGGAGCTAAGTCTTCACCATCATAGATTGGCATTTTATCCTTTGCTCTATTTCCTCTAGGACCATCAAGTGTCATCTTTGCCATCTTTACAATTGCATCATCAACTGGAGTAGAAGGTTCTGCTTGGTGATTTCCTGAGGCAGTTTCAATTTCAGCTTGTTGTTTTCCAGAATCAGTCTCTGTTTCAGCTTGTTGTTTTGGAGTAGCCTTCTCTGTTTCAGCTTGTTGTTGTCCAGCTTCACCTGCATCATCTTCCTCGTCTCTTGGAAGATCATTATTAGGTTCTTGAAAAGTAACATCTATAGATTCCTCAACAATATGCTTAGACAAATTATAAACTCTATAGGTTTTACTATTCATAGAATAACCAAGAAAAATAGCTTCATAAGATTTAGCATCAAATTTAGCATCATTACCAATTGTCTTGAGCACAAAACACTTTGAGCCAAAGATTCTGAAGTAACCGATGTTGGGCCTCTTTTTCTTGAGCAATTCATATGGAGTCTTGTCCAAAATAGGTCTTATCAATACTCTATTCAGAACATAGCATGCTGTGTTGACTGCTTCTGCCCAAAAACTTCTAGGTAACTTGCTTTCTTGCAACAAAGTCCTTGCTGTCTCTTGCAGTGACCTATTCTTGCGTTCCACCACACCATTTTGTTATGGAGTCCTTGGAGCCGAGAATTCATGTGATATTCCTCTTTCTTCACAATAAGTAACAAAGTCTTTTTGAAATTCACCACCTCGATCACTCCTTATTCCTACAAGCTTTGAATTGAGCTTATTCTCAAGTAATTTAATTAGTTTATCAAACTCATTAAAAGTAGTATCTTTAGTTCTAAGAAACAATATCCATGTAAAACGAGAATAATCATCAACAATTACAAAACCATATTGCGTACCTCCTTTACTTTTATAAGCTTCTGGACCAAATAAGTCTAAATGTAAAAGTTCTAAGGGTTTAGAAGTAGATACCATTTTCTTTGCTTTGTGAGTACTTCTAATTTGCTTGCCTAATTGGCATGCCGAACACACCTCAGTCTTGACATACTTGATTTTGGGTAAACCTCTGACTAGCTTCTTCTTTGAAAGCTTGTTAAGTAAATCCATGTGAGCATGACCCAATCTTCTATGCCAAACATAAGGATCAGTGTCTATTGCAGCAAGACAGCAAGCTGTTTTCTGCAACTCAAAGTCCAAAATATATATATTTCCTTCCCTTCTAGCAACTAGGGCGACTTTGTTAGTACCAATAGTAATAATACACTTATCAATACCAAAGTTAACAGTATGACCATCATCATATAACTGACTTATGCTAAGTAGATTATATTTAAGGCCTTTAACATATTGAACTTTATCAATTGAAATGTGTTTATTACCTATTTTAGCTTTTCCAAGAATTTGAAGAGTTTTACTATCACCAATAGTCACTCTTCCACCCTTTTTTCATCTGAAGACTCAAGAATTGTGCTTTGTCTCCACTCATATGTCTAGTACATCCGCTATCTAAAATCCATTGAGTTGATTTGACTCGAGCGGCAAGACACATCTACAAAACAAATAAAACAACTCAACCTTTTGGTACCCAAAGTTTGTTGGGTCCGACATGGTTATCAGATAAAACATATAAAACATGTAAATCAGATTTCTTTATCCATTTTTGGATAAATCTAGGTGATTTAACTCTGCCAGCCTGATGATGGTAAGCTGTCTTTGTTCTGCCATTCTGATCATAGTAAGCTGTTTTCTGTTTATTTCCTCCATGGTATAATTTTTGTCCATTCTGAACTTTGCAATGCTTTTCAAGATGCCCTTTCTTTCCACATATGTTGCATATCTTCCAAGGCATAGCATAATCATAGGGTATGCCATGTTTTCCTTCATATCTTAGAGCTTTGTCCTTCTTGTTTGCATTCATTCCAATTCCTTCTCTGACCAATGGAATATTTGTGTTGTTCATCATAGATTTGAGACTTTCTTCTCCTTGAACAAACGATCCCATGCCCTTTTTCAGATCCTCAACTTCCTTTGTGAGCAGATCAATCTTTTCAGCTTGCTGACTTATGATTTCAGCTTGCTGAGATGGTTCTTCTGCTTGATTTGAAGGTGTTGCATCTATTGATTCTCTAATTTTGAACAGCTCCAAACATTCATCCCTTGCTTCAATCTCCTTCTTTAACTCTGTGATCTCCATTAACTGAGTCTTATTTCTTTTAAGGAGAATTTTGTTGAAGTTTTCCACATGACTAACTTTAGCTTGAAAATCCTTGATTTCAGCCTCTTTGTCAGCTTGTGTAGGTACCTTCTTGTCAATCCAAGTATCTACTTTGCTCATTAAATCTTGAACCATAGTCTTAAGATAATTATTCTTCTCTTTTAGCTTGCTATTTTCAGCTTTAAGAGAATAATATTCACCCATAGATACATTCTTACATTCCTGCATGGTTAGTGGTTCCAAAACAATATTTTCAGAAGATAAATTATATTTACAAGAGTTTACCTCACTCTGATATTCTTCTGAATCACTTTCTAGGTATCCACTTTCTGAATTTCCTCGAACAGAATCATCATCAAGTCCAACTAGGGCAAGATTGACCATGTCTCCACTTGAATCATCACTGGAAACCGAGTCATTATCACTCCAAGTCATTAGAGCTTTAGCTTTCTTCTTATCCTTGAAGACAGTTTGCTGTTTTGACTTCAATTTGTAGCAGTCCCGCTTATAATGGCCTGGCTTTCCACATTAAAAGCATGTCTGATCTTTAGAATCCTTGTTGGGCTTCTTGTTATTGGAAAATCTGCCTTTATCTCTTTTCAGCTTGTTCTTCTTCTCGATCATCTTTCTGATCTTCCTGGATATTAAAGCTAGTTCTTCGTCTGACTCATCTTCAGATTCCAGTAAGCTATCATTAGTGTGAAGAGCTAATTGCTTCATTTGAGCAACTGGAGCTTGCATAGAACTTGATTGGCTTTCCTTGATTTTGCTTTCAAATTGTTCCAATTCTGCAAAAACAGCCAATTGATCCATAATATCTATAGTTGGAGAGGATTCTAGAGCTGTTACCTTTGGTTCATAGATAAATGGCACAGCACTAAGTATCTTCATGTTGATTTCCTCTTGTGGGATATGTTTGCCAAGCTGCTTTAAGGCATTCAGATTTATCTGGAATCTAGCTTGACTTTCTCGAATAGTTTCTCCATCTTGAAGCTTGAAATTTCCAAACTCATTCATTAGTTTACTCAATTTCACCTTTCTTAAACTCTTGGATCCTTCGTGATACAATTCCAGAGTATCCCATATCTATTTAGCTGATTTGCATGAAGAGACTTTATCACATTCACTAGGACATAACCCATTCATGAGAGAATTCCTAGCCTTTCCATTGAAGCTGTATTTGATTAGTTCAGCCTCTGTGAGATCATCAACGTCTTTCACTTTGCCTTCTTTGTCGTTGAACTCAAAAGGACCCTTCTGAACAACTCTCAAAGCTAGTGGCTCCCTGGATAGATACACTTCCATGCGACCTTTCCACCAGTTATAGTTTTCTGTACCAAGCAAGAGAGGTGCTCGGTAATCTGAGGTTCCTTCGGGATATTTGTCAGCCATTTCGATCGAATACTATTCCTGTTACAGAAAGATTAGTATACCAAAGCTCTGATACCAACTGAAATTACACCTAGAGGGGGGGGGGTGAATAGGTGATAATGGCTAACTAGGATTACTTTTAAATTTTACCCGATAATAGCTTACTGAGATTTTATCAACTGAGCTATAATCTGACAATGATAGTAAGCTGAGATGACTAAATGCAATGCTGAAAATAATGTGCAGGAAAGTAAATAGAACACACAAGAATTTTAGCCAGGTTCGACCCCTAAGCCCCTATGGTCTACGTCCTGGTCCCTTACCAACTTGGTAAGAGAATATATTATTGATCAATGAAGGTTACAACTACAAGATACAATAATATATCTCCCTTTATCCCAGCTGTTGATAATGGCTTGCTGAAACCCTGTTTAGGAACCTGCTCTCTAAGTACTATACTACCCCGTAGTACAAACTCCTCTAGCAAGTACCACTAAACCCTTGTTTCCCTAGCCAACTTATCCAGCAACTAATCAATACAATTGAACAATACAAATCAGTGATAAAGTTTACAACTCAAACTATAAACTCTCTCTAAGATAAAACACGTGTATATATTTAGAGCTCGAGAGTATTTTGAAATCAATAAAGATCAGGAGTTGTATGTGTTCTTACTTGCAAAATTCGTGTATCATAAAACTGCAAGAAATCACATATATATATAACCATACATTAACGTTTGAAAACAACCTCAACAAATTACAACGGCTAGAATCCAATTCTACCGTGTAAGATCGTTGGGATGGTTTTCCAACGTTCATGTATACGTTAGATAGAAGAGAAAGAAAGATGTCCAACGTACAGAAAATATCTCTTCTATTTAGTAGAGGATAAAACGTTTTAATGAAGATAGGAGAAAGAGTTTGAAAGAGAAACAAACTCCTATTCTTTAGGAAATCAATTTGAATTATTAAAAACGATTTATAATTGAGCTCTCTATATATCATGCACGTATATTATATTAGAGAAGTCCTTACAACTGATATATATGAAGATCCTATAAAATCTCCATGAAATTTGACTTCCTTGTTGAATCTGGACTGTGCATCTTGGCTTGCTGTTATTCTGAAAATCGTGATCATAGCTTGCTGAAATAGATTACTGTCTTATGATAGCTTGTTGTCATGATACTTAAATAGCAATGGCATTAAGGTGTTATATCCTGCAAACATTCTCAAATAACAACATGATGGCTTGCTTTGTTGTGATAATCAAAACTAAGCAGTTACAAAAATGAGTAAAATACAATTTTGGTAAGAAGGGAAGTATTTTAATTGGTCTCCGGTGCAAAATACAATTGATATCTTAGAACAAGTTGAATTTTGGTTGTAAAATTAGTATTATTTGCCCAACTTTCATTTTTAGGATGATCCCCTCCAAATAAAATATATACCCTTTTAAGTTAAATATAATTCATTTACCTTCTTGGACTATTAAAGGCTAAATTCTTTGGTATAGCTGAAATATCAATCATGGATCTCTGGGCAAGTCTTCCAGCCAATCCAATTTTCATAAAATCCCAAATACCTATTACTCCTACTTTGGGAATAATTTATTTTTTTATTAAAGATTAAAATAATATTAATAAGTACCCAATTATTTACATAGTTATGTAAATATGAGAATAACATTTCTTAAAAAAAATATATATATATATATACACACATATATACTGTATAAAACACACTTTTTTGTTATATTCATAACAACAATCAAAGGATAAAGTTTAGGAACTTTGGTTATTAGGGTAAGTAAAATGAAAATTGCATCATGAATAAGAGAGTAAATAAATTTATTTCATATATATATATATATATGATAAAAATAGTTAAATTTAAATATATTTCAAACTATTAAACTTTTTCAATCTCATGACCACATGCTTACACCATGCTGATTCTAACAAACAAAAAGAGTACAAAGTAATCTTTTTTAAGAAAATATATAGAATGTAATATTCTCAATAAAAAAAAATTGAATGTACCATTTTTCTCAAGATATTAGAAATGTTGCATATAGGATTACATATTTATTGAGTATGAACATTCAAATTGGAAAAAATTAAATGGGAAGAATATTTTTTATATGAAAACGTTATAATTTGGTCACCTATACAAATTTTAAAAAATACAATATAAAAAAATATATTCTTGTTCTTGTTTTTCTTGATCAGTACTCAAATATGTTATGTTCATATGTTAACATTTTCATGTTAAATATAATATCTCATGCTCACCCTTTTCACATCAAAACAAAGTTGTAAAAGCAAATTCTCCTCAAATTCCCTAGCTAGACTGAAATGCCTACATCTACTATTACCACTGACTTGCCAGTTTTGTGGCAACAGATTAAAGTGGTTCAAGCACCACATCCTGCACTTGGGAACCAACAAAACCGTTTGCACAGATTGCGTTATCTATCTCCATGCTCCTTCCTTGTGTCCAGTTTGTTTTACCGTTCATGAAAATCCAGAGAAGCTTATCACTTCAAATGTTGTGGTGTCTTGCGTGAGATGCTACTCATCTTCTCACGTAAATTGTATTGGTTCACACCCCAATTCGCCTCTCCTAGTTCTTGGTGATTCCAATGGAGGAAAGACAGTAGATAAGAATGCTGCCAAAATTTTCCTTGCTGCTTGCAAAATTTCAGCAGGTAGCATGAACAAGACGGCTGTGACTGGCAAAATGGAGATGGAGGCTAGGGCCAAAGAGGCCATTGATGCCAGAGAATTGGCTCTAAAAGCCATTGAACACGTGGAGCATCTTAGAAGAAATAGTGCTAGTACATAAACAATAATAAGATGATAAAGGGAATATAAAATTTATATTTCAATTTTTTATTTTCTCCAAGCAATATACAAGTTTGATTTCTTATTAATTTAGGGTACCAAGTAAGAATTTATTAAATTTATTGAGTTATGTGTTGTGTGGTTAACTAGGAATTGTGCCTATTAGTGGTAAGCAAAATTAAGAATTTATATTAAGTAATTTTAATACATTATATTAGTTAGAGGTGCAATTTACTTAATATATGATCACTCTAAAAGTGCACGCAACCCAAGTTGTGCCATGAGAGACAAGAATTAATTTACAACACTCACAATTAGCCACCTAATTAATCTATCAAAGGCCTCAACTTAAAAGCCAAATAGATCACCTCTATTGATTTATCTTCTCCACTACAAAAACCCCAACACATGAGAGCTTCATTAAAGGAAAATGGTTATTGCTCATTTATATAGTTATTTGGCATAAGAAATTACATTTGTTTTAAAGTGTAGTATGGTGAAGGATTATATTAATAAAAGAATTTAATTGTCCAATATTTGTTCTGTTTTATTTGCTTAGACTTCCAGTGGTACAGTTGTAGTTCAAGGACTTAAAATAAGGATATACAAGTATCTTCATCAAAAAAATAACTTGTAATATCTCAATATACACTAGATAGATAAATCGAGAACAGGTGTATCTTTTAGATAAAAGTAAATTTACATATAAGTGTTTAACTGGATAATTCTAAAAATAACAAATAACAAAATAAAATATACAATGTTTAAGCAAAATAAGTAATTTATGACCCTTGACTTTACAAAGCACTAAAAAAGATAGCTAATTGCACGGATACTAGTATCTACTAGGAAGGGGTTCAAGGAGTAAAACACTTCATAAACTAGGCCTGTACAAGCCTTTTAAAAGATGGTGATCAAATGTGGCTATTTTTTTAAAATTTTGAAACCCAAGTTGCCCAAATGCTTTTAAAATGATGAATAATTTGAAAGGTGTGTGTTTCCCAAGTGGAGAGATTCTCGAAAATTAAGCACACAAATCTTTAAACTCACAAAAAAATATTTAGAGACCAAATAGATTTGACTTTCTTTTGTTCACCTAATAATTAAAAGTGAAAATTTTGAAATAAAAGAAACACTACTAGAGAACTTTTTACTTTTAGGCAACTTTTTCCCACTATATTCAATATTATGATAGTGGAATAAGCTATGTTTAAACTAGAAATTTTTCACTATTTAAATCTTTTTACATAATTTTCTAATCAAAATAAATATAATATAATTAACCTTTTAGGATAGATATTTTTGGAAAGAAAGATGGCCCGTTTTTGGGAGATGACAACGAAGATATTAATAGTTCATTTTATTTTAGATAATTATACAGATGCATGGTAAGTATAGTTTTATAATATTTTTTGAATTTGTTTTCTGACTAAAGAGTTTTATATTAAAATTTTATACACAAAAATAATCGAATATCTAGTACAAAAAAATTAATATAACAAAGTTCTTATTTTTGGATATATGATAATACTATTATGATAATCTATGTTTAGATTATAATTTATTCATTCTTTATTAGTTGTTATCAGAATTTATATAGTTGAAGGAAAGACGGTTTGCTAAAGGATTTGGGAAGAAAATTGGCTAGCCCTTTATGGGATGAAAAATAAGATAATAAAAGTTGCCAGCTTTAATTTTTAATTTTGAACAGCTATATGTTTATCTCCATCATAAACATAGTTTTACAAATCATATTTTAAATTTCTTTTCACAATATAATTTTTAAGCGGGAAGAAAGAAGATGTGAAGATTTAATTCATGGCTAATAGTTTGTGAATGAGACGGCACAAACCATCAACATTATATTTGTTAAAAAAATAGCTAGATTATAAAAAAAATGTGTGTGAAATAGGGCATGATAAATAGGTAATTCAAAAATTGGTAGTACTCACTACAAGAAAACATGTCATTCTCGACCGACCAAATGTAACTAAAATTGATTTGTGAAATATTGACATAAGCCACCGATTTTATCGACCAAATAGTTGGTAAGGTTTATCTTGATTAAAATCGACTACTTAGTAGAAATGACTTTTTGGGCTCCCTTTTTGGTAAAAGACTAAATTCAATTAGAATGCAAAGAGGTATATCTCACAAACATTTGTGGTTATAATATGTAATGATTATGTCATAATGAGGTAGGTCGTTAAAATCGACCGCAAATTAGCGACCAACTTATAACCGACCACATAAATGGATGCTAATAATACACAACTTGCACATTTATTATACATAGGAATCTTTAATGACCAAATACTTATCACTTATAATTTTTTAAACTGACGAATTGAGGTTGGTCATTTTTAAAATTTTGGGCAGAATAATATTTCGGTGGGAGAGTTTTTTAAGAAAACTAAATATCAATGCAAAGTTGAGTTTTACAATTATCTTTTGATACTTAAATTAAATATATTTTTATAAATATTTAGTACTTCGCCAAATCTTTTGGATAACAGTCTTTGATTACGAGTGATTTAGTTTTGAATATTTTTGTATAATAGCTTTATTGTTTAAAGGAAATAAAATTTCTTTCATATGATGTATTGGTATATATAAAGGCCACCCTTATACTTCCTCCTATTTGTTTTCATAAAATATATGTAAACACCAAATATATACCCTACACCTAGTTAAAACCAAAAGTCTTGTTTTTTTAAGTTTCTAAAAGCTTAAAAAAAGTAAAGGACTAGGTTTTTCCCATATTTATGTTCATTGACCTATAGCCCTAGAATATGAACCTAAACTTACTTAAAAAGCAATGCACCATTCTTGTTTATTAAATTCTTATGTAGCAGTTAAGCTCAAAATAAGTAAAGGACTAGGTCAGAGAAGACTGAAAGAGACAAAGTTGATTTAAAAAATAATTTTTTAAAAAAAATTAAGAACTAACTAAAGAAACAAACACGAACACAGCTAGAGTAGGTGGAGTATAATTTTAACTTATTTTTGTAAGTGTTCAAGTAGTTCAATTTCTTTAAGTACTTTCTCAAATTAAATAAAAACAAATATAAGTGTAGGATTAACTTCTTTTTAATCTCTTCTATAAAGATTAAACATCTCAAGTTAAAACATGATCTCATCTTTTTGTGTTTAATCAAAATATAGATTCACTGGTCTGAATAACTCACAATCACAACTTTTAGTTGAATGACTTAAAATGAGGATATTTAAATAACTTCATCTAGAATATAACTTGCAATATCTCAATATACCCTAAACAAATAAATTAAGAAGGAGTATGTCTGAGACAAAAGTAAACTTAAATATTAGTGTTTCTTTGGATATATCTAAAAATAACATTAGAAAATATACAATATTTTGGCAAAATAACTAAAACACTCACCAAACCTCCAAAAAGAGGGATTGAAGGGAGGACTATTTTAAACTATTAATGAGACTAAAATGCGTTGAAGGAAATAATAGCTTCAAAATATCTTGTGAATACACAAAATTTACCTAGAAAATTGGCCTAAACATCGAAATTGCACAAAAATTAAATTTAAAAATCTTAAAAAGTAAAAAATATCAGTAAAGATGGTTCATTAGTGATTTGTTAAATCAAGATTCCAAATCTAATAAAACTTTTTGTGATCAATCAAACAAAATTCAAATTTTAAAACAAAAGAAACATTATGACAAACCTTGTACTTTTTGATATGTTAAAAACTATTGTAATTGGATGTGTTTAAACATAATTTTTTTCATTCTTTATTTATTATTAATATAATTCTCAGAGCCAAATAGACTTTTATTTATGGGATAGCCTACATGAGCAAATAGAGAACATAAATGGAAAAAAGATTAAACATGAATCCATGTATGCCCATCCAAGGTACTCCCTACTGATGTGCACTTGACTCAATGTGTGATCACTCTAAAAGGGCATATATTCCAAGCTGTCTCATCAGAGACAAGAATTGTTTTACAAAAATTACAATTAAAACTGTAGTTTATCTATGAAAAACCTTAATATACAGGAAAAATAGATAACTTGTATTTGTTTAACTTTTTCACTACAAAAACATAAACATGTGTGAGCTTCATTAAAACAAATTAGAGCTCCACTAAAGTCATGTTGTTTTTGCTCAATTTTGTTATTATTTGGTTTTAGAAATTTTTTCATAGCTAACCTTTGTATTAAAGTGTAGTATCATCAAGGATTATATTATTAAAATGATATATTCCTCGAATATTTGTTTTATTTAATTTAGATTTATTTGTAGTTGTACAAACTTATAATTAGCAAAAGATATTGATTAAATGAGTATTGTACTCTACCCCATTCTACTATATTTTCTGACATTACAACAAGTAAGTTAAAGAATGTAACTAGTAGTATATTAGAAAAAAAAATGGTTGAATACATCTACTAAGTTGTTTTTAACATGTGTTCAAATAGTCTTCTTTCTCTATGTGATTCTAATTTGGAAGTAAAGGACTAGGTTCCACAAAACTAAAACAGACAAAGTGCATTTAGTAATTGAGATAAAAAAAAATCGGTAGCTAACTAGTTGAAGTAGCTTTATTCTTAGCATAATATAGCTTGCCTAGGTTGATTTTGGCTCTAACTTATTTTATTATGAGTTTGAGTAGTCTAATTTCTTTTAGTCCTTTCAAAAAAAACTCAAAAATAAGTGTAAAATTAGCTCAACCAAAACCAAATAAACTTCTTTTTATTCTTTAATATCAAGTTTAAACCATTTAAGCTAAAACTAAGATGTCGCCTTTTGGTTTTTAACTAAAATATAGATTCACTGGTCTTCAGTTACTAGTCTTAATAAGTCATAATCACAAGTGAGCTGGGATATTCAAATATCTTCATGAAGAAAATAAGTGGAAATATCTCAATATATACTACACAAAGAAAAGCAAGAATAAGTGTATTTTTGAGGGAGAAGTAGGAAAACTTACATATAAGGATACAATTGGATAGATCTAGCAATAAGAAATAACAATAAAAAATTAAAAAAAAATATTTAAGAAAAATAACTATTTTACCACCCTTGACCATGCAAAGCTCAAGCACCTCAAAATTATTTGTAATTATATGGATACGCCTATCTAGGATCTAAGTATAAAACACATTAAAATAGTCACCAAAAATTCTTCAAGGGTGGGGGTTGAAGGGATGACTTTATCAAGCTCTTAAAGTGGGTAAAACAGTCCATAAACGAGACTCACTCCTGACCAAAGGTGTTTATTTTAGTAAATTTTGAAGCAAGCGGCCTAGATACTTTTAATATGATACAACTAAACATAACTAATTTGAAAGTATGTAGAAACAGGGAGAAGTGCACAAAGTTAAATTCAAAATTAGGACTAAACACTTGAATTGATAGAAATTAAGCACTAAAACCATAAAACACAAAATTAAATTATATTTAATCACAAAAAAATGTTTAGAGGCAAAATCGAATTACTCTTTTTAAAACAAAGTATCATAAGCTAATTTTTTTAAACAAAAAAAACACTACTACATTGTTATTTACTTTTATGCAATTTATTCGTACCAAATTAAATATAATGCTATTAAAATAAACTAGGATTAAACTATAAATTTTATTATTATTTTATTTGTTTTACATAATTCTCTAATCAAAATAAATAAAATACAATTGAATGGTCACGATAAATATTTTTGGGAAGAAAGTCGGCCCAATATATTGGGAGATGAAAACCAAGATAAGAATAGTTGTTCGTTTTAATTTTGGACACATATGTTTAGATGGATGGTAAGTATAGTTTTATAATATTTTTTGAATTTATTTTCTAGCTATATGTTTTAATATTAAAATTTAATATACAAAAATAGACTTTGCCAAAAAATTTATATATTTATATCGTTAGCGCATTACAACGAAAGATAAATATTTAAAATGTATATTGAATTTCTATAAAATAACATAAATACAACTCTAAATTTTTTACTTTTGAAAAGAAATTTCGGACCAAATTTGAACAATGTAATATTGTAATAAGCTATATTTTATCTATGACTTTTTTCATTCATCCTTAATTTTTAACATAATTCGCATATAAAAATAAATAAATTACAATTATGATAAGAGGATCACCCTAGGAGATTTTTTAATGGACTCGGGGATAAAATATATTTCATATGTAATGGAGATATGCTCTTCATAATAAGTTTAGAAACAATCTTTGAAGTTAGGCATATATATTAGTATATATATTAGTGGTCCAATGCTCACTACCACCAATAATTTCATCTCAACTAGTGACACATTTAAATTTACCTGCCAGGAATAAACATGGAAGGACTAATGTCACAAAGCTCCTACTACCACAAAGGGGTTCTTTGATGAGACCTGTTGAAAGCATAGACAATCGTCACACGGAAATCCCATCCAATCCATAATCCACGTTATTATGGTAATCATAATTAAAAACCATCACATTAAACGAGCTTAAAACGTGCTTTCTTAGTTCCTAGTCTGGGTTGGTTTAGGTTCAGATTATAAATTCAGAAATAACCGTTGGTTAAATTATTTCATTTAAAGAACACAACCCTTAGGTTTTTACTGTTAATATAATTCACATCTTGGATATGTATGATTTAAAAAAACTCCATTAATCTAATGCCTTAATTTGTGTTTATTATCATTTAAATTATATAATACCTTCAATTACCACGACGACATTGATATATTTATTAAAACCACAGTGATTAATCTATTAAGATATCAAGGGTAGTTGTAATATTTTAATAATTTTTATAATATATTATTTTATATAATTTGACATTAATTATTTAATGATGATATCAATGCGTTATAATTAAATTAGTTTGTGTAAGTTTATTTTTTTTATAATCAGGGTTTTGTTTTAAAAGTATTAGTTAAAATATAGTAAGGATTTTGATAAAAAAAAGAGTGAAGGCTAAAAAATAGAAATGAAAAAGAGTGAGGATTTGTAAAAAAAAGGTTTTACGTTACTTATATCACAAAAGAGAAGAGTGTTGGAAATTGTCTATGCCAAGGATCAAGATCTGCCAAGGAGTCAGGATCCGATAGAGGTATCTGGATGTGTACCCAATCATGATCAGTCTAACACTCAGGGTTTGTCAAACCATGATGATGTGAAGACTGTCAAGATATGATTCGATAAGTCAAAGTTGTGGGACAAATCGCAATCTGCTAACATAGGATTGTAGTTGTTGATTTAGATATGTTTAGAAAGTAGATAAATTATATTGTAACATATCTTATAATTGATGGAGATTGATTGTAGATGTGTGATTTATAAAAATAGATTAGCTTATCACTTGAAAAAGCACACAACTCGAGTATCCTATAACCTACAAGCTCTTAAGAATATTGTTCTTGAGAGAGTTTTGTAACAGTTAATTACAGATCAATCTAAATTGTTATTTAATTCATCTGTGCTTTATTATTTTTACTTTACTTGTGTAATATATCGATTTATTTGGGTAATTATATCCAACCCCCCTTAAACAATTACTGTACTGGGCAACAAGTGGTAGCAAAGCGGTCTTATTAACTCTTAATTTGCATAGATCAAATATTTTTGGAAGTAAGTATGAAAGCGTGAAAGTTCCTTTCGTGAAGAAAGCCGATTACTGTACATGGTGAGTAAAGATATTGATGTATATGCCCATGACACCAGATGTTCCTCAACACTATATCAAAATAGGACCTCCTTATCTTGTGAAGTATATGCCCATGACACCAGATGTTCCTGAACACTATATCAGGAAAGAAAAATCAGAATGGTCAGAACCTAACACTACACCATATATAGCCTCTCTCAACACTTTCTTTGGTGTTACAAGCAAAAATGTTACCTTACATCCCCCAAAACTGATCTAAGCTAACATATTTTTTTAACTTTGAAGTAGAGATTAGAAAATGTTACCATAGACAGGAGCAAAGTGCTATTTTAACATAAAAAAATGTTAGAATTGATATCAAAATATGTGTTATCATAGAACTGAAATTTTAGGCGGTTCATTTTTTCCATTTGGACAACATTAGGCGGTTCTTTTTGGGATCAAAATTTTGGGCCGCCCAAAACTAACTAATAGCCCGTCCGCTCATTTGTTTTGTCCTTAGTATCAAAAACACATCTCAAAAACACACACAAACACTCTCATCACTCTTTCACACATCAAAACACATACAAACAGTTGTGTTCATAAGTACTGCTGAAGATGAATTAGGGTTCAAAGTCTTCTCAGTTGGGTTATAGTTGTTAGGTTTGAGTTGGGCTTGAAGTGAATTAGGGTTCGAAAATTGGGGCTTTTCTCAGTCAAGTTTAGGGTTTGAGTAATTGGGATTTCTTTTCAATCGAGCTTTTCTCAGCCGGGTTTATTGCTGTTATATTCAACATTTAGTCAGGTATGCCCTTATTTTCTCAGCCGGGTTTATATCTAGTGTTACGGTATAACGTTTGTTACTTAATGATAATTGGATTATTGTGGTTTGTTGGGTTGGTTTTGTAATTATTGTTATGTTTGATTTTGCAGGCTGAGCTTGGGAAGCCGAGTTCATTGCAACCTGATAGATGGAAGGTTTTTATCAATGTAGCTTGTAGTTGCTTGATTGTTGGAAGGCCGTGATTCTTTTTTGTTAACATATTTTTCTATTTCTTTGCTTATGGATTTAGTTTAAACGCCAAATTAATATTGTTAGTATTCTCAATTTCAAAACTACTGTTATAATTGTTCTCATGATTAATGGATCGTTGTTTTTTCTTTTTGCTAATTAATAGTTAAGAATTACACACCATTTTGACTCTTTCTACAAAAACATATGAGAAGTTGTTTTCTGCACATCATCAATCTCCTTCTAAAAGCAACGGTGCCATACAATTAGATAAAGAGTTGTCTGTGTTAGATCAATCTGTGGCTGAATGCTCTCCACCTAAACATAAAGAACTGCAGGTACATAATAAACTTGTATACAATATTTTACTCATTTTATGTCATTAGCCTGTGAAGCCATTTTCTAATTTTGAATTCTGAATATATTAACCATGAGGATTTATAGGATTTCACCAAACAATTTAGATAATTCAGATCTTTATCGTTAAATAAGAAGATAGTATAGTACTCTCTTTATCGACTATCAGGGAAGCTTACAAACCACTTGATATTAGTAATGAGGCTATAGATGCAACATTTCGCCAAATACAGAAGGACCGGAAGCTTGGCCCTGCATTTTTCGGGGCTCGTTGACCTGCTGTAGACAAGTTCCTGACTTTAAATGGGCATATCACTATGTTAGAGTTGTGTCGGGTTAGAATTAGTATCGACTTTGTGTCATTTTTTACTTTTATTCTTTCCTCTTACTTTATGTAATTTTTACTCTGTTTTTATATTAGGCCCCACCCGTAGAACGTTACTTGCATGACTTGATTCGACATGAATTAAGTGATTTGCACATTATTACATTAGTTCCATACAGCCATAAACTGTTAGTGAATGCCACTCTCGGCAATGATCGTGTAGGGGTAGCTGTCATTTCGGATGCAACAAATGGAGCTAGCTAAGGGTTTAATAACAGGTTATGCGGTTGATTATGGTGTCAACTTTAATTGTGTATTTAAGTTATATATGTTATGGTTTAACTTTAAGTTATATTTTTTGTATCTTTGCATGAGAGCATGTCGAGCTGTCTTAGTCTAAGGATCATGAAGATTTAATTATTTTAGTCTAGTGTTGTGTGTGTGTGTGTGTGTACATTTACCTATATCCTTATGTATTGGTAAATGTTAGTTCAATATAAAAGAGGAGAAATTGGTAGAGTTTATGATTTCATAATTTGAATTTGGTGTTATATAAATCTTTCGGTTGGAAGAGTAGAATTGACCTATGGAAAAAAGCACATGTCTATTTGGTTAACAATGAATATATATCTTGAATTGAGTGTATGACTTTTTTTATTTGAATAGAAGTATTTGTATCCTAACCTCCATAGCTTAGAATGAAACTAGAGCTGTATAAGGAGGTAGCTTGATTTTGGAGGTAGCTTTTGAGGGTTTTATGGGTACAAAACCCATAAATTCATTAAATTCTTCTTCTGTCTAAATTCTCTTCCTACCACTAGAAATTTTTACTACTATTTTTTAATGCTGTTTTCTGTCAATTATCTCGGTTCATAAACTAGCTTTTGCTAATGTGGCAGGTGAGTCTTTCTACGGGCTATCTTTCCCTTTCTGAATATATTCAAGTTATTGATCCCAGTATCCCAACCCAAGCCGAAGTTCAAACAGATGATACGTCGAAGGTATGCTTTACATTTCTGATACAAAGTATGATAATCAGAAATTCATTAAATGTTGCATGATATTTTTATACATTTATTTGTTCTTACAGATCATAACTTATTTCTTTTGCCATTTGCTATTGATTATCCTGCCATTTGCGACTATGTGGATATGTTTTGTTGTCTAGCCTTTTCAGTGTCTAATAGTTTTATGAAGAATGGACTAGCTCATATATCCTCCTTAAAACTGACAGATTATTTACATTATTTTTGAACATTCCATAATAACTGTATTACGTGGCTGTCTATTTTCTGGCTATAGATTAACTTATCAAAATTTGGGTAGATGATATATTCAATCTTCAAACATGTTCTGTTTAATGTTTTTTATGATAAAAAGATTAATATCTGTTTTGCATTATTGTTATTGTTCTTACTCTTTGCTTATTCAGTTTTTATTGAGACTTTTGTTGCATACATGAATAAATACAGATATGGGTCCCATCAAATCCACGAGGTGCAGAAAGATTACCCCCGGGCATTGTTGTACCAGAGTCAGACTTTTATCTTCTTGCTTATTTCTAAATGACACCAGCAACTTTTTTTAGTCAAAGCGCTAACTTTATTTTCTTTCTATTGCAGACTGGGACATTTGATCTCCTGGGAATCATTGTTTGTGAGATAGATCAGACTGCAGACCAAAGTACATACCAAAGTACATTTTACAATGGTACTAAAATTCTTAGGTGTATTATATGAGGCGATAATGACTATGGTAGCGCTATCTAATACTTTTAGATTTGGTGGCCATAACTTATTAATTTCATTGCTCCCTACCAGTAAATATGAACAAGCACACCAACTTCACAATACTAGAATAGAACATCAAGCTAGGAGTCTTAAGGACAGAATTACAAGAATGGAATCTGACCTCAAATCAGTTGAGTCCCACACAGTTGAGCTGTAAAAAGCACAAGTGGAAGCACATGAATTATTTGTGGCAAGGCAGAAACTTGTTGGAAGATAAATTTCATGTTAGAACTGTAGATTATTTTTGTTTAATTAGAAATATGGCCAAATGTGGTGGCTTTTGGATGAATTTACAAACTTTGTTTATTTTAGTTGACTTAAAATTTTGTATTGTTGTGTTGTATTTTAACTTTAGATTTGAGTTTTTAAGTTAAATATGTATTTAAGTTTTAAGTGTTACAAGTGTAATTAGTAGATATTTTTATGTTGGTAAAAACATGAAAAAATATTACAATAAATACGTAAGTGTTAAAAAAAATGTTACAATAAGATATAAAGATGTTATCAAAAGATTGAACTGTTTTATCGTCCGGTGTTACAAAAGCATATATGATGTTGCAAAAGAGTTTATTGTAACATATTTTTTGATGTTACTAGATTTTTATGGGTGTTACAATAGAACTATGGTTACACATGCCTTTTGTAACCATAGATACTGAAAGTGTAACCATAGGAGGTCTATTGTTACATTTTTAGCTATGTTACCAAAGGTTCAAAATATGTTACCATATACCCCTATTGTAGCACGAGCAAATCCAACACCCCGAGATTTTCAAAAAGTGTAACCATAGCCCAATTTTTTGCTTTAGGTAACATTTTTTGGCCATTTTTACACTTTTTTTTGGGTGTTGCTAGAGGGCATATATGGTGTACTGTAAGAAGGCTTCAATGCTTAGGAATGCAAAAGTCAGAAATATTCTGCATAATAATTTGGATAATATGATGTACAAGATGATTTCCTGCAGGACTGCAAAAGAGATATGGGATGCCTTGGAGACTTAGTGCCAAGCTACAATGGCAATCAAGAAAAACAGAAGAATTGTTTTTGTGCAAGAATATGAGAAATTTAATGCCAAGGCTGATGAGTGAATTACTAACATCTATGATAGATTCCATACACTGCTGAATGATCTATCATTGGTTGTAAAAGATTATGGTAGAGAAGACTCAAACACCAAGTTTCAGAGAGCTCTTCCTGAAGATTGGGATACTCAAGCCTCTATAATCAGACATCAGTATTACCTAGATTTACTGACACTGGATGAGGTTTATAGAATGCTAAAACTCCATGACTTCACTACAAGAAAATAGGGTAAAACCGACCGGACATAACCGGCCGACGTCGATTTGGTCACCTTAATACCGACCGACGTCAGTGGTCAGGTATATGTCAACTAAACGACACCGTATCGATGACGTGGCATACATAAAACTGACCATCCACTTGTGGTCGATTTTACAGAAACAAAATGACACCATTTTGCTGATGTGTCACTTTTAAAACCGACCACCTACATGTGGTCGGTTATATCCATAAATTTTGCATGTTAAAACCGACCAAATCTGGGGGTCGGTTTCGTAGAATAATAAAACTGTTTTGTATAAAAAAAGTACCCGTTACATAAAAAATGGTGTCGTTTTATTCTTCTGCCTAAAACCGACCGCTAATGGTTGGTTTTAACCTATTTTTTTAAACTTTTTGTTATATCCCTCATTTCTTGATTTTGGGAAAAATTAAAAGGACACAAGTGATTGAGGATTGAATTGGAGGAGTTTTAGAAAATTCTAAGTTCTTTCCATATTTTGTAATTAGTGTGTGTGTGTGTGTTTATGTTGGTATATGTATTAAATGTTGTTGTATGTATTTAATGTTTTTATATTTTTATATAATGTTTGTTGTGAGAATTGAAGTTTGGTAGTAGATAATTTGTAACTTAGTTTCATTTATTGTAATTATAGTGTGTGTGTGTGTGTTTTATGAAATACATGAATAATTATGGGATTAATGATAAATTATTTGTTAAATATGTTTTTTTAATTTAAAAAAATATTATTGTAGATGGAAACCATTGATCGGAGTTGGATTGGTAATCAATTGCAAAGCGATAAAATTTCATTGACCCCGGAATATAGAATTGGTGTAGAATTTTTTTTTAAAATTTACTAGCGAAAATGGAATGGAAGATGGAACAATGAAGTGTATGTGTAAACATTGTAAAAATTTGAATTCGTTAAAGATTGAAGATATTAGATTTCACTTGCTCGCTAAAGGGATGCTTGAGGGTTATACCGTGTGGACGGCGCACGGTGAAAATACAGGAAGAAAACATAGTCGAACATCACATCACCGTTATTGTGTTCGGGAACCTTCGAGAGTAGAAGAAACGATAGATTTGAATGCGATGTTACATGATTTAGCCGGTGAAAAATATCAATTTTATGAAACTACGGATACGGGAACTATGAATTTAGAAGAAGCTCCAAATGATAGTGCTAAAAATTGTACGAGGTTATTGTTGAAAATGGAGCACCTATTTATCCCGGTAATACAAAGTACACAAGATTAAGCTTTACAACCAAATTATTAAATAACTCGCATTATAGTAATAAAGCTTTTGATAGTTTGCTTAAACTTCTCACAGATGTGTTATCAAAAAACATACATTACCCGAAAGTTATTATGCAATGAAAAAAATTATGAAGGATTTGAGGGTTGAATATGAAAAACTTGAATTATGTGAGAATGATTGTATGTTATTTTATGGAGATGACAAAGATAAAGTTGTGCGGCGTGATATATGTGGTGAAGATCATTATCGGGATGTTTCTAAGAAAGATGGTAAAAAATAGCAAAAAAAAACTTAAGATACTTTCCTTTGATCCCTCGATTACAACGCTTATATATGTCGGCACATACATCCGATCACATGAGATGGTAAAAAAAAGAGATATGAAAGATGGAGAAATAAGTCATCCCACAGATGGAGAAGAGTGGAAAAGTTTTGACCGTCGATATCCTTCATTTGCTCAAGAGATTCGTAACATAAGGCTCGGTCTTGCGACCGATGGTTTCAACCCTTTTGGCCCTATAGGGAAAAAACATATAGTGTGTGACCTATGGTGATAGTTTTCTACAATCTTCCACCATCGATGTGTATGAAAAAGCCTTATAAGTTCATAACCGATATAGTTCTGGGTCCAAATAGTATTGGAAAAGATATTAATGTTTGTCTAAGGCCTCTCATCAATGAATTGAAGATATTGTGGAATATCGGGGTGAAGACATACGACCAATCTTTCAAACCAAATTTTACAATGAGAGCGGCTATTATGTGGATAATTAGTGATTATCCCGCTATGAGTATGATAAGTGGGTGGTCGGGCAAAGGAAAGATGGGATGTCAAGTGTGTCTTGGAAGCGTGCAAGGGTTTCAATTAAAATATTGTGGAAAATATAGTTTCTATGGCACGAACTGAATATTCCTTAAATCAAATGATCCACTCCGTCAAAAAAGTAATTTGTTTGATAACGAAGAAAGAAGATTATTTTGTGGTCATTTGTCCGGTGAGGGTGTTAAGAAATTGCTTGATGGTTTAGTTTTTCCACCACCCGGAAAGACTAATTCGAAGGCAAGGAGTGTCGGATACGGGGAAGACCATCATTGGACTCATGTCCCAATCTTTTACGAAGTCCCTTATTGGTCATCACATAGTTTACGATATTTAATTGACATCATGCATACGGAAAAAAATGTGTTTGAAAATATTATTTTTACTATTGTCAATGCGGCAAAGTCAAAAGATCATAAAAAGCAAGAGCGGATTGCAAGCATTTTGAGGTATTACCTATGGATCGATGAGAAAGGAAAGTCATATAAAGCACTTTATTCCCTTACTAGAAAACAACGTAAACTTTTGTGTGAATGGATTAGTTCACTAAAATTTCCGGATTGTTATTCCTCAAATATATCACGTTGTTGTAATGTTGAGGAGTGTACATTTTATAGATTCAAATCGCACGATTGTCATATTTTTCTTCAAAAATTATTGCCTCTCGCAATTCGTGAACTTCTACTGGCCCTATTGCCGATGCAATCATGGTAATTTCTAACTTTTTCCAAGATTAATGTTCATCAATGGTTACAAAAACCAACTTGAAAATAATGGAAAAATCGGTTATCAAAGCATTGTGTTTGTTGGAAATGACTTTTCCTCAAAGTTGATTTGATTCGATGGAACACTTGGTTTTACATTTAGCCGAAGAAATTAGACTTGTTGGACCTGCATATTGGCATTGGATGTATCCGATTGAGCATTTGTTGGGAAAATTAAAACAAAAAGTCGGTAATAAAGCAAGGGTTGAGGGATCAATTGCCAAACGATATATGGAGGATGAGATTCTTAATATTTGTTCCTTTTATTTTTCCTCTGACATGATCCATAATAATTTTTGTTAATGACACATGCATGATTTTTGTTAATTTTTGTTTATATTTTAGAAAGTACCAAGATCGTGTTATGCGACAACGCCCGGAAACAACACCTCAAGATTTAGATCGTATTGTCAAAAGTTGATTTAAAACTTGGTTTAAACAAAAGGTATTTATCTATTTTTAATTTGCATGATTTTTTTTTCTTAATTCTTATAATTACAACGTCTCATCGATTTGAATTGTTTTTAGGTTGATAAAGATGAGGTGGAAGGGCCTTGTTTTAGGGACTTACTTGAAGGGCTGGTAATAAAAGTTATGACTTTTGAGACTTGTCAAGTTAATGGATATAAATTTTCAACAAAATCTGCATCCTGTTCGGGTATTGTTGTTAAAGGAAATTTGCACGGAAATAATCTTGATTATTATGGTCAACTACAAAAAATTTTAGACTTATTTATCAAGGATGCAATCATGTATATTTGTTCAAATGTATATTGTTTGATAGTGTTGGGAATGGTGTGAGGATTGATAAGAATCGTGTGATTACAATTGATATGACTTCAAGATTGATGTCAAATAAGATTTTTATTTTATCTAGTCAAGCCTCACAATTATATTATGCTCCTAGTGTATTGGATCCAAAAGAGAAAATATATACGGTGGTCAAATATAAAAGTCGCCCAATTGATGAATTTATCGTTGCACAAAATGATATAGAGGACGCTTTTCAGGAAGATAGGTGTAATGCATCGACCTCGTTTTCGCTCTTTGTCGATTTTGCACAATATGGACAAATACCGTTTATTCGGCGTGAAGAAGAGGAAGAAGACGAAGAAGATGATTTGAAGGATGCCGAAGATGAAAATAAAGGAGAAGAAGAAATAAGTGAAGGTGACAATGAGAATGATGATGATGGTTTTGACGATTTTAAATAACGTCATTTGTATTTTAAAGATGATTTTTAGTAAATTTTGTAATGATTAGGATACTTTATTTATAAGTTATAGTAAATTTTTAATGGGTTTGTGAAGTTTTGGTTGTAATGCTAAATTTTTATGTGTTTACGTCCGGTTAGGACCAAAAATTCATAATGTTTGACCATAATATTTCCCAGAAAACTGACCGTCTCCTTGCCTAAAACCGACCACCTTCTTGATAAAACCAACTGTCTCCTTAAAGGGGTGGTCGGTTTTAAGGTGGTCGGTTATAAGAATTGAATTGGCTACTAAAATAAAACTGACTACTTTGCACATTTGACCTCGGTCGGTTTTAGCAGTCTTGTTCAAAGTACATTTTTAATACTTATTTTCAACGATCGAACCGTACGGATGTTAACTTCATGTCAAAAAATGCTTATGCACAAAAAATTAGCACCTTTGAACGAGTACAATTATATTTTTATAAGTAAATTAACAAATTTAATTAAAAATTAAAAAAAAATGAATTCTATGTGAAAAGTATAATTTTAAAAGGTATTTTTAATGATCGAACCGTACAGATGTTAAATTCATGTCAAAATATGCTTATGCACAAAAAATTAGCACATTTTAACGAGTACCATTACGTTTTTATAAGTAAATTAGCAAATTTAATTAAAAATTAAAAGAATGAAAAATATAAAATACACATGATCGAACCGTATGGATGGATTGAGGCCGTGAAAATGAACAAATATACCAAAAATTAGGCTATTTAAAAAATATTATAATAAAAATTATATGGAATATAATTATTTCAGTAAGTATGTCGGCATTCTGTAGACAGAATAAGTTGAACTTACCATTCAATACTATAAGTATAATTTTAAAATTTATTTTTAACGATCGAACCGTACGGATGTTAACTTCATGTCAAAATATGTTAATGCACAAAAAATTAGCACATTTGAAGGATTATAAATATGTTTTTATATGAAAATTAGCAATTTTGATTAAAAAACTGAAATAATTAATAAAAAATAAAAAATTATGAAATACACATGATCGAACCGAACGGATGGACCGACGTGGTAAAAACGAGCAAATGTACCAAAAATTAGGTTATTTAAATAATAATAATCATGTTTTTATAAGATTTTTTTAAATTTAGGTATTTTTAACCCCTAAACCCAAAACCCTAAACCTAAAATTAAAAAATTTAATTGCATAAAACCGTCCACTCTATGTTAAAACCGACCAACTAGGCGGTCGATTTTAAGTCTATTACAAAAATGCGGGTTTTTTTGGTGAAAATTTAAAAACCCCGCCTTTTACAAAATGACGTCGTTTTGCATGTTGCACAGGGTCCAAGGACAAAACCGACCGACTAGGCGGTCGATTTTAAGTCTGTTATAAATAAAAAAACCCGTTCATTCTTTCTTCTTTCTCTATCTCAGTACTAGAAATTGTAGATACGACATCGGTGCTTAGACATCGGCATGTAATGCACACGATGTTAAAATCATGTTTAATATCGGTTTAGAAAAAAGCGATGTTGAATACGAATACTGACATCGGTTTCACATAGTAGGCGTTGTCTATGTTCAGAAATTAAAAAGGCCAAATATGTGCTTTTAACTTTGACATCGGTTAATTTTGTTAACCGTTGTCTATGCTCTTTTTTTCAAAAAAATAAAAATTTACTTGTCTTCCCCCCTTTCCAGTACACTTTTCCCCCGTTTAATTTTAAGAAAATAATTGTTCCCCCTTTACACATTTCATTTCCCTCTTTCCAAAACCATCTCCCCTCTCCCCTCTTTCCCTCTTTTCCTGCAGGCCAGACTCTCTCTCTCTCTCAAACATCGATGGCAAATCTCTCTCTCTCTCTCTCTCTCTCTCGAACCTGAACTTCATCTCAAACACCAAGACTCTTCTTCATCTCTCTTTTCTTTCTATCTTTTCTTGCCACTCCCTTTCGTAAACCCTAATTAGAAACTAGTACATAATCGACATTGAAATTGGACCTGATTAGGAACCAAATCGAGCTTCAAATTGGTAAGGTTTGACCTAAATAGTGGCTTTAGAGCTTGGAAAGGGCCATGGGTTTCGTTCCAAAAATATCGTCGAGTTCTTGTGTACATCTCTCTCTCTCTTTCCCTCGCGCTCCCCCCCCCCTCTCTCCCCCTCTCTCTCTCCCCTGTCTCTCTCCCGATCTCTTTTATTGTTAGTGTTTTCGTTTATTTATTTATGTTAAAGTACATTCTTAGCTAGTATAGTTCTATTATTTATATTTAGGGCTTACCTACTGCTTATATTTTTTACTCTAATTTGGTGATTGTGAGGTGCTAATTTTATCGAAATTAAAAATCTCTGTGTCTTCTCATAGACAATTGGTAATGATTAGTTAGTTTATTGAGTCCTAAATGAGGTGTTATGTTTTTTTATTTCTGTATATTTATATTTGTTTAGGCTTAATTGTTATTTATTTAGGCTAATAGGCATAGGGGTGTGATATGGTTATTGGAAATAATTACATGAAGTTGAAGGTATAATGCTTTATGTTGCTGATATTTAGGTTTTGATATTGGGTAAAGAGGAACCTGAAGCGGCGGTGTCGCCTGCAATGATGCAGTACTAAGCAGTTTGAACAAGAGGTTTTTGTTAAGGTTCATCTTGAATTCGATCAGTTTGGTATTCATATTTATAATTCCAATATGAAACAGCTTGTTGATGTTCCTGGATATGAGTACTTTTCTTATCTAGGCCAGAAGACTCACATGGTGGCAGCTAATCAGGCTCAGATTGATGTTTCGGAGGCCAAGATGAAGGGTGCAATTGGAGCCAAGGAACGAGAGGGACTGACACTACAGAATGCAGCAAAGATCGATGCAGAATCGAAGATTATGTCAACAAGGAGGCAAGGAGAAGGAAATAAGGGGGAGATAAGGGTGAAGACTGAAATGAAGATATATAAGAATCAGAGGGATGCAGAGATGGAGCAAGTGAATGTGGAGTTGGCAACAAAGAAGGCAGTGTGGTCTCAGTCTGCTAAGATGGCGTAGGTGGAGGCAGATAAGGGGTTAACCACGGGAAATTCTGTATGGTGGGAAGGTGCAGAATATTACTGGTGGAGGTTGATGTCGGAAGAGATCACCTGCTAGTCCAGTTTCCTATAAATTTAACAAGAATGGTAATGCAGCAGACATGCTCAGGGGTCAGTTGGAAAAGGTTGCGGAAAGGAAGCAGTGCTGTATAATAAAATAAGAGAATCTGCAGTCAGGTCAAGGGCAAGGAGGCAGGTACGGTCAGTTTCAAGTGAAATGATTATATCGTTATTGAAAAATGTTGAAGATGCAAAATAATACTTAATACTTGGTTAAGTGGTTGCAGAAAAATTAACTTATGTTTTAATTTCTATGTGAGAAAAAATATTCATAAAAAATAAAATATGACTGTAAATAATTTAGATTAAAACCACTATATTTAAAAGGGCTAAGCCAAGTCTGTTTCTAATGTTAGTTTTCACAATTTCTGATTGGCTAGGCTCATACATGTGATCTGGAAGCAGAATTACAGGTTTTAAAAGAAGAGAATGTGCGACTGCAACATGCTTTGGTAAGTAAAGATTCTGGCTATAACTTTGGTTCGGTAAAACGAGTCGGTATATTTATGATTACATCTCTTATTGACTAATGCCTACGTAAATAGAAAGCGACAAAGAGGATGAAGAAGAAGGTATGTTGATCACACACTAATCAGTTCATATAAAGATTCAGCTTATCAACTTTTGTATTTCACAACTCAACTATTCCTTCAAAAGAAGATTATACAATCAACAGTCAATACAACAAAGTAATAATATTTCAACCAGAAAGTTATACTAGTACTAGTAGTCTTATAAATCCTATCATGTAACTCATTTTAAGATTTTAGCAGACCATAACCACTAAAAACTAAAAAGTAGTAAATGAAAATAATTTTAAGAACACAGGGCAGAGTTTGATTTATTTCTTACTTCAAAACTTCTTTTTTTTGTTATGCTATTGTGTTTAATTAACCTATTATCTATTGTTCGTGCAGCTTATGGAGACTGCCTTTACATATAATTTCAGTCCTTGGGAGTTCTGATTGAAATAGCAGGACTTGTAACTAGTTAAATTATGTTTGAAAAGGAAGAAATGTCTACAGTCCAATAGTCAGAGCACATAGTTAAATGGCTGTTTGTTGTTTTGACAATTTTAGCGACCTTGTTTGTTCCATAAGCCTATTACAAATTTATGAAGCACATATGTATATGTATATATTTCCAGCTTCAACCTCTTGGCCTTTCTTTTCAGATTAAATGGTTTATGTATAGGTTGATTTGCCGATTGCAGGTGGATGAAGCGGCACAAGAATATGACAAGCTTGCTCCTTCTTTGGTGAAACAATTTCTCGGGCAAGCGAAATATGTGGTCATTAAACTATCAGATGTAGCTAAACAGTTGGGCGAGGTGGTGAAAGCTAAACAGTATGGCCAGAGAGATATACTCCAGGTATAAATTTGGATTCAATGATGCAGTTGTTGTTTATGGCGAGTAGAGGTGATGTGGAAGGTGTGTTAGTCGTAGGGAGGCTGCCTAAGAATGCACCAAAGGGTGTCCGAGGAGTCATTAGAGTTGATAAGCTACGCTGGCTTGGCTCTAAGTGGACTAATACCGATATTCTTGTATTTAATACAGGGCATTTGTGGAACCGGGACAAATTTGTAAAAATGTACCAACTCTTCTCTTTTTTTCTATCTGTTAAATTAATGATATTTAAATAAACATAAAATTAGTATCATGTATGATCAAATGCAACTTAGATGATGACAATTCTCTGCTATAATGTGTCGTAGAATAGAAGAAGACTGTCGCACTTTGCTGATTTTTGTGTGGATTTTCAGGGGATTCTATTTTCAAGAGAACGAGAGTATTAACATGACAATGAATATCACAGAAGCATTTCAAAGGTCCCTGACAACATGGAAATCATGGTTTCTGCAAAATTTAGATCCTGAAAAGAACCATATCTTCTACAGGAGCTATGGTTCTAGCATAGGTATAACATCATTCCTAGACATGTGCTTAATTACTCAAGAATGATATTAGATGGACAATAGAAAAAAAAACTTCAGTTTTATAAAACATCACGTGCTTATTATATCATGTATAACAAAATGATTAATAAACAGTGTAACTTACTCCAATGCACGTGCAGTTCCCAAAGCAATTTGGAGATGAGTCAGATTTTTATAAAATTTTGCATAATGATCGATGGAACTGAACTATATAATTGCAAAACATATTAAAACCTACAGTTAGGAGATAACAGTTCACAATATGTTCCTACATCAGCAAAATTGGTACTATTCCACAGTGCACAATGGTGTTCTACTACTATGTCTAAAAGCATACTAATCATCCCATTTTGGTTGAGGTGGAGGAAATTATAATTTGCGTGAATGTATAATTTAAGCTTTAGTATTATATATAACATCAACACCTTAATATCCTTGCTGCTGGTGTCTTTTGAAAATGTAAAAGATAGATAATCAGCACATGAATAGACATGTAATGTATAGGGGAATAGCTCCTGTAGAAGATATGGTTCTTTTCAGGATCTAAATTTTGCAGAACCCATGATTTCCATGTTGTCAGGGACCTTTGAAATGCTTCTGTGATATTCATTATGTTAATACTCTCGTTCTCTTGAAAATAGAATCCCCTGAAAATCCACAAAAAAATCAGCAAAGTGCGACAGTCTTCTTCTATTCTACGACACATTATAGCAGAGAATTATCATCATCTAAGTTGCATTTGATCATACATGATACTAATTTTATGTTTATTTAAATATCATTCATTTAACAGATAGAAAAAAAAAAGAGAAGAGTTGGTACATTTTTACAAATTTGTCCCGGTTCCACAAATGCCCTGTATTAAATACAAGAATATCGGTATTAGTCCACTTAGAGCCAAGCCAGCGTAGCTTATCAACTCTAATGACTCCTCGGACACCCTTTGGTGCATTCTTAGGCAGCCTCCCTACGACTAACACACCTTCCACATCACCTCTACTCGCCATAAACAACAACTGCATCATTGAATCCAAATTTATACCTAGAGTATATCTCTCTGGCCATACTGTTTAGCTTTCACCACCTCGCCCAACTGTTTAGCTACATCTGATAGTTTAATGACCACATATTTCGCTTGCCCGAGAAATTGTTTCACCAAAGAAGGAGCAAGCTTGTCATATTCTTGTGCCGCTTCATCCACCTGCAATCGGCAAATCAACATATACATAAACCATTTAATCTGAAAAGAAAGGCCAAGAGGTTGAAGCTGGAAATATATACATATACATATGTGCTTCATAAATTTGTAATAGGCTTATGGAACAAACAAGGTCGCTAAAATTGTCAATAAAACAAACAGCCATTTAACTATGTGCTCTGACTATTGGACTGTAGACATTTCTTCCTTTTCAAACATAATTTAACTAGTTACAAGTCCTGCTATTTCAATCAGAACTCCCAGGACTGAAATTATATGTAAAGGCAGTCTCCATAAGCTTCACGAACAATAGATAATAGGTTAATTAAACACAATAGCATAACAAAAAATAGAAGTTTTGAAGTAAGAAATAAATCAAACTCTGCCCTGTGTTCTTAAAATTATTTTCATTTACTACTTTTTAGTTTTTAGTGGTTATGGTCTGCTAAAATCTTAAAATGAGTTACATGATAGGATTTATAAGACTACTAGTACTAGTATAACTTTCTGGTTGAAATATTATTACTTTGTTGTATTGACTGTTGATTGTATAATCTTCTTTTGAAGGAATAGTTGAGTTGTGAAATACAAAAGTTGATAAGCTGAATCTTTATATGAACTGATTAGTGTGTGATCAACATACCTTCTTCTTCATCCTCTTTGTCGCTTTCTATTTACGTAGGCATTAGTCAATAAGAGATGTAATCATAAATATACCGACTCGTTTTACCGAACCAAAGTTATAGCCAGAGTCTTTACCGCTAAGAACCATAATGCTAGTACACCTGAGGTTGCAATGTCTGCCCAATACATTATAAAAAATGATGTATACAGTTTTGGAGTGTCCATATTGGAGCTTATTAGCGGACGAAAATCATTTGGCAGGTTTCTTGTTTATGCTAAAGATTCTTGTAAATGTTGACGAGTGTTTAAGTTGCTTTAATCTGATGCAACTTGTGATTTTGATGTAGGTCAAGGCCAAGGTCACTCTTGTTCGGTGTGCGACACTCTAGCTCTATGATATTGATGCTTTGGCTAAGATGGTTGATCCAGCACTAAATGGGCTCTACCCAGTTAAATCCCTATCCCGGTTTGCAGATGTAATTGCTCTGTGTGCCCAGGTAATGTGCTAAATCTGAATGAATTGGCCATTTATTTTCAGTGCATTATAATAAGATAAGTGCTAGTTCTTGTGTTCTTATTATAATGTGCATTATAATAAGATTTTTGGGTATGGTGCTACATTTTAGGTAATTCTTTTTTTCTGATTAGCTTATGAACTTGGAAATGAGTAGACTATAGCCATGTAAGGAGTTGATAATTGACTTTCTATTTGCCTTTTCTCAGAGGATGTTACTCCAATCCCCACGGATAGCACTCGCAGAAAGGGTGGTCGAAAAGGACAGAGGCTGTGAGTTTCCAGCAGCAGCACAGAGCAAGTTGCTTTTGCTTTTAGTACTTAAAAATTAGTATAGTATGAATTGGCTATGGGAATGCTTGTATTTTATTTGAAATGTATGTATAGTATGGTATATGAGTAACATTTTGATATTAGACTTGTAATATGGATGAGTAGCTTTATACTTCTGTTTGGATGTTTTTTGTTGGGATGTTGCATTGTTTTGGTTCCCTGTGGCTATAAATAGTATCAGGATGACATGCAATTTACAAAACATTAACATCAAAATAGTACATGTAAATCGATATAAAAATGTACAAAAGACATCATACAAAATAATATTAAATGAAAAAGAACTAAAAAAACCGATGTGAAATAGTCATTTGACATCGGTTCTGAAAAAAACTCAATGTATTTTAAGTCAAATAACATCGGTTAGAGAAATTGGCTGATGTTAAACAAAAATATTTAACATCGGATCCGTGAAGAAAACCCATGTCTTATCCATAATTTCACATCGGGGCGTCTAATTTAACCGATGTCTGATCAAACATTTCACATCGGGCAACTAATCTAACCGATGTATGATCTAGCATTTCACATCGGTTTGTTCGAAAGAATTTTAATAAATGGTTTTAATGGATAAATATCTCATAATATACTCATATTCACCTAAAAATAATGTAATATAAGCTGAAATTTGTTGCAAAGACATCACATTTAATCTTAAAACCGATGTATAGCACTGTAATAGACATCGGTTGTTAACCGATGTCAAAGGCTGATGACATTTAACATCACACGCGAAAACATCGGTTCAATTATTTTTTAACTTCGATTCTGAACCGATGTCTGATCCCATATTTCCAGTAGTGTCTCTCTATTCTCTCTATTCTCTCTATCTCTCTATTACACTCAAAACCGACTTAATTCACTAAAAAGCTTCGATTCAATGGCGTTTAATTCACAAAGGAGCCCCAAATCATCTCTCATTACCTCCGGTTTCACTCTCGATGTAAGATTTTCTTACCAATAAGCACTTTTTTACTCCATTGCATATATGTGTGTATGTGTATGTATTTTTTGTGTTTATATATATGATTCGAAGTTAATTATATGTTTTTTATTTGTTAAATTATTATTCTCACTTAAATTGATGTGTTTATACTTCATTGATTTTCATTTTTTAAGTAAAGTTTTGCATGTAAAACATTCGTCGGTTATGTCAATTTGTTGAATATAGGTTAAAGTCATAATTTTTGGGTGTTTCGCCGGTTTGTTTACTCTGCTTAGAAGTATAAATGTATTTTTAGGGTCAAGTTTTAGGGATTTGCTCTCGTTAACACATAAAAGTACTCAAAATGGATAATTGCACTTATATGTTAGTTTGTAACTTTAATTTGATGTATATATATGCATTTATATTCCTATATATGTTAGTTGGTAACTTTAATTTGATGTTAACACATTCCGTACTCGAAATGGATACGTTTAATATACATTTTTGTGATTCGAAGTTAATCATATATAATGTGATTTAATATGCATTTTTATGTAATTTATTTGATTTTATATGCATTTTTTATGTGATTTTAAATGTATAAGTTAATATGAGATTTTGTATGTGATTTTAAATACATTTTGATATAATATGATTTTAAATATATATTGGCTAATATATTCTTATTGTTTATTTTAGGATATTTTTGCTTGGTTGTTGACATTGATGATGATTAGCCTCATTGCTTTGGCAATGGCGAGGAAAGGGAAGGGGAGGGAGGTTGAGGAGGATAAGGGGAATAAGGCCAATATAGAGGCCAAAGCCACTAGTACTACAAAGGGTAAGGGCAAGGCCAAGGCCAAGGGTAAGGGCAAAGCTAGCGTGCATTTGCGGGATGAGCCGACGGATTCGGATTCAGACCTGAATGATCCGACTCGGCATATGAGAAATGTGGAGGAGCGAGAATAGCAAGGAAGGCGACCTTGATCACATTCGAGTTTTGTATATGGAGAAAAACCGCCATTGAAGCCATATCGCATTGATATCTTCGATGGATAGTAAGTTAAAAAGTTTTTAAATTGCATTATCCCTATATGTTTATATTTTAGTTTATTGTTCAATATTATTATGTGAATTGTTAATTCTCATTGTTTTCCTTTGTTTAAATATAGTATTGAAGATGATACGGCTAAGAAAATGCTTTTGGCTATGATGCGGGAGAAGTGGCCTCTTCGGGGTTACACTTATACTGATATCGAAGAATGTCACCCGGGTTGGTTGAATGCAAGAGTTGAGGAGTTTCAAGTAAGTTAAAATTCAATTTTTTTTTGTAATTGTCATTTATTTCTTGATTTTATGATGCATTTATCTTTGTTTTCATTTTTTTCCAATTTTAGAAATATTATAGGCATCTTAAGGGGAAAAGCCGTTCAAAGGCCCAAAAAATTATGGAAGATCTCATTAAAGTGACGATAAAAAGGACTTTGAATGAGCTTAAGAAGAGGGTGGAGTGAAAAGCAAGGGAGGAGGGTGTGAGCAAGTTGTCTTTGAAGCCGCCTTATTGGTCCGTTCCTTTTTGGAAGGACCTTTTGGAGTATTGGGAGAAGAACGAAGGACACTTGCACCGGTCATCGGTTAAATTCGCAAACCGACAACAAGTTGAAAGATTACATAGTGCCGGTGCAAGGTCATTCAATAAAGTTCGGGAGGTAATATTATTATATTCCATCACACACAGACATACACATTCGCCATATTTAATAGAATCAACTAATTATTAGGACGTGCTAATATAAGTTACTTAATATTTTGAAAGGTTTTGACGAACAAAAACAAAAAAAAGACGAGGAGACTCGAGGTGTGGGATAAATATCATAGGAAAGTTGGATCCGATCTGGAAAATCCCGTATACACTACACCGGCCGCCATGCGTATTGCGGTAATTTTAATGTGATTTTATGACCATTTTATGTGATTTTAAATGCATCTTTAATAAGTGAATTTATATGTATTTTTATGTGATTTAAATTCATTTTTATATGATTTTAAATGCATCTTTAATATGTGATTTTATAGGTATTTTATATGTATTTTCATGTGATTTTAAAGGCATTTTTATGTGATTTTATATGCATTTTTATGTGATTTTAAATACATCTTTAATTTGTGATTTTATATGTATTTTATATGTATTTTAATATGATTTTAAATGCATTTTTATGAGATTTTATATGCATTTTTATGTAATTTTAAATACATCGTTAATATGTAATTTTATATGTATTTATGTGATTTTAAATGCATTTTTATATGTGATTTTATATGCATTTTTATGTGATTTTAAATGCATCGGTAATATGTGATTTTATATGTATTTATGTGATTTTAAATGCATTTTTAAATGTGATTTTATATGTATTTTTATTTCATTTTAAATGCATCGTTAATATGTGACTTTATATGTATTTTTATGTGATTTTAAATGCATCGTTAATATGTGATTATATATGTATTCATGTGATTTTAAATGCATTTTTACATGTGATTTTATATGCATTTTTATGTGATTTTAAATGCATCGTTAATATGTGATTTATATGTATTATGTGATTTTAAATGCATTATGTGATTTTAAATGCATTTTTATATGTGATTTTATATGTATTTTTATTTGATTTTTAATGCATCGTTAATTGTTTTAAATGAATTTGTAGGAACGATATGCCGCCATTCTCGAGCGCATGCCCGTGGAGGTTACACAAACGGGTGATCGGGATGAGCCGTGGGATTGGCGGATGGAAGCCTTGGAGGTCCCCCAAGGTACAAGGCCGAAAAAGAATCATGTGGTGGAGTTCCCCAATGCTCGGGCCACCGATCTCTTGCCTACACTTGCTACCCGGTACCGAGATTCCATACCGATTGAAGCCAGCTCATCCTCATCCGCTCCGAGACAACATAAAACCATCCCCGACAATGTATATCTTGCCATCATGAGGAATGTGTTTACGGAGATCCGTACTAAACCAAATCGATTTGCTCACCAACTTTTCGATACGGAGATAGCTACATTCGCACGTATCGCTCTCGAGGCCTCGGATCCATCCTCCGATCCTAGCCAAAGGTTGCAATGGAATAACCTTATCGGTGGTGAGATCGTGCATATTGTGGGCTCCTTGATTGAAGATATCGTCCAAAAGACGGAAGCTCGTGTTGCGGAGATATAATTTTTGACCTTCTTGTTTATTTATTTGTTTTAATTCACATGTAAAAAAAATTTCTTCTTTTTTAACTAGTTTAATTAAACTTATGTATCTAGGAAAACAATCGGCATGCTATGAAAGTCGATAAGGATTACACGTCCGAGGATGAGACCTCCGATGACGAGGACTTTGATGATGGCGGCGGTTATGGCGGCGGTGATGGCGGTGTATCGTCCGATGTTGATTTGTCGAATTAGTTTACATTGATCGGTTTTAAGACTATTGTAATTTGATGGTTATGGGATGTAATATAATACGTTGTGATGGTTTTATACTTTGTCGGTTATTTAGGATTGCTTATAATAATGTAATGATACAGTTTAATCCTCCGGTTATCGGAGTTTGTGAATGTTTGCGTTGGATTTAATTACTATGGTTTAATTGTGAAATTTACTAGTTTTTGGAAATAATTTTGAGTAGTATAGTTTAATGATTATCATTGTTCTTTGGTTTGGTTGTTTGGTTGTGATTGGATTGGATTTGTAATTGGTTTGTGTATTGATTTGGTTTGGCATACAGGGACTGCAGAAAAACCTGCAATTGTTTTTAAAATCAGACCTTAAAACCAACCGACAATAGGCATAACCGACCACTTTGACCATTACAAAACCCAGAAAACCAACCGTTAAGGGACATAACCATCCACCTTCTTCATAAAACCGACCGTCTCCTTTAGAGGGTGGTCGGCTTTAGGACGGTCGGTTATGACATTTAAGTTAGCTTCTGAAATAAAACCGACCGATGTGCACACTTTGACCATGGTCGGTTATGAGTTTCAGTCAACTTTTTAAAAATAGACATAACCGACCACCTACGGTTGGTTATGACTCAGTGACGTGGCAACACGTGTGCACACGTGTTGCCATGTGTACACAGTGACCCCACATTTGAATAAAATTCCCAGGTACTTAACCGACCACTATGTTGGTCGGTTATGAGTGTTAAACCCGACCAAAAGTCATAACCGACCAGGCTAAAACCGACCATACCCTGTGGTCTGTTATGACTATTTTAACCGACGGTGTTGCCTCTTTACCGACCATTTTTAACAATCATTTTTGTCTTGTTTCTTGTAGTGCTTGGAGATCTAACAAAGAAAAAATAAGGAAAGTAAGAAAATAAAGGTTGTAGCTCTAGAAAAGAAAGCTCTAGAAGAAGGAAGGTAAATGAAGAGCCAGATCCTGACACTGAATCATCCAACCTTGACACAGATACTGATGAAGATTCTGATATTAAATCTGATGATCCTCAAGTTATTGAGATGGAAGCAATGCTGGTGAAAGGCTTGCAAAACCACAAAGGAAAGGTGGTTTCAACAAAAAGTACTCTAGAGATGGAAAAGGCAAATTTATAAGAAATGAAGGACAGTAATCCAAGGAAAGGAAGTTTTATAAAGTCAAGGTGACTTGCACTACAAGAAAAATATCAATAGACATCATACATTTGACATCGGTTGATGGTGCATTGATGTTAAGAGTGTTAACGAGATCACCCCGTTATTTTTTGATGTCTTTGTTATTTCAAGACATCGGTTATTATTAAACTGATGTCTAAACTTCACCAAAAAAAATATTTCGCGCCCACCTTTATTTTCCCCCCGTAGTCAAAATCTCGTTCACTTTTTGTTCTGAAATCCCCCCCCCCAAAATTTACACCCTTGACCAATTTTTTGTTCCCCTCATTACTCACTTTAAAAAATAAAAACTAAAAACTAAAAACTAAAAATTAAAAACTGAAAACTGAAAACTACATTCTCTCTCGAACCCCTCTCTCAAACCTCTCCCTCCCTCAAACCTCTCTCTCTCCGCTCACAATCTGTCTGAACTCCGCTCACCATCTCACCATCTCAACTCCTCTCATATCTCTCTCAACTGGTCACAATCTCTCTTTTAAGCTTCTCTCGATTAAGCTCTATACTTCGATAAGTATTCTATGTACTCGAATCGAACTAGTCTTTTCTGCATGAAGACGAGTTTTACGAATTGAGGGTTTTTGAATTTGAAACCCTAATTTTATAAATTGGATTTATTTTCAATTCCAAACCATAATTTTTTTATTAATTCAATATCTTTTGAAGTTCCTAATACTTTTTAATTTGTTGTATACAGGACCTATTTTGATAAAAAGAAACAAAACTTTAGGTAATTTGGGTGTTTTTGTGTGTACCTTTGTAACTTTGTTTGTTTTTTTTATTTCTGTTAATTCGGTTTTTATTTGTTTGTACTTTTGTAATTTTTGACTTGTTTTTGCACAAAAATAGGGATGTTTGATTTTCCGATCGTCGGTTAGTTTCCTTTTCTAACTCTGTTTAATTTTGTTTGAGTTTTTTTTTTTTGTAAATTGTTGTAGTTTGAGATTTTATTTTTGTAAATTGTTGTAATGAGATTTTAAATTGTTGTAGTTTCCTTTTCTAACTATAAGGTGCACATAAAATATATATAAATACATGGTGATAGGTCGATATCTATGTGTAAGCTATGTTTAAAAATGATATTTTTTCCCTCTTCATTAATTTAACAAAATTCTCATTTAAAAATGAATAAAATATAATTTTGGTAAGAAGGGGGGTATTTTAATGGTCTCCCCTCCAAAATACAATTGATATCTTAGAACAAGATTTGTTGTAAAATTAGTGTTATTAGCCCAACTTTCATTTTTAGGCTCATCTCGTCCAAATAAAATATATACCCTTTTAAGTTAAATATAATTCATTTACCTTCTTGGACTATTATGGGTTAAATTCTTTCGTATAGAATACCTAAATCCTATGTAAAAAATTGGAGTTAAGGCCCAAATATCAATCAGCATGGATCTCCGAGCAAGTCTTCCAACCAATCTGAATTTTCATAAACTCCCAAATCCCAAATACTCGTACTTTTAGAAAAATTTATTTATTTTTCATTAATAAACACCCAATTAGTTACAAACTTATGTAAGTATGAGAACAAAATATCTTAAAAACATATATACAGATATATACTCTATCAAACACATGTTTTTGTTATATTCATAACAACAATCAAAGGATAAAGTTTAGGAACTTTCCTTGTTAGGGTAAGTAAAATGAAAATAATATTATGAATAAGAGAGTAAATAAATTTATTTCATATATATATATATATAGGATAACTATAGTTAAATTTAAATGTACTTCGAACTATTAAACTTTTTCAATCTCATGACCACATGCTTACACAATGCTAATTCTAACAAACAAAATGAGTACATACTAATCTTTTTTAAGAAAATATATAGAATGTAATATTCTCAACACAAAAAAAAAATTTGAATGTACCATTTGTCTCAAGATATTAGAAATATTGACCGGATTTGATGCATATATGATTACATATTTATTAAGTGTAAACATTCAAATTGAAAAAAATTAAATGTGAAGAATATTTTTATATGAAAACCGTTATAACCTGGCCACCTATAGAAATATAAAAAAAATACAATGTAAAAAATTGTATCCTCATTCTTGTTTTTCTTGATCAGTTGTCAAATATGTTACATTCATATCCTAACATTTTTATAATAAATAGAATCTCTCCTGCTCATCCTCTTCACAATAAAACAAAGTTGTAAAAGCAAATTCTCCTCAAATTCCCTAGCTAGACTGAGATGCCAACATCTACTATTACCACTACGCCAAATATGGCTTTCTACAAAATTGTAAATAAGTTGCCAGAGGCCCAATAAATGTTGCAAAAGCTTAAAAAAATTAAGACAATACTTTTCTGATGTTAGTATTTTTGATGTTGCCTTAGGGTTCAAAGACAACATTTTCTTATTTAGGGCAACACCAAGAATTATGTTGCCAAACACTATGAATTTGCAAAAAAAATGGGCCCACGTGACAGGTGGAATGTCACGTGGACTGCCACTAAGCGTGACACGTGGCATTTTGCCACGTGGCATTTTGACACGTGGCATTTTGACACGTGGCATGTGGGGGCCAGTGAGTGGGTCCCACTGACAGGGCCCTCGCCGTTCTCATGCTCTTTTATAACATTTTTTTAAAGATAATTGTAACATTTTTAATACCTATTCCAACACTTACACAATGGTTAATTTTGAAATATCCTTTCAGCATATATCAATGCCCAGTTCTATATAGAACTCTTTTCCCAATCAAAGTCATCAGAAACACAATACAATATTACCAGTACTGATGAACTACATCATTTAGACAATTTCCAAGTACCAAAAGATCACATTTAGACAATTGATTTCCCCATAAGAAATACTGCTAATAACAATACTGCAAATGTAAATTACTAATTGACATTAAAATTAAACCACTATTGATCCATTGCATCCCTAACGCCACTAAACAACTTCTCTGAACAAAACATATCAGCTAGACATTTTAACAAACATCTTCCGGACAATCCATCAAACAATCCTTGTGCCAATGCCTTACGGTGCCAAGTTCAACTTGCAAGGACTAAATTTGTTGCTGCAGAACTGAGATTGCACCCATGCAACCATAAACTGGATCTCTTAACCTAACATTAGCCTAATGAAGAAAGGATAATTAGTTATAGATAAAGGATCATTAGTCTAATGAACATAAGAAGATAAAAATATTGTAGTAGTTACCTGTATAATTATGTTAGAGTTGTCGACAACTCTTCAGACCAACCTTAGTTCTATATCAAATTGAGTATTGATTGAAGTGATTTTCTTTTCTGGATATTTGGAGACAGTTTCTGCATGAAATCCTGAGAAAGCATCCCTGTATATGAAATGAGTGTGAGAGAGCTATAAGTTGCCAAGTAAATGATTTTTGCTTGATGTATAATTATTACTTAAACTCAAAATTCCCTCATTCATAACAACATTAATTTCTGGACCACAAGAGCCAGGTAATGACATTGTCGTATATCTTCAGCCATTGATCGATGATTTAAAAAAATTATAGAAGGAAGGAGAACCAAACATGTACGATGCCCATACGAAACCCTTTTTCGGTTTAAGGGCAATCTTGATGTGGACAATAGATAACTTCCCGAGATATGGAAATTTGTCAGGGTGCATTAATAAGGGTATTTAGATCTTTATCGTCCGTATAGGAGGCAAAATACAACTTTCAATGGAGAACAAGAATTTGGTTGTGCACCTCAACCACTTAGCGGAGAGGATGTTTTGGGGAAACAACAACAACTTAGATTCAATTTTCGGATGGGGGAAGTAAAAACAGGTGGTGTCTCCATCGAAAAAACAATAAAATTTTTTTGAGTTAAAGTATTGGAAGTTTCACCATGCTCAACATTGTTTAGATGTCATGCACGTCGAAAAGAACGTGTGTTATAATGTAATTGGGACACTGCTGCACATGAAATTCAAGAGTAAAGACAGCCTTACCTCGCGTCTTGATTTGGTTGACATGAGGCTAAGGGCTGATTTAGCTCCAGCAGTAGTTGAAAAAAGAACATACTTAAATCATTCTTCTTATACTCTTTCCCAGAAAGAAAAACAAACAATGTTGTCATCATAGTACGACATGAAACTTCTATACGGATATGCTTCAAAAATTAGAAATTTTGTATCGATGATCAATATGAAGTTCTATGGTTTAAAATCCTTTGACTTCCATATCCTTCTCCAACAACTACTACCCATTTACATTCGTTCAGTGTTTCTGATCTTGTCGATATTTGTACGGCTATCACAATGAACATAAATGGAATAAAGCGGCTTTCTTACTAAAGGTAATATTCTCATAAGTCCATGTAACCATTCAGCCTCCGTACCCATGGAATCAAGTACACAGAACTCAGCCTCAAAAGTAGACCGAGTAATCAAAGTCTATCCAGAAGACTTCCAAGACTTGCTCCACCCGCAAGGGTAAACACATATCCAGTCACTCCATTGGAACCAGATTTCTTAGCTATCCAACTTGCATCACTGTACCCCTTGAGTACCCCTAAAAATCTCCGGTAATACAATCCAATAGAAATAGTTCCCTTAAGATATCTAAAAACTCTATCCAGTTCCTCCAATGAGTCTTGTTCGGACAACTTAGATATCTAGCTAACTTAGACACATAATAAGAAATATCAAGTCTAGTCATATTAGCAAGATATTGCAAACACCCAATAATCTGAGAATACTTTAACTGAGATACAGGAACTCCTGAACTATACTTGACTATGGCAACTTTTGAAAAATATGTTGTACTAGAGATTTTACAATTTGCATAACCGTACTCCTCAAGTATAGATTTCTCTATGTAATGAGACTGTGATAATGTTAGTCCATCAGTTGACTGAGTCAACTTGATCCCAAGAATAGCACTAGCATCACCCGCATCCTTTATTTTAAAGTACCTCTTCAAGAAACTCTTTGTCTTGTTAATAATATCAATATTGGTTCCAAACAACATAATATCATCTACATACAAGTACACAATCACACAATCATTACCTCTAACCTTATAGTGGACACATTTATCACCTTAATTAACTAAAAACTCCAAGTCTAAAATAGTTTCATCAAACTTTTTATGTCAGTCTATAGGTGCTTATTTAAGGCCATAAATTGACTTGACTAGTCTATATACTATCCTCTCATTACCAGAAGTAACAAATCCCTCGGCCTGCTCCATATAAATCTCTTCCTCAAGGTCACCATGAAGAAAAATTGTCTTTATATCCATTTGATGGATGATAAGACCATGTACGGAAACCAATGCAATAATCATTCTGATTGTTGTCATTCGAGCAACAGTAGAGTATGTATCAAAATAGTCAATGCCTTCCCATTGCCTAAAGCCCTTAGTAACTAGCCTATCCTTGTACTTATCTATTGAGCCATCAGGGTTTAGCTTCCTCTTGAAGATCCATTTCCATCCAATAGTAAAACACCCAGGAGGGAGATCAACTAACTCCCATATTCCGTTAGAAACAATTGAGTCAATTTTACACTTCACAACGCCTTTCCAATGCCTTGACTCCGAAGAATACATGGCTTGGCGGAAAGTTAAAGGCTCATCCTCGACATTGTAAGTGATGAAGTCACTTCCAAAGTCCTTGACTACCTTTGCTCGCTTACTCCTTCTAGGTTCCACTACTTCATTAGGAGTAGAGCTACTACCGAGATCCATCCCCACATTTGTCATCTTTTCCACATTATCAGGAATAGAACTCAATGTTTGAGTAGGATCATCCTCAGAATTACCCACATGTATACCAGTCTTCATAGGGAATACTTCCTCAAAGAAAGTTGCATCACAAAACTCAACTATCATATTCACCATAATACCATCCATGTTAGATTTTAATACTAAAAATCTCATAGATTTAATTGTTTCAATATAGCCCATAAAGATATAATCAACAGTTTTTAGACCTAGTTTTTTCTCTTGTGTTTAGGGACAAGCACCTTAGAAAGGCACCCCCACACACAAAGATAACTCAAAATTGTCTTACGCTTTCAGAGGGACTCTATTCAGAATATGGCAAGCCATATTCAGAGCCTCCCCCCCCCCACATGTACTTAGGCAACCCAGAATTAATTAGCATACTGTTAATCATATCTTTAAAAGTTATGCTCTTTCGCTCTACCCCCCATTAGACTCAGGTGTGCATTATAGAATAACCTCATGAAATATAACACTGTTTATGCAAAATTCATTAAACAAGGTACTCGTATACTCACCACCTCTATCAGACCTCAAATATTTAAGTACTTTGCCAGTTTATGTTTCAGCTTCATTTTTATACATAATGAATTTACCTAGTGTTTCTTCCTTATGTTTAAGCAAATAAACATAACAATATCTACTACAATCATCTACAACTGTAATAAAATATATATAGTGATCCTCAGTTAACACACCACCGAATTCACATATGTCCGAGTGAACTAAATCTAATAATTCTAAATCCCTAACAATATTATGAAAAGTTTTCCTTGTTTGTTTAGTAGTTACACACACTTGACACTTAGATTTCTTACTAATGGCATATTTTGGAATCAATTCTAAATTCATCATATTATTTAGAGCACCAAAATTTAAATGACCAAGTCGTAAGCACCACAAGTTAGATGATTCTACATAATTAACAGAAGGTGCAACACTAACATTAATAAAACAACTCAAAATGGGTTCAACATTTATTAAAAACAAATCATCAGACAAATAATCCTTGCCAAAAAATGTATCAGTATGTGTAATAACTACTTTATTACATTTCAAAGAAACTTCAAAGCCGTTCTAAACTAAACAACTTCCACTTATTATATTGCTACGAATAAAGGAAACATGATTCACTCTAGTGAGAGATAGAATCATCCCAGAAGCAAACTTTTGGTACACGTTTCTTATTCCAAGCACTTGTGCAGCACTAGCATTCCCCATAGTCACTGTCACTCCATGACTCTGTTGATAAGATACAAATAAACTAATATCAACATAAATATGCACATTAGCTCCAATTTCAATCAATCACTCATGTGACAGATAAGTGGAAAGTAGTACAGGGTCGTAAGTAACATACCCATCATTAGTTTCAGAGGCAACAACCTCACCAATGACCATGCACTAGTACAAAAAGTACTTTCTGCAACGTAGTTTTAGCGTCGGTTCTTTAAAGAACCGACGCCTAAAGGTATTTCCTGCGTCGGTTACAAGATTGACCGAGGCCAATAGGTATATGTGCACGACATTTGGTGTCGGTTATTAATTTAACTGACGCTAAAAGTGTTAATAGCGTCGGTTCTGTAAGTAATCGTCGCTTAAAAGTATTTACGACGTCGCCATTTACAACCGACGCTAAAAAGTATGCTTTGTGCTATGGGTTTCTAGTTGGCCGACGCTATAGATTTCTGCTTTATGCTACGGGATTTAATTTAACCGACGCTAAAAGTATTCGAGTAAAAAATTAATTGGACCAGGGATGTCACGACACTAAAGGTGTTCTTTTAAATTTTTTATTTTTGTATAATTATTTTTTAATCACATATTTATCTATTTATCATATGTATCTCACAATCTTTTTTAATTTGAGTTATGATATATTTGCTAAAGTTAAAAGACTTCCAAAAATAATATTTTTTTTATTTTTATATCTAAATGTTAAATAAAATAAAAGTAATAATATTTCTAAGTTGTTGATATTCACACAATATTGAAGTTTGTTTACTCGGTTTCAAAAATAAATGTCCACTTTTATGAAAAAAAAATTGTTTCAAATTAGTTGGCTACTTCAACTTTTCAATTAATTTTCAAACACTAATCTCTAGTTTTATTTTCCAATATCTATTCTATGTCACACATCTTCAATTTATATTATTTATATTTTTAATATCAACTTTGTTTCACAAAATATATTTTTTTATTACATTTTTTTTATGGGTATTTAATACAATTAAAATTGATACAAGTATTACTTTCATATAAACATTGACTTTCTTAATATACGGAATTTTATGTAACTCAAACTTAAAAAAAATTTATGAAGAAAAAAATTAATGATTAATCTCAAAATAATCAAACAAAAAACATAATTAAAAGAAGAGTAAAATAAGTTATAAAAATTATGAAAAGGGAAAAAAGTAGGTGAAATAGTGAGGATGTCCTGTGTCTGTTCAATTTCAAACTAAGAGAAGTACTCCACTCCGCTCCACTCCGATAGATACGCATCTTTACGTGCCCCAGTTCTCTACTCAGGTATTCACCCCTCCGCTTTCGTTTTTCTACTAGCGATTAAACGAAGATACCAACGGTAGTATTCCAGTGTTGAATTTGGTTTTTCTTACTGCAGATTGCTTTGGACAAATTGAAGCAAGTTGGTCTATTTTGTTGTAATTGAAGCAATTGGGTTCACTTTTCTCCACTCCGGTAGTCCGGTTGGTTTGATTAGGGTCGTATGTAGTCTGCGCTCCTAACTCCCGATTTCCTCTCTGGTGTACCAGTTTGTATCTCTACTTCTGGTTTGTATCACTACTTCACTATGTATCTTCTATTTGATTACTTTTAATAATTGTATCATGTTGAAATTAAAAGTCAATATAGTATAGTTAGTTATGCACAAATTGTTGATGAAAAAATGAATACAGGTAGTGAACATTTTTTGTTTTCCAATTTTGTTCTTTATTTGAAGATGTACTATAAGTTTGACGCAACCTGGAAACATGGATTTCTACCTCCTCTGTTTTGCATATTTATTTAAGTAGAGAATTAACATCCTACAAGTTGAAAAATAGTGTAGATTGGATAAAAATTAATGAGTAAATAGTTAGATGATGATTAATATATTATTTAGTCCTAGTTCATGTGTAAATAGGAAAAAAAGAAAAAAAAGTAAAGTGTATTATTAATAAATATGTAGATATATGGATTGGCATTGTTCATTTTAGGTGGAATTTGAGATAAAGATTAGTAAACTACTTATTGTTAGTTAAATTTAATATTTATTTTTAGGTTAATATTACTAAAAGATATACCAAATATATTTTTTGAGTTACAATGTGTCCTTGGTAATATATATATTTATTTCTTTGATTTGTAGTTTTTAGTTCCTTATTTTTGCAACTTGCCTTTACTGACTTGTCTATCATATATTGTATAGAATTAAAAAATGGATCGTCGTACATGGATGTACAAAATATCAAGGGCGACCCATTAGTATATTAGTGGCGTCAAGCACTTCATTGAATGTGCGGAGAAACATGCAAAAGGGGACATGATCATGTGTCCTTGTTACGATTGTTATAATTTAAAAAAGTTTCCTACTGTTGACACAGTGCTTGACCATTTATTTCGACGGGGCTTCATGGATGATTACACTAGGTGGATTTGGCATGGAGAGGGAATACACTCTAGAACAATGGAGACATATATAAGGAATGATGAAAGTTTTGGAGATGGTAAGCCTGAAAATAAAGAAGATAATGTGGAAAATGATAGGGTCGAGGAGATTATCGAAGATCTTGAAGATTTTCTAAAGCACCAACCAAAAATTCTTGAGAGCTTGGTTGATGGTTCCAAAAAACTCCTGTATCCAGGGTGCAATGATCAGTTTACTAGGTTATTAACAACCTTGAAATTGTGCTAGCTTAAAGTGAAGAACGGGTGGAGTGACAAGAGTTTCACAAAAATGCTAAAACTTCTCGCTGACATACTTCCTCCGAATAACGAGCTTCCCATTTCCACCTATGAGGCGCAGAAGATATTGTGTCCCATGGGTATGAATGTAAAGAAGATCCATGCTTGTCCAAATGATTGTGTGTTGTTTCGCCATGAGTATGAACATCCACAAACTTGTCCAAAGTGTGTAGCATCTAGGTACAAGCGGGAGGGAAATTATTTTTCGAGTGTTGATAAAAAAAGGCCTCCTGCGAAGGTGCTGCGATATTTACCCGTACTGGAGCGATTCAAATGCCTTTTTGCAAATGTCACCGACGCAAAGCTTATGAGGTGGCATAAGGAAGGAAGAAAATCAGTTGGGATGCTCAGACACTGTGGTGACTCTCCACATTGGAGAACCATTGATGGAAAGTTCTCAGAATTTGGCAGAGAAGTTAGAAATTTACGACTTGGGCTTTGCGCGGATGACATGAATCTGTATCGCACTTTAAGCTCTCAACATAGCACTTGGCCGGTCCTCTGACAATTTATAACTTGCCTCATTGGTTATGCATGAAGTGCAAGTACATCATGTTGACATTGCTAATCCCTGGTCCTAAAGAACCCGGAAATAATATCGATATTTATCTTCAGCCACTTATTGAAGATCTAAAGTTATTGTGGGATGAAGGTGAGAGGGTATATGATACATTCAGCCAAACAAATTTCACTTTGTGTGCCATTAATTTTTGCACCATAAGTGATTTTACATGTTATGGAAACCTTTCAGGATACACTATCAAAGGAGCTAAAGCGTGTCCGATTTGTGAAGATGCTACAATTGATCTTCGTTTAAACAATTGTAAAAAGAATGTTTATATGGGTCATCGTACATTTCTTCCCCTTAATCACCCTTAGCGTAAGAGGAAAAAGTCTTTGGACGGGACTTTCGAGACTCGAGTGGCTCGTTTACCATGGGAGTGAGGTTTTGGAACGTGTTAAAGATATTGATGTTGTACTTGGAAAGTTGAATAAAAAGCCAACTCCAAATAGTATTTGGAAGAAGAAGTCTATATTTTGGGATCTTCCATACTGGGAACACTTGCAAGTTAGACACTCTCTAGATTTCATGCATATTGAAAAAAATGTCTGTGAAAGCCTTGTCGGGACATTGTTGAATATACCCGGTAAGTCAAAGGATGGAATGAAAGCCAGATTAGACATGCAAGAGATGGGTATACTAGTAGAATTAGCACCACAACAATCAGGCAAGCGTACATATCTACCTCCGGCTTGTTATAGTCTGTCTAGAAAAGAAAAAATCAGCTTTTGTGAGTGTTTATCTAGTGTGAAAGTTCCATCTGGATATTCCTCAAACCCAAAAAACATTGTCTCAATGAAAGATTTGAAGTTGGTAGGAATGAAGTCACATGATTGTCACGTGTTAATGCAACATCTATTACCGGTTGCAATTTGAGGCATATTACCGAAGCATGTGCGATTGCTTATCATGAAACTGTGTTTCTTACTCAATGTTATATGTAGTAAGGTGATTGATCCCATGACACTGGATACTTTGCAAGCTGATATAGTTGTTACACTTTGTGAGTTTGAAATGTCTTTTCTACTGTAATATCTGGGATATACCGTATAATTATTTTGCTAATAAATAATTATTTTGCTAATGTCCGGTTTGCAACATCTATTCTGTGAATTATTTGTTAAGTGTTAAATGTGTTTTGATGTTTAAAACTAATATTAATTGAGTATTTTAATTTTTATATATTCAAAATAAAATATAGATGATTGTCATATCTTCCTATTTATTTTTATATTGATTTATGATTTTATAGGAAATATATGGATTTTATAAAATCTTTTACCGAGTATTTAAAAACTATTTTATACAATCGGGAACCAACCGACGTTATCCGTTTTTACGTCTTTATAACCCGAACTTTTCCGAGAACTCCTTCCTAACCTAATTGCAATATTCTGAGCATTTTCCATGTTTCGACTTTTTCGATCCGGAGTACGGTTTATGCTATGCGGGTCCCGGTGCAACATTTTCGATACATTATTCGTTTAGGTGAATCAATAAAACTCGTATTTTTGATAAACGGAATCTTTTTATTAAACTATCACAATTATCACCTCGTAATACATGTAACCAGGCGCTGAGACCAAGACCGCAGTACAAATTGTACTGATTTGGATAATTATCCCGAAAACCGGTACCGTTTGGATCAGTTTTTATAAATAAACGTACCATTTTGTATCTGGAATGATCTAACGGGATACTAATTTTCCGTAATTATAAATATCCTCTACCGTATTTTATTTTGTACCAGAAATCATTTGCAAACAATATTTACAGAGTTTTTACAGAGAAAATACTATAATTATATTTTGTTCTTCATAATCAAACACAAATTCGGAGGCGTTATCGATATCCGATTTTGGCGTACATATACTCAAAACGAAGCTATTGAAATCTAGAATCCAAATATTTCATCCGTTTTACTACAGATTTCAAAGGTATTTTCTTATTTAATTATCTATATTCAAATTTCTTCAAATTAAAATTATGAATTTTTGTTCGAGCTATTGTTTGTATGTTTTGATGCTTGCATGTTGTAGAGTTTTTGATGCTGATCATTTTGGTATATTATACTCTTGATTTGGAGTTCAATAACATGTTTAATTTTGGGTTTGATTCTCGGAATTGAGGAATTAAGGTTTATATTACTTTGAATATTTTCAATTCGATTTAGGGAAATCTTTGTTAGGGGTTTTCAGTCGATCTTGATGGGTTCTTTGTGTTCCTTATCAAATTTTCAATCGAACCATGTATTTACATATCACAAACGATTCCTAATAAGTACGGAGTTGTCTTTTAAAGTTTTCCCCAGAGGTTATGTCGATTTTGGCCGGAGGTTGTGTTCCAGACATGGTTTGTGATGATTGTTACTTGATTAGTGTTTCTGGGAAGGCTGTAAATGAATTCCAAGCAAAAACCAGACCAGAACGTATCGATTTGAGCAATAATCGAGGTCGCCGGAGCTTCCCGACCTCGCCGGATTCTGCAAATTTCCGGCGGGTCTGGTTTGTTCTTGGCAACCCGATTGTTTTAAATTACTAACCCGACCCGTTTCTTTTATTAAAAACCCGGTTTTTATTCAAATTACTCCTAAACCCAAGTTGTTTTTGGCATTTTTACAAGTTAGTACCTGAAATTTCCAAAACTTTACAAATTCTGGATTCCTGTTTTGAATTCTTTTAAAATTTGGATTTCTTTTTATAAATTATTTTCAAAATTGTTTTTAATTTCCAAAAAATTCCGAAAATAATTATTTTAATTCCAAAAATCATTATTTTAATTCCTAAAATTATTTTTAATTCAAAAATAAATCTGAATTAATTAGTTAATTAATTTTAGTTAATAATTAATTGATTAATAGGTCAATTAATTCGGAAATTAATTGATTAATTGATTTAATTAATTATTATTTGATTTTAATTAATTATTTAATTAGATTTAATTATTTAAAAATAATTTAAAAATTCCGAAAAAAAGTTTCGAGCTTTAAAATATTATTTTAAATTATTTTCAAGGCTCGATAATTATTATAAAATTATTTTGAAGCTAGATGCGGCCAACCGAACCTTGTTTATTACTTTGAAATTGATCCAATGACCCGTTTTAATTTCGAAAAATATTTTCTTAATCATTTTAAATACCCGAATGCCTGTTTATAACCCAAGACCCCTTATAAATGATATATCAATGATTGTTTGACGTGTTATGTGCTATATGGGACTTGTTGGTTGACTGTTGGTCTATATGTTCGGTGTTTACTTGTTTATAGCGTAACTTTCAATCCGTTAATCGGATTTGGGTAAAACGAAGGGTAGATAGAAGTGTGTATCGAATAAAATCGTATAAGTTGAGTATTGATAGATGCTTATGATATGTGAGCAGAAGAGGCAAGGCGTAGAAAAGGGAAACAGATAGTGGAGGAGTACACGGTTGTGATTGGAAGTTAGTGCAGTATAGCAAGCTAGTACCAGGCAAGTGTTCTGAACTTTCTCAAGATATATTGTAGTTGATAGATAGTCCTGTTTTATATTACAAGTGCTTTGAAGCACTGAACCCTAAACCCTGATTCCAGTTATTATTCTTTCTAAACCATTGATTGTTGTATACCCAAATATGAACCATAAATATAAGATACTACTCCGCAAATACATACAAACTAAATACCAAACACTGAACCGAATTATTTACCAATTCAAACCATTGTACCTTTGAAAGACCAAATCCTTGAAACCTTGAAACGTTGATTCATTTGTTATCCAATTCTTTCATTACCTAACAGCTAAGATTTGAAATTGCCATATTGATCCCTTATGAAGATTGAAACCATTTCATTATCGAACATCCAATGTTGTTTATGATTCTATTTATTGCTTTACACTGTTTATTATGTTATTATGTTAGAATTGGATTGTTTTTATAAAATTGTGGACCAGATTTGTGGTCAGACCAGATTAATGGCCAAGTTAGGCCAATGTGTGCCTTGGATCCAGTAGTTAGAGCAGTGTTGTGTGCTTTGCTTGGGGTTAGTGCGTGACTGATCAACAGCCTAACTTTGGTTTTTAAAATAAAAATATAATATCCAATTCTAAATTATAATTCATTGTTCACTTGATACCATAAACCTTTTCACTTGATGATCATTATTCTCAGTCTTGTCATTGAGACTTGCTGAGCTAGTTAGCTCATTGGTGTGATGTTGTTTATGTTCTTTTCCAGTTAAGAAGGAACCAGTTAGTAGCGAGGATCCCCAATCCAGTGCGAGAGTTAGGGGTCCAGGTTGATCGAGTTAAGCTAGCAGGCTTCTTTTGGGATAATTTAAGTTTATAAAGTTTATATTAATGTGTAATACTCAGTTTTGAGTTTGAATAGTTGGGATTTGGACGTTTGTAAAATAAAGTGTGTGTGTGGCTTGTGTACATACTTTAACCTGTGCGGTCTGTGGTAGTTGCTAAGTAGGGTCACTGCATATATTATTATTATCTTTATTATTATTATAAATAGGTTATAAACAAGGTGTGTGTGTGTGGACCCCAAACTTCTGACCCGGGTTTGGAGGGCGCCACATGTTTGGTATCTAAGCTACAGGTTATAAGTCATTGACACAAGCCTAGGTTGACGGGAATGGGTAGAGGTTTAGGATTAGAAGTAAGAAATAGAAAAATAGAACGTCGAGAGGTTGAGTGCTATGGTATAATAGGTATTAGTATTATTCGCGTCATGGTTCGAGATTCTTATATTGTGATATGATTTCAGATAGCAGCGATGGCCGACTCTTTCATCCCCGTATCAGCTGATCACTTAGAGCCCTCAGTTGGAGTACCATCTTCAGATCCACATCCTCCTATTCCACCAGTGTTGGCTATTCTTCCTCCACCTGTGTTGCAGCCGGTACCATTGCAGGCTATTCCACCCCCAGGCATGAGGCCACCTATCAGAGGACCCGCACCTGCTGATTCAGACTTTACTGGTCATTCAGTTACAGGAGTACCTTTCCAGTTCTCTTCCTATCCTGTCCCATTTCATCATCAGTTCGAGGCTTGCCTTATGGAGCGGCGATTCCAACAGGGTCAGATTCAGGAGTTATTGCATATCATGCGTACCAGAGAGGTTGGGAGTTGTGAGAAATGACTTAGAGAGAGGCTCCAGGTGTTTCATAGAGCAGTTGCTGTGAGGATTGCAGAAGCTACTCATGAGGACATCACCCCTGATTTCCTAGTATAGTGGGCTAAGTGGGTTCTAGAGGAGCTTGAGGAGATTGGAGGGCCAGACTTGCCATGAGTCAGAGATCCAGAGATGGAGATGCTGATCAGAGTTCTTATGGCTGTGTAGTATGTACAGTAGTGTGTAGTATGTATCAATAGACTTTTGAGTTGTATTTATAGACTAGATATGCTAACTAGTGTCTAGGTTGTTATACCCCTTTTGCTTTTACTTCTGAAGCATCTTTACGCTTGTACAGCCTAAAACTTTGGATCTATATATATCAGTACCTTTGCCTTTCCAGTATTGTCATTTACTTTACTGCACCTGTTCTACTTTACTTTATTTATTGCACCAGTTATACCCCTGTGATACCATGTATCCTGTTCCCTAAACTGTTTATATTCTGTAAAGAAGCATGTAATTTATTTAGTTCAACTGTAACAACTGTTTTCAAAAAGAGATATTTTTGTTTTACAAAACTTTTCTTTTATATAAAGGATTTGATTTAAAAGCTAAATAAGTTGTTTGATTCTTTACAGAAAATGCCTCCCAGAAGAAATACCCGTACCAACACCCAGAATGAAGAAACCAACAACAACAATATTAACAACCAAGATGACACAAACCAGAATGTGAACCCCGGACCCATAGACCCAGCAATAGCCCAGATTCTTCAAATCTTGGCCCAACAAACAGTTCACCTGGCACAACAACAACAAAGACAGACCAATCCCCAGGTAACTTTCAAAACTTTTCAGGAAGTAAACCCACCAGAATTCAAGGGCTCCTTAGATCCGATTAAAGCAAATATTTGGTTAAAGGAAATAGAGAAGTCATTTGCCTTAGTGAAGGTGAAAGAAGAACAGAAGGTTGAGTTTGCGAGTTATTACTTGAAGAATGAGGCCATCTACTGGTGGGAGACTGTGAAGACATTGGAAGGTACAGATGTTATTACGTGGGAGAGGTTTAGGGAATTGTTTTTAGAAAAGTATTTTCCCCAGTTTGTTCGGGACCAGATGAAGGTGAAGCTTTTAGAGTTAAAGCAAGGAAATATGTCAGTGGCGGATTATGAGAGTAAATTTGAAGAGTTGTCAAGGTATATGTCGTCATATATGGATACTGACAGGAAGAAGGCTAAAAGATTCCAGCAAGGTCTGAAGCCATGGATCAGAGGGAATGTAGCCATTTTTGAGTTGGATACCTATGGAGGAGTTGTACAGAAGGCCATGATTGCAGAGACAGAGAGTGAGATATCACAGAAGGAAAAGGAAAGTAAGAAAAGGAAATTTGAAGGGAATGAAGGTCAGTCACAACCAGGGAAGTTTCCAAATTTTAAGAAAGGCAAGTTTCAGCCAGGGAGAAATTTTAATTTCAAGAGACAAAATGCAGGCGACGGAGGCCAAGGCAACCGTCCAACCAATGTGAATCAGCTGAATCAGTTAAGGTTAACTTTTCCAGATTGTCAGGTATGTGGGAAGAAACATGGAGGAGTTTGTAATAAGGTAAATGTGGTTTGTTCCAAGTGTAATCAGAAAGGGCACTATTCGAGGGAGTGCCGAAATTAGCCAGTGAGAGAGCTAGCAAACAAGGATCAGCCTATTTGGAATCCAGCAGTGAAGGTTCCAGCTATTGGATTTATGTGCTTTAAATGTGGGAAGCCAGGACATATAGCCAGGGATTGCAAGACATCAGCCCTAGTTAGTAATGCATTGAGAATTATGGGATCTACCCCAGCAGTGAATGAGACTCCAAGGGCTAGAGTTTTTGATATGTCTATGAAGGACACTATCCAGGATACTGATGTTGTGGCAGGCACGCTTACTGTGAATTCTTTATGTGCCAAAGTGTTAATAGATTTGGGTGCAACTCGATCGTTTGTTTCACAAGATTTTGTTAGTAAGTTAAATTGTCCAGTTGAGTATTTAAATGAAATAATGACTATGGAATTAGCAAATCCATAACGTGTATCTGTTAATCAAGTTTGTGGAAATTATGAGATTGAGATTTCTAATAGTAAGTTTTGTGTAGATTTGATACCATTTAAGTTAGGAGAATTTGACGTTATCTTAAGAATGGATTGGTTATCTAAGCACGATGCCCATATAGATTGTCAAAATAAAAAGGTAATGGTGAAGACACCAGATGAAAGGATAGTAACATTTAAGGGCTGGAAGCAGGTAAAGAAATTCTGAACGATGATTCAAGCGAAGAAGTTACTACGACAAGGATGCAAGCATTTCGTTGCATATGTGATTGATAGAAGTGAAGAGCCAGCAAAACTTGAAGATATTGTAGTTCATGAATTTCCAGACATGTTTCCCGATGAGTTACCAAGACTTCCTCCAGATAGAGAAATTGAGTTTGCAATCGACTTAGCACCTGGAACGGAACCAGTATCCAAGGCCCCGTACATAATGGCGCTCGTTGAGATGAAGGAACTAGCAAAGCAATTGCAAGAGTTGTTAGAGAAAGGAGTAATCAGACCCAGTGTATCCCCGTGGGGTGCACCGGTACTATTTGTCAAGAAGAAGGATGGAAGCATGAGACTGTTCATCGACTAGAGGGAGCTCAACAAGCTTAAAATCAAGAACAAGTATCCGTTACCCAAAATTGATGATTTATTTGACCAATTGAAAGGAGCCAAGTACTTCTCCAAGGTCGATTTGAGATCAGGATATCATCAACTAAAGATTAAGCCAGAAGATATATCGAAGACAGCTTTCAGAACAAGGTATGGACATTATGAATTTTTAGTGATGTCTTTTGGATTGACCAATGCCCCGATAGCGTTTATGGACCTGATGAACCAAATTTTCAAGGAATACTTGGACAAGTTTGTTATTGTTTTTATAGACGATATTTTGATTTATTCAAAGATAGAAGAGGATCATGCAGCACATTTAAGAACATCTTTGGAGATTTTAAGGAAAAAGAAGTTATATGCTAAATTCTCGAAGTGTGAGTTTTGGCTACAGGAAGTTTAGTTCTTTAACACATAGTCAGTATTGAAAGGATCAAAGTGGACCCAGCAAAGATTGAGGCAATTAAAAATTGGGAAAGACCAAGAACACAAACAGAAGTAAGAAGTTTCTTGGTATTAGCGGGATATTATCGTCGATTCGTTCAAAGTTTTCAGGAATTGAAGCAGAAATTAATCACGGCACATGTTTTGTCACTTCCAGACGATCAAGGAAATTTGGTAATCTATAGCGATGCTTCCCATAAAGGACTCGGATGCGTTCTGATGCAGCACGATAAGGTGACTGTGTATGCGTCAAGACAACTGAAACCACACGAACAGAAATATCCTACTCATGATTTGGAGCTAGTAGCCATAGTTTTCGCTTTGAAGATTTGGAGACAATATCTGTATGGAGAAAAATACGATATTTACACGAATCATAAAAGCTTGAAGTACATATTCACACAGAAGGAGCTTAATATGAGGCAGAGGAGATGGTTAGAATTGATTAAGGATTACGACTGCACGATTAACTATCATCGCGGTAAAGCAAACGTTGTAGCGGACGCGTTAAGTCAGAAAGAAAAGTTAAATATGTTATCAGTACCCGAAAAATATATTAAAAAAATTCAGAAATTGGAATTGGAAATTAGAATTTACAAGCCTAATGAAACAAAAGTGTATAGTATGACTTTCCAGCCGGAGTTGTTAGAGAAGATAAAGAAGTGTCAGAAAGAAGTAATGGATCATGACATAAATCATTTGGTAGGAGAAGAATTGTGCACGCAAAAGGACGATCAAGGTATTCTTAGGTTTTCTTCTAGAATTTGGATTCCACCAGTAACGGAGTTGAAGAATGAAATTTTACAAGAAGATCATAGTTCAAGGTATTCCATCCACCCAGGGAGTACCAAGATGTACATAAATTTAAAGGAAAATTATTGGTGGCCAGATATGAAGAGGGAAATTGCGGAATGGGTTAGCAGATGTTATACATGTCAGAGAGTTAAAGTAGAGCATCAGAGACCAAGTGGATTGCTACAGCCATTGGAGATTCTAGAGTGGAATTGGGAGCATATTGCCATGGATTTCATAGTTGGATTACCAAGGACAAAGGCTAATCATGATGCCATATGGGTTATAGTGGATAGACTTACCAAGTCAGCTCAATTTTTACCTATAAATGAAAGATTTTCACTAGACAAGTTAGTCCATATGTACCTGAAAGAAATTGTAGTTCGTCATGGAGTTCCTGTGTCTATCGTATCGGATCAAGATCCAAGATTTAATTCAAGATTTTGGAAGAGTTTTCAAGAATGTTTGGGAACGAGACTGAATATGAGTACGGCTTACCATCCACAGACGGACGGTCAGAGTGAAAGAACGATCCAGACAATCGAAGACATGTTACATGTTTGTGCTATTGATTTCAAAGGAAGTTGGAATGACCATTTACCCTTGGTAGAATTTGCTTACAACAATAGTTATCACGCCAGTATTGGGATGCCACCCTATGAAGCCCTTTATGGACATAAATGTAGATCTCTAGTGTATCGGGATGAAGTAGGAGAACGCAAAATACTTGGACCTGAATTAGTGCAGCAGACGAAAGAAGTTGTTGAAGTTATCCAAAAGAGATTGATAGCAGCACAAGACCATCAAAGAAAGAATGCAGATCAATCAAGGAAAGATATGGATTTCGAATAAGGGAATTTGGTATTATTGAAAGTGTCACCGGGGAAGGGATTGACGAGATTTGGAAAGAAACGAAAACTGAGCCCAAGATATGTTGGACCTTTTGAGATTTTAAATCGCGTTGGCAAAGTAGCTTACGAATTGGCGTTACCTCCGCACATGGAGCACATTCACAATTTTTTTCATGTATCGATGCTTAAGAAGTATAATCCAGACTCCGGGCATGTAATAGAATATGACCCAATAGAGCTTCAGGCAGATTTGTCATATGTAGAAATAAAGTGGTAAAGTTAGTAAGAGTATTATGGAGAAACCCGAAGGTTGAAGAGACAACCTGGGAGTTAGAAAGTGATATGAGAGAAAAGTACCCTCATTTGTTTTCTTAGGAGATTCCGAGGACAAAATCCTTTTAAGGGGGGAAGGATGTAATATCTGGGATATACCGTGTAATTATTTTGCTAATAAATAATTATTATTTATGTTCAGTATCTATTCTGTGAATTATTTGTTAAGTGTTAAATATGTTTGGATTTTTAAAACTAATATTAATTGAGTATTTTAATTTTTATATGTTCAAAAAAAATATAGGTAATTCTCATATCTTCCTATTTATTTTATGTTGATTTATGATTTTATAGGAAATATATGGATTTTATAAAATCTTTTTTCGAGTATTTAAAAACTATTTTATACAATCGGGAACCAACCGATGTCATCCGTTTTTACGTCTTTATAACCCGAAACTTTTCCGAGGACTCCTTCCTAACCTAATTGCAATATTTCGAGCATTTTCCATGTTTTGACTTTTTCGATCCAGAGTACGGTTTGTCCTGTGCGGGTCCCGACGCAACATTTTCGATATATTATTCGTTTCGGTAAATCAATAGAACTCGTATTTTCGATAAACGTGATCTTTTTATTAAACTATCATAATTATCACCTCGTAATACGTGTAACCAGGCGCTGAGACCAAGACCGCAGTACAAATTGTACTGATTTGGATAATTATCCTGAAAACCGATACCGTTTGGATTAGTTTTTATAAATAAACGTACCATTTTGTATCTGGAATGATCCAACGGGATACTAATTTTCCGTAATTATAAATTGTCTCTACCGTATTTTATTTTGTCCCAGGAATCATTTGCAAACAATATTTACAGAGTTTTTACAGAGAAAATACTATAATCATATTTTGTTCTTCGTAATCAAACACAAATTCGGAGGCGTTATCGATATCTCATTTTGGCGTACATATACTCAAAACGAAGTTACTGAAATCTAGAATCCAAATCTTTCGTCCGTTTCACTACAGATTTCAAAGGTATTTTCTGATTTAATTATCTATATTCGAATTTCTTGAAATTAAAATTATTAATTTTTGTTCGAGCTATTGTTTGTATGTTTTGATGTTTGCATGTTGTAGAGTTTTTGATGTTGATCATTTTGGTATATTATACTCTTGATTTGGAGTTCAATAACATGTTTAATTTTAAGTTTGATTCTCGGAATTTAGGAATTAGGGTTTATATTACTTTGAATGTTTTCAATTCGATTTGGGGAAATCTTTGTTAGGGGTTTTTAGTCGATCTCGATGGGTTCTATGTGTTCCTTATCAAATTTGCAATCGAACCATGTGTTTCTGGGAAGGCTTTAAATGAATGCATTAATCGGGGTCGCCGGAGCTTCCCGACCTCGCCGGATTCTGCAAAATTTCCGGCGGGTCTGGGTTGTTCTTGGCAACCAGATTGTTGACCCGTTTCTTTTATTAAAAACCCGGTTTTGATTCAAATTACTCCTAAACCCAGGTTGTTTTTGGCATTTTTACAAGTTAGTACCTGAAATTTCCAGAACTTTACAAATTCTGGATTCCTGTTTTGAATTCTTTTAAAATTCGGATTTCTTTTTATAAATTATTTTCAAAATTGTTTTTAATTTCCAAAAAATTCCGAAAATGATTATTTTAATTCCAAAAATCAATATTTTAATTCCAAAAATTATTTTTAATTCAAAAATAAATCTGAATTAATTAGTTAATTAATTTTAGTTAATAATTAATTGATTAATTGGTCAATTAATTCGGAAATTAATTGATTAATTGATTTAATTAATTATAAATTCATTTTAATTAATTATTTAAATAGAATTAATTATTTAAAAATGATTTAAAAATTCTGAAAAATAGTTTCGAGCTTTAAAATATTATTTCAAATTATTTTCAAGGCTCGATAATTATTATAAAATTGTTTTAAAGCGAGATGTGGCCAACCGAACCCTGTTTATTACTTTGAAATTGATCCAACGACCCGTTTTAATTCTGAAAAATGTTTTAAAAATCTTTTTAAATACCCGAAAGTCTGTTTATAACCCGAGACTCCTTTATAAATGATATATCATTGATTGTTTGACGTGTTATGTGCTATATGTGACTTGTTGGTTGACTGTCGGTCTATATGTTCGGTGTTTACTTATTTATAGCGTAACTTTTAATCCGTTTATCGGATTTGGGTAAAATGAAGGGTAGATAGAAGTGTGTATCGAATAGAATCGTATAAGTTGAGTATTGATAGATGCTTATGATATATGAGCAGAAGAGGCAAGGCATAAGAAAGGGAAACAGATAGTCGAGGAGTAGACGGTTGTGATTGGAAGTTAGTGCAATATAGCAAGCTAGTACCAGGCAAGTGTTCTAAACTTTCTCGAGATATATTGTAGTTGATTGATAGTCCTGGTTTTATATTGCAAGTGCTTTGAAGCACTGAACCCCAAACACTGATTCCAGTTATTGCTCTTGAGTTGTAAACCATATTCTTTCTAAATCATTGATTATTGTATACCCAAATATGAACCATAAATATGCGATACCACTCCGCAAATACATACAAACTATACCAAATACTGAACTGAATTACTTACCTATTCAAACCATTGTACCTTATGCTTTGAAAGACCAAATCCTTGAAACCTTAAAACATTGATTCCTTTGTTATCAAATTCTTTCATTACCTAAGAGCTAAGCTTTGAAATTGCCATATTGATCCCTTATGTAGATTGAAACCATTTCATTATCGAACATCCAATGTTATTTATGATTCTGTTTATTGCTTTACACTGTTTATTCTGTTATTATGTTAGAATTGGATTGTTTTTATAAAATTATGGACCAGATTCATGGTCAGACCAGATTAATGGTCAAGTTAGGCCAATGTGTGCCTTGGATCCAGTAGTTAGAGCAGTGATGTGTGCCTTGCTCAAGGTTAGTGCGTGATTGATCAGCAGCCTAACCTTGGTTTTTAAAATAAAAATATAATATCCAATTCTAAATCATAATTCATTGTTCACTTGATACCATAACCCTTTTCACATGATGATCATTATTCTCAGTCTTGTCATTCAGACTTGCTGAGCTAGTTAGCTCATTGGTGCGATGTTGTTTATGTTCTTTTCCAGTTAAAAAGGAACCAGTTGGTAGCGAGGATCCCCAATCCAGTGCGAGAGCTAGGGGTCCAGGTTGATTGAGTTAAGCTAGCAGGCATCTTTTGGGATAATTTAAGTTTGTAAAAGTTTGTATTAATGTTTAATACTCAGTTTTGAGTTTGAATAGTTGGGATTTGGACGTTTGTAAAATAAAGTGTGTGTGTGTGGCTTGTGTACATACTTTAACTTGTGCGGTCCGTGGTCGTTTGTACGTAGGGTCACTGCATATATTATTATTATCTTTATTATTGTTATAAACCGGTTATAAATAAGGTGTGTGTGTGTGTGTGGACCCCAAACTTTTGACCCTGGTTTTGAGGGCGCCACATCTACACTAATTTTTTGACATAATGGTGCATTTAGTGGTTCATCTTGTGAGAGAGATTAAAATTTGTGGTCCGTTATATTTGCGGCAAATGTATCCTTTCGAGAGATTCTTGTGTATCTTAAAAGCATACGTGAGAAATCGACGTCTGCCTGAAGGTAGAATAGTTGAGGGGTATTCAGTTGAAGAGACTATTGAATTTTGTACCAATTATTTAGCATCTACCGATCCAATCGGAATTCTAAGATCTCGGCATGAAGGAAGACTTGAAGGTCAGGGTGCATTGGGACATAAAATGATATGTCCGAGTGGTGAAATGCTTAATAGAGCCCATCTTTTTGTATTGCAACACATGACAGAAGTCCACCCTTTCTTACAACAACACATAGTTGAGATTCGACAACTGCATCCTTCTAAGAGTGGCAAGTGGGTTACAAATGAACACAATCAATCTTTTGTTGGTTTAAAGATCGAGTAATTTCTTAATATTCAGAAAGTCATACCACCGTTTCTAGTACGCTAAAATGGTTAGCGTATAGGCCTGACATGCCAGTTAGATCTTACCAAGGATTTGATATTAATGGGTACACTTTCTATAAATGGTTCGATATCAAGCGTGGCGTTCGGGTAGTTACTACAATTTATGAGTCGTTGTATATATGCTTATGTCGAAGTATAATAATCTTAAATGAGCAGTAATTTATGATTAATTACTTATTTACTTGTGAAGAACATATCACCAAAAGCCTCAAAATCAGTAGGGTAAACAACGTATTATATGTTGGTCTATATTTTTATTTTTTACCTCTTTTGTAAGCAGGAAATAAGTGAGAAAGCAAAAGACAGTAAAAATCATGATGAGCATGTTCATTTCCTGGGGCCTAGTGGATATTATGCAATAGGGCTAAGTGGTGTGTGGATAACCCCGTCAGTTCTTTGGATGATTCAAAATGCATCGATGAATCAATTTTATCGAGTCATCGTAGCGGACGAAGTTATGATTGGCTTAGAGCACGTGTGAAGAAGAAGGAGGGTGGAGGTTATTACTTCCCAAATTTTCAAACCAAGAAAGTCTTTGCAAAAATGGTAAATCTACTTACTTTTTTATGCATAATTTTGTCTTATATATGGGAGGTCCTGTGAGTTTGGGACACATTAAAGAGTGCTGTAATTCAATTTTTGAAGTCTAACTGTGATTTAAGGCCATAAATGGACTTGACTAGTCTACATCCAATCCTCTCATTACCATAAGCAACAAATCCCTCGGGCTGATCCATATAAATCTCTTCTCCAAGGTCATCATGAAGAAAAATTATCTTTACATCCATTTGATGGATGATAAGACCATGTATGGAAGCCAATGCAATAATCATTCTGATTGATATCATTCGAGCAACAGGAGAGTATGTATCAAAATAGTCAATGTCTTCCCTTTGCTTAAAGTACATAGCAACTAGCCTAGCCTTGTACTTATCTATTGAGCCATCAGGGTTTAACTTCCTCTTGAAGATCCGTTTCTATCCAATATTAGAACACCTAGGAGGGAGATCAACAAACTCCCATGTTTGGTTAGAAATAATTGAGTCAATTTCACTCTTCATAATGCTTTTCCAATGCCTTGACTCCGAAGAATCCATGGCTTGACGGAAAGTTAAAGGCTCATCCTCGATATTGTAAGTGATGAAGTCACTTCCAAAGTCCTTTACTACCTTTGCTCGCTTACTCCTTCTAGGTTCCTCTACTTCATTAGGAGTAGAGCTACTATCAGGATCCACCCCCACATTTATCATCTTTTCCACATGATCAGGAATAGAATTTGATGTTTGAGTAGGATCATCCTCAGAATTACCCACAAGTATACCAGTCTTCATAGGGAATACTTCCTCAAATAAATTGCATCACAAAACTCAACTATCGTATTCACCATAATACCATCTATGTTAGATTTTAATACTAAAAATCTGATAGATTTAATTATTTCAATATAGCCCATAAAGATACAATCAACAGTTTTCAGACCTAGTTTTTTTCTCTTGTGTTCAGGGACAATCACTTATCACAAAGAAGAAAAACTGGGCAGACACTTCAGAATCTGAAGAAGAGGTAAACTATGGCTTAATGGCAAATGCTAATAGCAGTTCTGATGCTGCTAAACTTGAGGTACCTCTATCAACTCTTGCTTTTGATACAGATGATATTACTGAGTTGAGATTATTTTTGAAAAACATTTATATTAGCTATAGAGATCAGACTTTAGGGAATGAAAGATTAAAATCTAAAAATCTAAAGTACAAAAACAGAAATAGCTATCTTGAAGAACAGTTAGTCCACCAGAACACTATTCAGATAGAGAGAGATAATTTTGTGTATGTTAAGAATGAATTGCTTAAATAGAATGATTATCTAAAATATGAATTTGAAAAAGAAAGAGAAATCATCAGGACTTCGACTAACTCAGGTAAAACAACTCAAAATATTCTAATTAGTGGAAACTGGAAAGAGGGGTTAGGTTATAAAGATGACAAAAGTGAGAAAGGGACTTTGCCAATTAAGCCAAAGGTAAATCCTGTTAAATTTGTTTGAAAAACTGTTGGGTCTGATTCTGAAAAGGTGAAAGACTCTAAGACATAACTCAAAGAAAACTCCACTTCTGACAAATTAAAACAGGATAAACCAGCTATAGTAAATATAGGCCTAATGACAAAGAAGCAACTTAAGTATAAGCTGAAAGAGATTAAAAATGTGAACAAGGTAAAGGAAGCTAGGAAAAATGGGAATGGAAAGGAAGGTGTGAATAAAAGTAATAATTATATGCTTGTTTCTAATGCTCCTAGAAAGAAATGCTATAATTATGGAAACTTTAACCATCTTGCTTCTTTTTGCAGGAAAAATAAAAACATTAACTCCTTACCTCCTAAGTCAGGAGTTAAGAGTCAGTCTGTTAGTTTTAAACCACAAAATCCTTGTATTCAATTGTGGTAGTTCATGGCATTCCATTTATACTTGTAAGGATTATCATAGTTTGTACTATGATTATTATGAAATAAAACATTCTTCAAAGAAATTTAGTGTAATTCCTTTTACTGTAAATTCTGATGCAAAGTCTGATATAAAGTCTGATAAAAAGCATGTTAGCATAAACTCTGAAACTAAATCCGCTGCAAATGCTAACAAACTTAACAAGGCCAAAGGATCCAAGCAAGTCTGGGTCCTTAAAACTAATCAATAGTGGTTTTTATGATTGCAGGGCAACAGGAAAAATATCCTAGTTCTGGACGGTGGATGTTTAGGACATATGATTGGAAATAAAGCCCTGCTATCAGACTTTGTGGAGAAAGCTGGCCCATGAGTTTCTTATGGAGATGGCAACATGGGAAATACTCTGGGATATGGGAATATCAATCTTAGGAATGTCATAATTGAATCAGTTAGTCTTATCTCAGGAGTTAAACACAATCTGCTAAGTGTGAGTCAAATATGTGACATAGGTTATGATGTAGATTTCTTTGAAGAACAATGTGAAGTTGTAAGTAATTCTACAGGCAAAGTGGTTCTGAAAGGTTAAAGTCATGGTAACATTTATGAAGCCAGACTTTCAACAAATTCTGATGGTTCTGCAATCTGTCTGTTAAGGAGAGCATCAATTGAAGAAAGTTGGAATTAGCACAAGAGACTCTCTCATTTAAATTTCAACAACATAAATGAGCTAGTAAAGAAAGATCTTGTGAGAGGACTGCCAAATTCAATATTTGCTCCTGATGGTCTTTGTGACTCATGTCAAAAGGCAAAATAAAGAAAATCTTCATCCAAGAGCAAAACTGAATCCTCAATTCTTGAGCCTTATCACTTGCTTCATATTGATCTATTTTGTCCAGTCAATGTCATGTCTATTGCAAATAAGAAATATGCTATGGTTATAGTGGATGAGTTCACAAGATACACTTAGGTGTATTTCTTGCACAAGAAGAATGAAACTGCATCTACTCTAACTGATCATGTCAGACAGCTGGGCAAGTTAGTCAAAGATTCTGTTACAATAATAAGAACCGATAATGGCACGGAGTTCAAGAATTCAATTATGGAAAAGTCCTGCAAAGAGCATGGAATTAAGCAGGAATTTTCTGCACCTGAAACTCTACAGCAGAATGGAGTTGTAGAAAGAAAGAACAGGACTATTATTGAAGCTGCACAAACTATGCTTGATGAAGCAAAGATACCAACCTATTTTTCGGCTGAAGCTGTGCAGACTGCTTGTTTTACACAGAATGCTACACTAATTAACAAGAATGGAAAAATACCATATAAAATGGTGAAGAAAAAGAAGCCAAATCTAAAATACTTTCATGTATTTGGATGAAAGTGTTTTGTTCTTAAGACTCATCCTGAACAGCTGTTAAAATTTGATCTAAAATATGATGAAGGAATTTTTGTTGGATATCCACTTTCCACAAAAGCCTTCAGAATCTCCAATTTAAGAACAAGGGTTGTCATGGAATCTATCAAAGTATCTTTTGATGATAAAAAGATTACTGGACTTGAAGATTTCAATGAGCATGATCAGCCGAGATTTGAAAATAAAGATGTAAATTCTGATTCTGTAAATTCTGATGACCTAAATCCTGATCCGGTAAGTTTTGACGGGTTAAATTTTGTTATCATTGAAACTGTGGTAACTGCTCTAAAGGAAAATACACTTGTTCAGGGGGAGCAAGCTGATGATCATATCACATCTCAAGGCTCTCAAGAAGCATCAGAACCAGTCACTGGCTCTTCATGTTCTGATTCATCAAGTTTTGATGAGCCAAATTCTGACAATTCTGGAAACTCTAATTCTTCAATTCCTGAAGGATTCAACTCAAATTCTGGAATCTCAGAGAGAATAACTTTAGGGGGATCATCAGAAAATGCTGATGGAGATAGCATGGATCATGTGGGAGGATCGAGTTCTAGAGATCAACTTCCATCTGCAAGGAAGTGGACTAAATCACACACACCTGACTTAATAATTAGAGATCCTGAAGCAGGTGTTAGAACTAGAACAACAACAACAAATGAATGTCTCTATCATTTCTTTCTATCTCAGACTAAACCAAAGAAAGTGGAAGAAGCTCTTCAAGATGTTGAGTGGGTGCATGCAATGCAGGAAGAGTTAAATAAATTTGAAAGAAATAAAGTCTGGACCCTAGTGCCAAGACCAAAGGAAAGATCCATTGTTGGCACAAAATGGGTGTTCAGAAAAAAAAAATGACAGTGATGGTATAATACAAGAAACAAAGCAAGGCTGGTTGCTAAAAGTTACTCTCAACAGGAGGGTATTGACTATGATGAAACATTTGCTCCAGTTGCTAGATTGGAAGCCAAAAGAATCTTTTTGGCTTATGTTGCTCACAAGAAGTTTAAAGTCTTTCAAATGGATGTGAAAAGTGATTTTCTCAATGGAGAATTGGAAGAAGAGGTATATGTTGAACAACCTCCAGGATTTGTAGATTCAAAATTTCCAAATCATGTCTACAGGCTTGATAAAGCACTTTATGGCCTTAAACAAGCTCCTAGAGCATGGTATGAAACTCTGACTCAATTCCTTCTAGAAAGTGGATTTCAGAGAGCCACAATTGACAAGAGTTTATTCTACCTCAACCATGGAAAAGACTTACTTTTGGTACAGATATATGTTGATGATATCATCTTTGGCTCTACAAATTCAAAACTTTGTGAAAGATTTACCAAGTTCATGCAGTCAAGATATTTAATGAGTATGATGGGAGAGTTGAGTTATTCTCTGGGACTTCAAGTCAAATAAAATGAAGAAGGTACTTTTATCAGTCAATCCAAGTACACCAGAAATCTACTCAAGAAATTTGGAATGCAAGACAGTTCTACTGCATCAATTCCCATGGCCACTGCCACCAAGTTTGATAAAGATACTGGAGCATCAGGTATATATTACTAACTACAGAGGTATGATTGGCTCTTTACTCTATTTAACTACAAGTAGACCTGATATCATATATGCTACCTGTCTTTGTGCAAGATTTTAGGCTGATCTAAGAGAACCTCATCTAATAGCTGTGAAAAGAATTTTCAAGTATCTAAAGGGTATAGCTGATCTAGGATTGTGGTATCCTAGGGAATCAGATTTTAAGCTAGTAGGTTACTCAGATGAAAATTTTGCAGGATGCAAAATAGACAGGAAATGAACTAGTGGAAGCTGCCAATTTCTTGGAGGCAGATTGGTTTTTTGGTTTAGCAAGAAACATAAATCAATTTCCATATCAACTGCAGAAGTAGAATATATTGTTGCAGGAAGCTGTTGTGTACATATTCTTTGGATGAAGAATCAGTTACTGGACTACTGGTTAGAATTTTCTAAAATATCTATTTACTGTGATAATCAAAGTGCTATTGCTATGACAGGAAATTCAGTTCAACAATCAATGACAAAGCACATCAGCATTAGGTACCATTTTATAAGGGAACATGTGATGGAAGGTACAGTGAAATTGCATTTTGTTCCAACAGATCAACAACTAGCAGATATCTTCACAAAACCATTATGTGAAGCTACTTTTACAAGACTGGTAAATGAACTTAGAATGGTTTCAGGTTCTTTCTCAAAATCTATTTAGTTTTTGTTCTCATACATCAGACTTTATGATCAGTGTTTACAGATTTTCTTATCATAATGTAATCTGTGCTTAATTTGTAACATATTAAACACTGCTTATTATCTGATGTGATTCTATAAACTCTGAAAGTGTTTTAAATGTTCTATGACTATTCAATCCAATGAGGATTATCTTGGTAGATACTGACTTAGTAGTCTTTAACAAACTATGTATCCCATGTTTGAATTAGTTATTTATGTGGAAATAACACAAGCAAATTCTGATTTTGATCTTAGTCAAATTTACTTTGTGTATCTTATTACTAAGTCAAAAACTAGATTATTACTTCTTATCTATCAAATTCTGATTTCAGTAAATCTTAAGGATGAACTACATGCTTGATAAGCCTCAGTTATCTGAAGAAAATAAAAGAAAAGAAAAATTGAAATCAGGTACTCATTTGAGATCTAGAGTAAATATGTGAAAGGGAAGATCCAAGTGCATTGCTGGTATTAAGCAATATGCATTATAAAAGCAAATTAATTTTTCTTGGTGACTATTCACATTCTCTGATTATTGGAAAAATATTCTGATAACAGCATAAATTCTGATGACAGTTGTAACTCATTTGCACTGAGAAGCCATTGTCAAAAGAATTTCAAAAGATGCATGAAATAAGCACAAACGGTTGAGGTGGATTCTTGCATAACTTTATTCTATTGTAGACTTCACAATTCAAGACATATTTTAAGCATTTTTCTTAGTTATGCGTTATTTCTAAGATATACTGAAGTTTATCAGACTTTAATCTTTATCTGATCATTTGCACATACACACACTATCACTCCATATGAATGATGAAAATTACTGTGGTAATTAAGTTGTTTCTGATAAAAAGTTTAGTATTATTTGCATAAATTCTGAGGATAAGTTCTGATTATATTCTGATGATTAAACTCCGAAGAAACAGACAGTATTTGTGTGAAGAAACACATAAACAGTCATTCAGTTTTTAAGTATAGAAGCCATGTTCTGATGACCTTTAAATTATGATAATAGTCAAGTTCTGATGCAAACTCTGATGCTTGCGTGGCATTATTTATTTACTTGACTTATTCTTGATATTTACTGTAACGGTCATATTTTCAGAAAATAATTAAGTGAGATAAAAATAGTGATAATCATTTTGTTAATGGGTTACGTGTTGATTTTTGCATATGCATGTGTGCAATAATTACTGCACATTTCTCGTGCCCACTAATTATTGCCTTGACTATTTACTGCGTGACAGGTGTAACTATGCCGGTTTTACTTTCAAAAAGAGCCGTTGAGTAGAAAGAGTATATATATTAGAGATAAAAGATTCTACAAATCTATTACCTTCTCTCTTACTTTAATCTCTAATTTCTTTTACTCTCTCTATCTTTTTCTCTCTATTTTCTGACGGACTTTCTTACAGGCATTTTATCAAACACCTTGCGAACACACATTATTTCACTTAATTTCTCACAGAAATGGCAACAAAGGATGTTATCTTTAATGGAGCCAAGTTCGTCCCCAACAACTATATGGCTATTCTCAGCAAAGACGATGTTCCTTCAGATCTTCACTTCATTCAAGATTTTCTGGCTCGCAGTGAGATTGGGTATGCTTTGACCCAACCACAAGCACTCTCAGGAACACAAATTCTGGAGTTTTGAAGATGGGTCTCCAAGCATCATTTTCATAACTGGGGAAGATGAGCACCTGGTTACCCTGTCTAATGTTCGAAAAGCTCTGTATTTTCCAGAAACTTGCACTTTCATTGCTCAGATTGAGGATCCACTTCTACAGAGTATGATAGCCAATCTTGGCTATGAGAAAAGTATGTCCAAGCTGGGACAACTGAGAGGCCATACATCAGAAGGGAGTGGATCTAGCATCACTAGAGCCTTTGCCAATAAATGCTCCAATTTTGATATTATTCCAATTCTGAGTCAGCAAATAGGGTATGCACTTCTTAATAAAACTCATTTTGATTATGCTACTACTATTTTGGATTTTATTGGGGATAGGTTGAAAGAGGACCCAAATACTGTTTACTTTGTTAGGTTCTGTCAACTTATTTATAGTTTTTGTTGTTCTGATAAGCCCCAAGCCTTTAGTGACTTGATTCAACCTTTTAAACTTCATAAAAGGGCATTCACAGACTTGTTATCTGCTGATAATAAGAAAGACATACTAAGACCTCTTCAAATTCCTCAATTTGTAAAACAGTTCTTAGTAAATTATGATCCTCAAACATTCACAACCATGTATCCTGATGTTGCACCTACACAGGCTACTACTCCTCAACCTCCATCAATCCAGCCTTCCAATACTCAATTATAGCCTACTATCATAATCTACTATCAACCAGCACAATCCTCTCAACCACAACCATCAGCACCTACTATTAGAACCTCACCTCTCACATCCAAAACCAAACCAACCTCTGGTACTTCTCAAAAGGTGCCAGTTGTAAAATATGACACATCCTCTAGTCCCAAAACCAAAACAACTATCTTTTTGCCTAAATCTCCACCAAGGAGAAGAAGAAGTATGATTCTGAGAGATGAATCTGATGAGGATGAACAAGTCCAGGTTCCTGCATCAGAACCTGTGACAATAGAAGCTGAAGAGTCAACTCTTCAGAAAGAGAATGAAGCTGAGGGTTTGGAATTTTGAAAAGGAAAAGACCTTCAAATTCTTTTAAAAGGTGGTGATCAAATGTGGGTAATTTTTAAAATTTTGAATCCGAAGTTGCCCAAATGCTTTTAAAATGATGAATAATTTGAAAGGTGTGTGTTTCCCAAGTGGGAGAGATTCTCAAAAATTTAGCACAAACATCTTCAAACTGACGAAAACTGTTTAGTGGCCAAATAGATTTGACTTTCTTTTGTTCACCTAATAATTAAAAGCGAAATTTTTGAAAAAAAAGAAACATTACTACAGACTTTTTACTTTTAGGCAACTTTTTCGGACTATATTCAATATTATGACAATGGAATAAGCTATGTTTAAACTAGAAATTTTTCGGTATTTAAATTTTTTTACATAATTTTCTAATCAAAATAAATAAAAATATAATTGACCTGTTCGGATAAATATTTCCGGAAAGAAAGATGGCCCCTTATTGGGAGATGACAACCAAGATATTAATAGTTGTTCATTTTATTTTAGACAATTATATAGATGCATGGTAAGTATAGTTTTATAATATTTTTTGAATTTGTTTTCTGACTAAAGAGTTTTATATTAAAATTTTATACACAAAAATAAATCGAATATCTAGTATAAAAGAATTAATGATACAAAGTTCTTATTTTTGGATATATGATAATACTATTCTGATAATCCATGTGTAGATGATAATTTATTCATTCTTTATTAGTTGTTATCAGAATTTATATAGTTGACAGGAAATAAGGTTTGTTAAAGGATTTGGAAAGAAAGTTGGCTAGACCATTGTGGGGATGACCAATAAGATAATAAAAGTTGCCTGCTTTAATTTTTAATTTTGAACACGTATATGTTCATGTGCATCATAAACATAGTTTTATAAATCATATTTTAAATTTCTTTTCACAATATAATTTTTAACCGGGAAAAAAAAATGTGAAGATTTAATTCATCGCTAATAGTTTGTGAATGAGACTACACCAACCGTCAACATTATATTTGTTAAAAAAAAGAGCTAGATTATAAAAAAAAATGTGTGTGAAAGAGAGCATGATAATTGGCTAAGTCAAAAATTGGTAGTACTCAGTACAAGAAAACATGTCATTGTCAACCCACCAAATGTAACTAAAATTGATTTGTGAAATATTGACATAAGCCACTGATTTTATCGACCAAATAGTTGGTAAGGTTTATCTTGATTAAAATCGATCGAATATAGTCAGAATTGACTTTTTGGGCTCCCTTTTTGGTCAAGGACTAAATTCAACTATAATGCAAAGAGGTATATGTGACAAACACTATATATCTTTATAATATGTAATGATTATGTCATAATGAGGTAGGTCGTTAATATCGACCCATATTAGCTACCAACTTATAACCGACCACATAAATGGATGCTAATAATACATAACTTGCACATCTATTACACATAGGCATCTTTAATGACTAAATACTTATCGCTTATAAGTTTTTAAACGGACCAATCGAGGTTGGTCAATTTTAAAATTTTGGGCGAAATAATATTTTTTTTTCAAAATCAAATTGAACACCAAAAGTACATAACAAGCCAAAATCTCTATAACTTATAATATTTGGGTGGGAGAGTTTTTTATGAAAACTAAATATCAATGCAAAGTTGAATTTTATAATTATCTTTTGATACTTAAATTAAATATAATTTTATAAATATTTGTTTTCATAAAACTTATGTAAACACCGAATATATACCCTACACTTACTTAAAACAAAAAGTCTTATTTCTTTGAGTTTCTATAAGCTTAAAAAAAGTAAAGGACTAGGTTTTTCCCATATTTATGTTCATTACCTTTATGTAGACACCTATAGTCCTAGAATATGAACCTAAACTTACATAAAAATCAATGCAACAGTCTTGTTTTATTAAATTCTTATGTAGAAGTTAAGCTCAAAATAAGTAAAGGACTAGGTTAGAGAAGACTAGAAGAGACAAAGTTGATTTATAATATAATTTTTTAAAAAAAATCAAGAAGTAACTAAAGAAACAAACACTATATTCAGTAGAACATAGCTAGAGTAAGTGGAGTATAACTTTAACTTATTTTTGTAAGAGTTCCGGTAGTCCAATTTCTTTAAGTACTTTCTCAAAATAAAAAAAACAAATATAAGTGCAGGACTAACTTCTTTCTAATCCGTGCTATAAGGATTAAACATATTAAGGTAAAACAAGATCTCATCTTTTTGTGTTTAATCAAAATATAGATTCACTGGTCTGTATAACTCAGAATCACAACTTTTAGTTCAATAACTTAAAATGAGGATATTTAAATAACTTCATCAAGATTATAACTTGCAATATCTCAATATACCCTAAACTAATAAATTAAGAAGGAGTATGTTTGAGACAAAAGTAAACTTAAATATTAGTGTTTCTTTGGATATATCTAAAAATAACACCAAAAAATATTCATTATTTTGGAAAAATAACTAAAATACTCACCAAACCTCCAAAAAGAGAGATTGAAGGGATGACTCTTTTAAACTATTAAGGAGACTAAAATGATTTGAAGGAAATAATATCTTCAAAATATCTTGTCAATACACAAAATTTGCCTAGAAAATAGGCATAAACATCGAAATTGCACAAAAAATAAGTTTAAAAATATTAAAAGTAAAAAATATCAGTAAGGATTGTTCGTTAGTGATTAGTTAAATCAAGAAAATGGCCGAATTTCCAAATCGAATAAAACTTTTTGTGATCAATTAAACAAAATTGAAATTTTAAAACAAAAGAAACACTATGACAAACCTTTTACTTTTGGATATGTTGAAAACTATTGTAATTGGATGTTTTTAAACTTAATTTTTTTTCATTCTTTATTTATTATTAATTTAATTCTCAGAACGTAATAGACTTTTATTTATGGGATAGCCTACATGAGCAAATGGAGAACATATATGGAAAAAAGGTTAGGGATAAATCCATCTATGTCCATCCAAGGTACTCCGTACAGATGTGCACTTGACTCAACGTGTGATCACTCTACAAGGGCATATATTCCAAGCTGAGTCATCAGAGACAAGAATTGTTTTACAAAAATTATAATTATAACGGTAGTTTATCTATGAAAAGCCTTAATATAAAGGAAAAATAGATAACTTGTATTTGTCTAACTTCTTCACCACAAAAACACAAACATGTGTGAGCTTCATTAAAACACATGAGAGCTCCACTAAAATCATGTTGTTATTGCTCAATTTTATTATTATTTGGTTTTAGAAATTTTTTGTAGCTAACCTTTGTGTTAAAGTTTAGTACATCAAGGATTATATTATTAAAATGATATATTCCTGGAATATTTGTTTCATTTAATTTAGATTTATTTGAAGTTGTACAAAGTTATAATTAGCAAAAGATATCAATTAAATGAGTATCATATTTTACCCCATTCTACATATTTTCGGACCTTACAACAAGTAAGTTAATGAATGTAACTAGTAGTATATTCGCAAAAAATAAGAAAATAGTTCAATACATCTACTAAGTTGTTTTTAACATGTGTTCAAATATTCTTCTTTCTTTATGTTGTTCTAATTTGGAAGTAAAGGACTAGGTTCCACAAAACTAAAACAGACAAAGTGCATTTAGTAACTGAGATAAAAAAAATGGTAGCTAACTAGTTAAAGTAGCATTATGCTTAGCTCAATATATCTTGAGTAGGTTGAGTTTGGCTCTAACTTATTTTATTATGAGTTTGAGTAATCTAATTTCTTTTAGTTCTTTAAAAAAAACTTAAAAATAAGTGTAAAATTAGCTCAACCAAAATCAAAGAAACTTCTTTTTATTCTTTAATATCAAGTTCAAACCACTTATGGTAAAAATAAGATGTCGGCTTTTTGTTTTTAACGAAAATATAGATTCACTGGTCTTCAATTACTAGTCTTAATAAGTCATAATCACAACTTTAAGTTCAGGGAGCGGGGACATTCAAATATCTTCATGAAGAATATAAGTGGAAATATCTCAATATATACTACACAAAGAAATGCAAGAATAAGTGTATTTTTGAGGCAGAAGTAGGAAAACTTACATATAAGGGTACAATTGGATAGATCTAACAATAAGAAATAATAATAGAAAATAAAAAATATATATTTAAGAAAAATAACTAATTTACTACCCTTGGTCTTGCAAAGGCTCACGCACCTCAAAAATATTTATAATTATATGGATACCCATATCTAGGATCGAAGTTTAAAATACATTGAAATTGTCACCAAAAATTCTTCAAGGGTGGGGGTTGAAGGAATGACTTTATCAAGCTCTTATAGTCGATAAAATACTCCATAAACTAGGCTTACTGGTGACCAAATGTGTGTATTTTAGTAAATTTTGAAGCAAGTGGCCTAGATGCTTTTAATATGATACAACCAAATATAACTAATTTGAAGGTATGTAGAAATACCGAGAAGTGCACAAAGTTAAATTTAAAATTAGGCCTAAACACTTGAATTGCTAGAAATTAAGCACTAAAACCATGAAACACAAAATTAAATTATGTTTAATCACAAAAAATGTTTATAGGCCAAATCGAATTACACTTTTTAAAAACAAAGTATCAAAGGCTAAATTTTTTAAACAAAAGAAACACTACTACAAAGTTATTTACTTTTATGCAATTTCTTCCTACCAAATTTAATATAATACTATTAAAATAAACTAGGATTAAACTATCAATTTTTTTAATATTTAATTTATTTTACATAATTCTCTAATCAAAATAAATAAATACAATTGACCATGATAAATATTTTTGGGAAGAAAGCCGCCCGAATGTATTGATAGAGGACAACCAAGATAACAATAGTTGTTTGTTTTGATTTTGGACAGTATGTTTAGATGGATGGTAAGTATAGTTTTATAATACTTTTTGAATATATTTTTTGACTAAAGGTTTTAATATTAAAATTTAATATACAAAAATAGACTTTGCGAAAAAAAGTATATATTTATATCGTCAGTGCATTACAACAAAAGATAAATATTTAAAATGTATATGAATACCCGAAAAAGTGAATAAATTCAGGCTCAACATTAGTCCTAAATCCTCGAAATGGCCTCAAAATCAACTCAAAAGTAAATGATTAAGGACTATTTTCCTTGCAATTCATTAAGTCATGAAAAAGTTTTAAGGTTAAATCAAATGGGTGTTTTTTACTCAAAAGTAAATGATTAAGGACTATTTTACTTTTTAAAAGAAATTTAGGACCAAAATGTAATATTGTAATAAGCTATATTTTATCTATAAATTTTTTCATTCATCCTTAATTTTTAACATAATTCACATATAAAAATAAATAAAATACAATTATGATAAGAGGGTCCCACTAGGAGGTTTTTTAATGGTCTCCAGGGTAAAATATATTTCATATGTAATGGAGATATGCTCTTCGTCATAAGTTTATAAGCAATCTTTGAAGTTATGCATATATATTAGTATATATATTAATGGTCCAATTCTCACTACCACCAATAATTTCATCTCAACTAGTAACACATTTAAAGTTACCTGCTAGGAATAAAAATGGAAGCACTAATGTCACCAAGCTCCTACCACAAACCTGTTCTTTGGTGAGACCTGTTGAAAGCATAAACAAAGGTCACACGGGAAGGGCAGTAGACTTGAAATGTGTATTAATGTATAAAATATATGGATCTCGTCCAATCCATAATCCACAATTATTATGGTAATCATAATTAAAAATCCATCACATTAAACCACCTTAAGGCGTGCTTTCTTAGTTTCTAGTCAAGGTTGGTTTAGGTTCAGATTATAAATTGAGAAATAGTAGTTGATTAAATTGGTTCATTTAAAGAATTCAGCTCTCACGTTCTGATAATCTACCATTATTATGGTGTTCATAATTAAAAATACATGACACTGGCTTGAGGCGTGCATTCTTAGTTCCTAGTCAGGGTTGGTTTAGGTTCACATTATAAATTCAGAATTAACAGTTGGTTAATTGTTTCATCTAAAGAACACAGCCCTAACCTTTTTACTGTTAATATAATTCACATCTTGGCTATGTAATATTTAAAAAAACTCCATTAATCTAATGCCTTAATTTGTGTTTATTACCATTTAAATTATATAATACCTTAAATTATCATGACGAGATTGATATATTCATTAAAACCACAGTGATTAATCTATTAAGATATCGAGGGTAGTTGTAATATTTTGATATTTTTATAATATATTAATTTAGATAATTTGACATTAATTATTTATTGATATCAATGCGTTATATAATTAAATTAGTTTGTGTAAGTTTATTTTTTTTATAATCACGGTATTGTTTTAAAAGTATTAGTTAAAATATAGTAAGGATTTTGATAAAAAAGAGTGAAGGCTTAAAAATAGAAATAAAGAAGAGTGAGGATTTGTAAAAAAAAAAGGTTTTACGTTACTTTTATCATATAAGAGAAGAGTGTTGAAAATTGTCTATGTGAAGGATCAAGATGTGCCAAGGAGTCACGATCTGATCTGATAGAGGTATCAAGATGTGTACCCAATCAGGATATGTCTAATAGTCAGGGTTTGTCAAGCCATCACGATGTGAAGACTGTCAAGATATGATTGGATAAGTCAAAGGTGCGGGATAAACAAAGGTGCGGGATAAATTGGAATCTTCTGATTTATAGGATTGTAGTTGTTGATTTAGATAAGTATAGAAAGTAGATAAATTGTAGTATAACATATCTTCTAATTGATGGAGATTAATTGTAGATGTGTGATATATAAATATAGATAAGGTTATCACTTGGAAAAGCGCACAACTTGAGTATTCTATAACCTACAAGCTCTTAAGAATATTGTTCTTGAGAGAGTTTTGTAACAGTTTATTAAAGATCAATCTAAACTGTTATTTGATTCATCAATGCTTTATTATTCTTACTTTACTTTTGTGATAAATCGATTTATTTTGATAATTGTATCCAAACCCCCTTAAACAATTAGTTTACTGGGCAACAAGTGGTATTAGAGTGGTCATACTAACTCTTAATTTGCATAGATCAAATATGTATGGAAGTAAGTATGAAAGCATGAAAATTTCTTTCCTGAAGATAGCTGACTACTCTACCTAGAGAGTAAAGATATTGATGTTTTTTGAGGCTATTGATGATGCATATGTTGACATCATCAAAACAGGACCTCCCTATCGTGTGAAGTATGTGCCCATGACACCAGATGTTCCCGTACACTATATCAGGAAAGAAAAATCAGAATGGTCAGAACCTGAGAAGGCTTCAATGCTTAGGAATACAAAAGTTAGAAATATTCTTCATAATAATTTGAACAATATGATATACAGGATGATTGCCTGCAGGACTGCAAAAGAGATATGGGATTCCTTGGAGACTTAGTGCCAAGCTATAATAGCAATCAAGAAAAACAGAAGAATTGTTTTTGAGCAAGAATATGAGAAATTTAATGCCAAGGCTGATGAGTCAATTACTGACATCTATGATAGATTCTTGACACTGCTGATGATCTATCATTGGTTGTAAAAGATTATGGTAGAGAAGACTCAAACACCAAGTTTCAGAGTGCTCTTCCTGAAGATTAGGATACTCAAGCCTCTATAATCAAACATCAGTATTACCTTGATTTACTAACACTGGATGAAGTTTATAGAATGCTAAAAATCCATGACTTGGAGATCCAATAAAGTAAAAATAAGAAAAGTCAGAAAATCAAGGTTGTAGCTCTAGAAAAGAAAGCTCTAAAAGAAGGAAGGTAATTGAAGAGTCAGATCCTAACACTGAATCATCCGACCTTGACACAGATACTGATGAAGATTCTGATATTAAATCTGATGATCCTCAAGTTGTTGAGATTGAAGCAATGCTGGTGAAAGGCTTTAGAATGATGAGGCTAGCAAAACCACAAAGGAAAGGTGGTTTCAACAAAAAGTACTCTAGAGATGGAAAAGGCAAATTTATAAGAAATGAAGGACAGTACTCCAAGGAAAGGAAGTTTGATAAAGCCAAGGTGACTTGTACTACAAGGAAAATATCAATAGACAATATACATTAGACATCGGTTGATGTTGCATTGATGTTAAAAGTGTTAATGACATCACCCCGTGATTTTCTGATGTCTTTGTTATTGCAAGAAATCGGTTATTATTAAACAGATGTCTAAACTTCACCAAAAAAAAATATTTCGCGCCCACCTTTATTTCCCCCCGTAGTCAAAATCTTGTTTTATTTTTGTTCCGAAATTCCCCCCCAAAAGTTTCCACCCTTAACCAATTTTTTAGACAATTAAAAACTAAAAACTAAAAACTGAAAACTACATTTTCTCTTGAACCCCTCTCTCGAACCTCTCCCTCTCTCGAACCCCTCTCTCTCTCCGCTCACAATCTCTCTGAACTCCGCTCACCATTTCAACTCCTCTCATATCTCTCTCAACTGGTCACAATCTCTCCGCTCACAATCTCTCTGTTAAGCTTCTCTTTATTAAGCTCTATACTTCGATAAGTATTCTATGTACTCAAATCGAACTATTTTTTTCTGCATGAAGACCAGTTTTACAAATTGAGTGTTTTTGAATTTGAAACCCTAATTTTGTAAATTGGGGTTATTTTTAAATCCAAACAATAATTTTTTTATTAATTCAATATCTTTCGAAGTTCCTAATACTTTTTAAGTTGTTGTATACAGGACCTAATTTGATAAAAAGAAACAAAACTTTAGGTAATTTGTGTGTTTTTGTCTATACCTTTATAAATTTACTTATTTTTTTATTTTTGTAAATTAGGTTTTCATTTGTTTGTACTCTTGTAATTTTTGACTTGTTTTTGCAGGTTAATAGGGATGTTTGATTTTTCGATCGTTGGTAACTTTGTTTAATTTTTTTTGAGTTTTTTTTTCTTTTGTAATTTGTTGTAGTTTGAGATTTTATTTTTGTAGATTGTTGTAATGAGATTTTAAAATGTTATAGTTTCCTTTTCTAACTTTAAGGTGCATGTAAAATATTTATAAGATAGATGGTGATAGGTCGATATAGTATGCTTTTACTACACTTTCCTATGCACATCACAATACAAGTGTGCTCACAAAATTTTACTAATTTCATACCTTTAAGTTCTAAAAAATAACCTTTTAAATTTTATCAGTCTTTTTAGCTACATTTTGTGATATTTGTAAATGTGCATTTGTGTTCTAACTCTATATTTGTAATTTTATAGTGATTATGCATTACGTATTGAATGACTAGTTAATTTTATAATACTAGTACTATAATCAAATATATAATATGAATTATGTAATGCATTACCAATGATCAGTATATTATAATCAAATGTATAATATGCATTATCTAAAATATATTTATGTATAATATGAATTCTGAGTTTTGTTATGTCATGTATAGTATGCCATATGTGTGGTTGTCATACTTAAAATCAAATTAGACTTATAAAATAAATATAAGCCATCATACATAAAACTTAATCACTATAATTATACTGAATTTTTTTAGTGACATACGAGGTGATTTTAAATGGATAAGTCTTGGATAACAGCCGATAGGGATTCTCTATAATATTAAATTGGTGTTGAGAACATCTTGATATTTATCGAGGAAAATTATAAAAAACCCAATAAAATTCCTTGTCCTCGTGCATACTGCTCTAACTTCAAAAAGTTTTATGTGCATATAATCAGAGGTCATCTGTATGAATCAGGTTTTAGTTTAAGATATTCTAAATGGATTTGGCATGGAAAAAATATATTAATAGTACTAGGTCATCGGTTGTTAGTACTTGTCCTCCCTGGAAGCTCATACCAATTTCAAAAACATTTAACATGTGTGAAGCTGCCTATAATATGGAAGATTGAGATAAAGAGTCAGATAACTTTAAGAGGTTTGTTGTTGATGCGGAACAACCTCTGTTTGAGGGAAGTGAATGTACTAAACTAGAGTTAGTCTTAAAACTACATAATTGAAAGGCTAGGTTTGGAAAAAGTGATAAAGGTTTTTCTGATCTGCTTCAATCAATTGGATCAATTCTTCCTAAATAAATCTGCTTCCGTCTAATATGTATGAAGCCAAGATATATATATATATATATATATCGAATGAGAACTCTTTGAAGCTTGAATAGCTCACAGCTGCTTAGAAATAGAACAACCAAACTTACAGAAAAATGCTAAAGAATACAGTTAGAAAATGTTTCTCTGAAAATGTGTGTGCTTAGTTAATTGTTCTACTAGCTACATTTGGTTCATATATATAACCAAGTTTACATTAAAATAAGATAAAATAATAAAACAAAACATATCTAGTCTAACTACATGCTGCTTCACTACTCTATTCCAGCATCTTTGAATATCTTCATAATAACATGGAAATGGTAATGCTTCTTTGTTATCAAATTTCTACTTAACAGGCTACCATATTCCTTTTGCAAATACCCAATGCATGTGACTGTGTTGTCACTGTCAACAGATATTTGAATTTGATTATCCTTCGGGTACATGCTTGTCATCCGTCGAGTAGCTCTGTTTGTAATATCCGGGATATATCGTGTAATTATTTTTGATATAATTATGTGTGCCCAGTATTTATTCTGTGAGTTAATTGTTAAGTGTTATCTGTACTTGAATATTCAAAAATAATATTAATTGAGTATTTTAATTTTTATATGTCCAAAATAAAATATAGATAATTGTCATATCTTCCTAATTATTTTTATGTTGATTTATGGATTTATAAGAATCATATGAAATTTCCAAAATCTTTTTCCGGGTAATTAAAATCTATTTTATAAAAACGGGAACCAACTGACGTCAACCGTTGTTACGTTTTTGGAATCCGAAACTCTTCCGAGAACTCCTTCCTAACCTAATTATAATATTCCGAGCATTTTTCATGTTTCGACGTTTTCGATCCGGCTTACGGTTTGTCCTGCGCGGGTCCCGGCGCAACATTTTCGATACAATATTCGTTTCGGTAAATCAATAAAACCCGTATTATCGATAAACGGGAGATTTTTATTAAACTATCCCAATTATCACTTCGTAATACGTGTAACCAGGCGCTGAGACCAAGACCGCAGTACTAATTGTACTGATTTGGATAATTATCCTGAAAACCGATACCGTTTGGATCAGTTTATACAGATAAATGTACTATTTTATATCCGGAATGATCCAACGGGATACAAATTTTCCGTAATTATAAATAGCCTTTTACCGTATTTTATTTCGTATCAAAATCATTTGCAGATAGTTAATTATATAATTTTTAGAGAAAAACCCTAATTACATAAATTGTTCTAAGAATCAAACAGCAAAACGAAGGCGTTACCGATCTCTGTTTTTAAAGCTTGAGTAACCAAAACGAAGGATTTGAGGTGTTCTATCAGATTCTGAGCTTTATTTCACTACAGAAATCAAGGGTATTTTTCTAAAAATTTATTTATTTTCGAATTTATTTTATTAAAAATATGAATTTTTGTTCGGATGATTGTTTGTATGATTTGATGATTGCATGTTGTAGAGCTTGTTTTCCTGATGATTTTCATATGTCATACGTCTGATTTGGAGTTCAATAACATGTTCAAATTTGAGTTTAATTTTCGAATTTCAAAATTAGGGTTTATAACCCGTATGAATGTTCTTAATTGAAATTTGGGGGTTTCTTATTCCGTGATAGATTGATGTTGTGTTATAGTGGGTTGTGTTCTCTGTGAAATTTGCAATCTAGTCGTATAAGTTTCATGAACCAACGAGGTCTGTAGAGAAGGGAGTTGTGTTTTGAAGTTTTCCGATGTTCGCCGGAAACTGGAAAACTTCACGGCCAAATTCCGGCCAACTCAGGGATTGTTAGGTTGTTTTGATTGCATCGTTGTGTTCTTGGTAACCTGTAGATGTGATCTGGAGGTGTTGGTGGGGTGAGGACGTCTGGAACATGTTCTCGGGCCACTCCCGACTTTTTCCGGCGACTGGACTGCAAAATTGCAGTTTGGTCCCTGCAGTTTTGAAAACGATGCAGTTTGGTCCCTGTAGTTTCCAGACTTTGCAAAAATTGGATTTCTGTTTTAAAAATGTTTAAAAATTATATTTCCTATTTATTTTTATTATAAAAATTCGTTTTTAATTTCTGAAAATTCTAAAAATTATTATTTTAATTCCAAAAATTATTTTTAATTCACAAATAAATCTGAATTAATTAGTTAATTAATTTCAGTTAATTTTTAATTGATTAATTAGTCAATTAATTCGAAAATTAATTGATTAATTGATTAATTGATTTAATTAATTATTAATTGATTTTAATTAGTTATTTAATTAGATTTAATTATTTAAAAATGATTTAAAAATTCTGAAAAATAGTTTCGAGCTTTAAAATATTATTCTAAATTATTTCCAAGGCTCGATAATTATTCTAAAATTATTTCGGAGCCAGAATGGGTCAACCGAACCCTGTTTATTAACCCGAAATTGATCCAACGACCCGTTTTAATTCCGAAAAATGTTTTAAAAATCATTTTAAATACCCGAAAGCATATTTATGACCCGAGACTTCTTTATAGATGATATGTCATTGATTACGTGATGTATTATGTGTTATACGTGACCTGTTATTTAACTATCGGTCTATATATTCGGTGTTTACTTGGTTATTGCATAGATTTCAATTCGTTAATCGGATTTGGGTAAAACGAAGGGTAGATAGAAGTATGTGTTGAATAGAATCCTGTGAGTTGATGATTGATAGATGCTTATGATATGTGAGCAGAAGAGGCAAGGCGTAGGAAAGGGAAACAGGTAGTTGAGGAGTAAGACGATTGTGATTGAAAGCAAGTGCAGGATAGTAAGCTAATATCAGGCAAGTGTTCTGAACTTTCTCGAGATATTGTAATTCTTGATAGTTTTATTGACATTGCAAGTGCTTTGAAGCACGGAAACCTAAATCCTGATTTCAGTTATTATTCTTGAGCTATGAACCATATTCTTTCTAAGCCATTGATTATTGTATACCCAAACACGAACCACAAATCTACGATACTACTCCACAAATACATACAAACTAAATACCAGACACTGAACTGGATTACTATATACTCAATCCATGATATCTTATGCTTTGAAAGACCAAATCCTTGAAACCCTGAAACATTTTTTCCTTTGTTATCCAATTCTTTCATTACCGAGCATTCAAGCTTTGAAAGTACCTTGTTGATCCTTACAAGGATTGAAACCCTTTCCTTGTTAAACATTTATTGTTGTTAATGATTTTGGTTATTGTTTATTATTGCATATTCTGTTATTATGTTAGAATTGGATTGTTTTTATAAAATTGTGGACCATATTCGTGGTCAGACCATATAATGGTCAAGTTAGGCCAATGTGTGCCTGGGATCCAGTAGTTAGAGCAATGCTGTGTGTCTTGCTCGAGGTTAGTGCATGACTGATCAGCAGCCTAACCTTGGTTTTAAATTAAAAGTATAATATCCAATTCTAAATCTTAATCCATTGTTCACTTGATATCATAACCATATTCACCTGATGATCATTATTCTCAGTTTTGTCATTGTGACTTGCTGAGCTAGTTAGCTCATTTGTGCGATGTTATTTATATTCTTTCCAGTTAAAAAGGAACTAGTTGGTAAAGAAGATCCCCAGTCCAGCGCGAGAGCTAGGGGTTCAGGTTGAGAAAGTTGAGCTAGTAGGCTTCTTTTCGAATAATTTAATTTTGTAAAAGTTTGTAATAATATTTAATACTCAGTTGAATTTGAAATAGTTGGGATTTGAACGGTTTGTAATATATTAGTGTGTTTGGCTTGTGTGCATACTTTAACCTGTTGCGGTCCGTGGTGGTTGGTAAGTAGGTTCATTGCATATATTATTATTATCTTTATTATTGTTATAAGCAGGTTATAATTAAGGTGTATGTGTGGAGCCCAAACTTCTGACCCAGGTTTGGAGGGCGTCACAGGTTTGGTATCAGAGCTACAGGTTATAAGTCACTGACACAAGCCTAGGTTAACGGGAATGGGTAGAGGGTTAGGATTAGAAGTAAGGCAGAGGATGATAGAATGTTGAGAGGTTGAGTGTTTCGGTATATCAGGTATTAGTGTAACTTGCGTTATGGTACGAGATTCTTATATTACGATATGATTTCAGATAGCAGAGATGGCCGACTCTTTTATTCCCGTATCAGCTGATCACTCAGAGCCTTCAGTTGGAGCACCAGCATCGGATCCACGTCCTGTTATTCCACCAGCATTGGCTATTCTACCTCCACTGGTGTTGCAGCCCGTACCATTGCAGGCTATTCCACCTCCAGGCATGAGGCCACCTGTAAAAGGACCCCCACCTGCTGATTCTGGTTTTACTAGTCATTCAGTTACAGGAGTACCTTTTCAGTTCTCTTCTTATCTTGTCCTATATCATCAGTTTGAGGCTTGCCTTATGGAGCAGCGATTCCTTCAGGGTCAGATTCAGGAGTTACTACATATCATGCGTACCAGAGAGGTTGGGAGTGGTGAGAGGCGACTCAGAGAGAGGCTACAGGCGTTTCGTAGGATAGCTGTAGTGAGGATTGCTGAGGCTACACATGAGGACATCACCCCTGACTTCCTAGTGGAGTGGGCTAAGTGGGTTCTAGAGGAGCTTGAGGAGATTGGAGGTCCAGACTTGCCATGAGTCAGAGATTCAGAGATGGAGATACTGAGCAGTGTTGTTATGATTATGTAGTATGGACAGTAGTGTGTAGCGTGTATTAGAAGACTTTTAGTTGTATTTATAGACTAGCGATGCTGACTAGTGAGTAGGTTGTTGTACCCTTTTTGCTTTTACTTTCGAAGCGTCTTTACGCTTGTACTACCCTAAAACTTTTGATCTATATATATCAGTACCTTTTTCCTTTCCAACACTGTCATTTATTTTATCGCACCTATTTTACTTTACCTTATTTATTGCACCAGTATACCCTGTGATACCGTGTGCCCTATTTTCCATAACTGTTTATATTCTGTAAAGAAGCATGCAATTTATTTAGTCACAACTGTTTTCAAAAAGAAATATTTCTGTTTTGCAAAACTATTCTTTTATGTAAAAGATTAATTCAAAAGCTAAATAAGTTGATTGATTCTTTACAGAGAATGCCTCCTAGAAGAAATACCCGCACCAACACCCAGAATGAAGAAACCAACAACAATAATAACCAAGATGATACAACCCAGAATGTGAACCCAGGACCCATGGACCCATCAATAGCCCAGATTCTTCAAATCTTGGCCCAACAAATAGTTCACCTGGCACAACAACAACAAAGACAGACCAATCCCCAGGTAACTTTCAAAACTTTTCAGACAATAAACCCACCAGAATTCAAGGGTTCCTTAGAGCCAATTGAAGCAAATGTTTGGTTAAAGGAAATAGAAAAGGCATTTGCCTTAGTGAAAGTGAAAGAGGAACAGAAGGTTGAGTTTGCAAGTTACTATCTGAAGAATGAGGCCACCTATTGGTGGGAAATGGTGAAGACATAGGAAGGCACAGATGTTATTAGTTGGGAAAGGTTCAAGGAATTGTTTTTAGAAAAGTATTTTCCTCAGTTTGTTCAGGATCAAATGGAGCTGAAGTTTTTAGAGTTAAAGCAAGGGAATATGTCGGTAACAGATTATGAGGGGAAGTTTGAGGAATTGTCAAGGTATGTGCCGTCGTATGTTGATACTGATAGAAAGAAAGCTAAGAGATTCCAGCAAGGCTTGAAGCCATGGATCAGGGGGAAGGTAGCTATTTTTGAATTGGATACCTATGTCGGGGTTGTACAGAAAGCTATGATCGCAGAGACAGAGAGTGAGATGTTCCAGAAAGAAGAGGAAAGCAAGAAAAGAAAAGTTGAGGGAAGTGAGGGTCAGTCACAAATAGGGAAGTTTCCAAATTTTAAGAAGGGCAAGTTTCAGCCAGGGAGAAATTTTAATTTCAGGAGACAAAATGCAGGAGACGGAGGCCAGGGCAATCGTCCAGCTAATGTGAATCAGCTGAATCAGTTGAGATTAACTTTTCCAGATTGTCAAGTATGTGGAAAGAAGCATGGAGGAGTTTGTAACAAGTTGAATGTGGTATGTTTTAAATGCAACCAGAAAGGGCACTACTCGAGGGAGTGCCGAAATCAGCCAGCAAGAGAGCCAGCAAATAAAGATCAACCTATTCGGAATCCAGCAGTGAAAGTTCCAGTCATTGGATTTACATGCTTTAAATATGGGAAGCCAGGACATATGGCCAGGGATTGCAAGACACCAGCCCCAGTTAGTAATGCATTGAGAATTATGGGATCTACCCCAGCAGTAAATGAGACTCCAAGGGCTAGAGTTTTCGACATGTCAGTGAAGGATGCTATCCAGGATACGGATGTCGTGACAGGTACGCTTAATGTGAATTCTTTATGTGCCAAAGTGTTAATAGACTCGGGAGCAACTCGATCGTTTGTTTCACAAGATTTTGTTAGTAAATTAAACTGTCCAGTTGAGTGCTTAAATGAAATAATGAGTGTGGAATTAGCAAATCAAGAACGTGTAACTGTGAACCAAGTTTGTGGAAATTGTGAGATTGAGATTTCTGGTAGTAAGTTTTGTGTAGATTTGATACCATTTAAGTTAGGAGAATTTGATGTGATATTAGGGATGGATTGGTTATCTAAGCATGATGCTCAGATAGATTGTCGAAATAAGAAAGTAATGGTGCCAGACGAAAGAATAGTAACGTTCAAAGGTCAGAAACAAGTAAAGAAGTTCTTAACGATGATTCAAGCCAAGAAGTTACTACGGCAAGGATGCGAGCATTTCGTAGCATACGTGATTGACAAAAGTCAGGAGCCAGCAAAACTTGAAGATATCCCAGTAGTGAATGAATTTCCAGACATATTTCCCGACGAATTGCCAGGACTTCCTCCAGATAGAAAAATTGAATTTGCGATCGACTTAGCACCTGGAACAGAACCAGTATCCAAAGCCCCGTACAGAATGGCGCCTGTTGAGATGAAAGAGCTAGCAAAGCAATTGCAGGAATTGTTAGAGAAAGGAGTAATCAGACCCAGCGTATCCCCGTGGGGAGCCCCGGTGTTATTTGTCAAGAAGAACTATGGAAGCATGAGACTGTGCATCGACTATAGGGAGCTCAACAAGTTGACAATCAAGAATAAGTATCTGTTACCCAGAATTGATGATTTGTTTGACCAATTGAAGGGAGCCAAGTATTTCTCCAAGATCGATTTAAGATCGGGATATCATCAACTAAAGATCAAACCAGAAGATATACCAAAGACAGCTTTCAGAACAAGGTATGGACATTACGAGTTTTTAGTGATGTCTTTTGGATTGACCAACGCCCCAGCAACGTTTATGGACCTGATGAACAGAATTTTCAAAGAATATTTGGACAAGTTCGTTATAGTATTTATAGACGATATTTTGATCTATTCAAAGACGGAGGAGGATCATGCGGAACATTTAAGGACAACTTTGGAGATTTTAAGGAAAAAAAAAGTTATATGCTAAATTGTCGAAGTGTGAGTTTTGGCTACAAGAAGTTCAGTTCTTAGGACACATAGTCAGTAACGAAGGGATCAAAGTGGACCCGGCAAAGATCGAAGCAATTACGAATTGGGAGAGACCGAGAACACCCACTGAGGTAAGAAGTTTCTTGGGATTGGCAGGATATTATCGACGATTCGTTCAGAATTTCTCAAGGATTGCCACAGTATTAACAAAGCTTACACGAAAGAATGAAAAGTTTATATGGAATGACAAGTGCGAAGAAAGTTTTCAGGAATTGAAGCGGAGATTAATCACTACACCTGTTTTGTCACTTCCAGGCGATCAAGGGAATTTCGTAATTTATAGCGATGCTTCCTACAAAGGATTAGGATGTGTTCTTATGCAGCACGACAAGGTGATTGTGTATGCATCAAGACAATTGAAACCACACGAACAAAAGTATCCTACTCATGACTTGGAGCTAGCAGCTATAGTTTTTGCTTTGAAGATTTGGAGACATTATTTGTATGGAGAAAAGTGTGAGATTTTCACGGATCATAAAAGTTTGAAATATATATTTACCCAGAAGAAACTTAATATGAGGCAAAGTAGATGGTTAGAATTGATCAAGGATTATGATTGCTCGATTAATTATCATCCCGGTAAGGCGAACGTGGTGGCAGACGCATTAAGTCGGAAGGAAAAGTTAAATGAGTTATCAGTACCTCAAGATATATATAAGGAATTTCAGAAATTGGAATTGGAAATTAGAGTTTGCGAACCTGAGGAAGCGAAAGTGTACAGTATGACTTTCCAGCCAGAGTTGTTGGAGAAAATAAAGAAATGTCAGAAAGATGTAATGGATCAAGATATAAATCGTTTGGTAGGTGAAGAATTATGCACGCAGAAGGATGATCAAGGCATTTTGAGATTTTCATCTAGAATCTGGATTCCACCAGTGACAGAGTTAAAGAATGAAATTTTACAAGAAGCACATAGTTCAAGATATTCCATCCATCCAGGGAGTACCAAAATGTACAGAGATTTAAAGAAAAATTATTGGTGGCCAGATATGAAGAGGGAAATTGCGGAATGGGTTAGCAAATGTTATACCTGTCAGAGAGTTAAAGCAGAGCATCAAAGACCAAGCAAATTACTACAACCATTAGAGATTCCAGAGTGGAAGTGGGAACATATGACCATGGATTTCATAGTTGGATTACCAAGGACAAGGGCTAATCATGATGCCATTTGGGTTATAGTGGATAGACTTACCAAGTCAGCTCATTTTCTGCCTATAAATGAAAGATTTTCGCTCGACAATTTGGTCCATATGTACCTAAAAGAAATTGTAGTTCGTCATGGAGTTCCAGTGTCTATCGTATCTGATCGAGATCCAAGGTTTAATTCAAGATTCTGTAAGAGTTTTCAAGAATGTTTGGGAACAAGACTGAATATGAGTACATCTTATCACCCCCAAATGGATAGCCAAAGTGAAAGAACGATCCAGACAATCGAGGATATGTTACGTGTTTGTGCTATTGATTTCAAAGGAAGTTGGGACGAACATTTACCTCTGGTAGAGTTTGCTTACAACAACAGTTATCATGCCAGCATTGGAATGCCACCCTATGAAGCCCTTTATGGACGCAAATGTAGATCTCCCATATATTGGGACGAAGTAGGAGAACGCCAGATACTTGGACCTGAACTGGTACAGCAGACAAAGGAAGTTGTTGAACTTATCCAGAAAAGATTAATAGCCGCTCAAAATCGTCAGAGGAAATATGTAGACCAATCAAGGAAAGACATGGAATTTGAAGAAGGAAGCTTGGTATTACTGAAAGTATCACCATGGAAAGGACTAACGAGGTTTGGAAAGAAAGGGAAGCTAAGCCCAAGATATGTCGGACCTTTTGAGATCCTAAAGCGCGTTGGCAAAGTAGCTTATGAATGGCGTTACCTCCGCACATGGAGCACATTCACAATGTTTTTCATGTATCGATGCTCAAGAAATATAATCCAGACTCCAGGAATGTAATAGAATATGAGCCAATAGAGCTTCAGGCAGATTTATCATATGTAGAGAGTTCGATAGAGATTCTAGAGGCAAGAGAGAAAGTATTGAGAAATAAAGTGGTAAAGTTAGTAAGAGTATTGTGGAGAAACCCAAAGGTTGAAGAGTCAACCTGGGAGTTAGAAAATGATATGAGAGAAAAATACTCACATTTATTTTCTTAGGAGATTCTGAGGATAGAATCTTTTTAAGAGGGGAAGGATGTAATATCCGGGATATATCGTGTAATTATTTTTGATATTATTATGTGTGCCCAGTATCTATTCTGTGAGTTAATTGTTAAGTGTTATCTGTACTTGAATATTCAAAAATAATATTAATTGAGTATTTTAATTTTTATATGTCCAAAATAAAATATAGATAATTATCATATCTTCCTAATTATTTTTATGTTAATTTATGGATTTATAAGAATCATATGAAATTTCTAAAATCTTTTTCCGGGTAATTAAAATCTATTTTATAAAAACGGGAACCAACCGACGTCAACCGTTGTTACGTTTTTGGAACCCGAAACTCTTCCGAGAACTCCTTCCTAACCTAATTGTAATATTCCGAGCATTTTTCATGTTTCGACTTTTTCGATCCGGCTTACGGTTTGTCCTGCGCGGGTCCCGGCGCAACATTTTCGATACAATATTCGTTTCGGTAAATCAATAAAACCCGTATTATCGATAAACGGGAGCTTTTTATTAAACTATCCCAATTATCACTTCGTAATACGTGTAACCAGGCGCTGAGACCAAGACCGCAGTACAAATTGTACTGATTTGGATAATTATCCTGAAAACCGATACCGTTTGGATCAGTTTTTACAGATAAACGTACTGTTTTATATCCGGAATGATCCAACGGGATACAAATTTTCCGTAATTATAAATAGCCTTTTACCGTATTTTATTTCGTATCAAAATCATTTGCAGATAGTTAATTATATAATTTTCAGAGAAAAACCCTAATTACATAAACTATTCTAAGAATCAAACAGCAAAACGAAGGCGTTACCGATCTCTATTTTTAAAGCTTGAGTAACCAAAAAGAAGGATTTGAGGTGTTCTATCAGATTCTGAGCTTTATTTCACTGCAGAAATCAAGGGTATTTTTCTAAAAATTGATTTATTTTCGAATTTATTTTATTAAAAATTTGAATTTTTGTTCGGATGATTGTTTATATGATTTGATGATTGCATGTTGTAGAGCTTGTTTTCCTGATGATTTTCATATGTCATACGTCTGATTTGGAGTTCAATAACATGTTCAAATTTGAGTTTAATTTTCGAATTTCAAAATTAGGGTTTATAACCCGTATGAATGTTCTTAATTGAAATTTGGGGGTTTCTTATTCTGTGATAGATTGATTTTGTGTTATAGTGGGTTGTGTTCTCTGTGAAATTTGCAATCTAGTCGTATAAGTTTCATGAACCAACGAGGTCTGTAGAGAAGGGAGTTGTGTTTTGAAGTTTTCCGATGTTCGCCGGAAACTGGAAAACTTCACGGCCAAATTCCGGCCAACTCAGGGATTGTTAGGTTGTTTTGATTGCATGGTTGTGTTCCTGGTAACCTGTAGATGTGATCTGGAGGTGTTGGTGGGGTGAGGACGTCTGGAACATGTTCTCCGGCCACTCCCGACTTTTTCTGGCGACTGGATTGCAAAATTGCAGTTTGGTCCCTGCAGTTTTGAAAACGATGCAGTTTGGTCCCTGTAGTTTCCAGACTTTGCAAAAATTGGATTTCTGTTTTAAAAATGTTTAAAAATCATATTTCCTATTTATTTTTATTATAAAAATTCGTTTTTAATTTCTGAAAATTCTAAAAATTATTATTTTAATTCCGAAAATTATTTTTAATTCACAAATAAATCTGAATTAATTAGTTAATTAATTTCAGTTAATTTTTAATTGATTAATTAGTCAATTAATTCGAAAATTAATTGATTAATTGATTTAATTAATTATTAATTGATTTTAATTTGTTATTTAATTAGATTTAATTATTTAAAAATGATTTAAAAATTCTGAAAAATAGTTTCGAGCTTTAAAATATTATTCTAAATTATTTCCAAGACTCGATAATTATTCTAAAATTATTTCGGAGCCAGAATGGGCCAACCGAACCCTGTTTATTAACCCGAAATTGATTCAACGACCCGTTTTAATTCCGAAAAATGTTTTAAAAATCATTTTAAATACCCGAAAACATATTTATGACCCGAGACTTCTTTATAGATGATATGTCATTGATTACGTGATGTATTATGTGTTATACATGACATGTTGTTTGACTATCGGTCTATATATTCGGTGTTTACTTGGTTATTGCATAGATTTCAATCCGTTAATCGGATTTGGGTAAAACGAAGGGTAGATAGAAGTATGTGTTGAATAGAATCCTGTGAGTTGATGATTGATAGATGCTTATGATATGTGAGCAGAAGTGGCAAGGCGTAGAAAAGGGAAACATGTAGTTGAGGAGTAAGACGATTGTGATTGAAAGCAAGTGCATGATAGTAAGCTAATATCAGGCAAGTGTTCTGAACTTTCTCGAGATATTGTAATTCTTGATAGTTTTGTTGACATTGCAAGTGCTTTGAAGCACGGAAACCTAAATCCTGATTTCGGTTATTATTCTTGAGCTATGAACCATATTCTTTCTAAGCCATTGATTATTGTATACCCAAACACGAACCACAAATCTATGATACTACTCCACAAATACATACAAACTAAATACCAGACACTGAACTGGATTACTATATACTCAATCCATGATATCTTATGCTTTGAAAGACCAAATCCTTGAAACCCTGAAACATTGTTTCCTTTGTTATCCAATTCTTTCATTACCCAGCATTCAAGCTTTGAAAGTACCTTGTTGATCCTTACAAGGATTGAAACCCTTTCCTTGTTAAACATTTATTGTTGTTAATGATTTCGGTTATTGTTTATTATTGCATATTTTGTTATTATGTTAGAATTGGATTGTTTTATAAAATTGTGGACCAGATTCGTGGTCAGACCATATAATGGTCAAGTTAGGCCAATGTGTGCCTTGGATCCAGTAGTTAGAGCAATGCTGTGTGTCTTGCTCGGGGTTAGTGCGTGACTGATCAGCAGCCTAACCTTGGTTTTAAATTAAAAGTATAATATCCAATTTTAAATTATAATCCATTGTTCACTTGATATCATAACCATATTCACCTGATGATCATTATTCTCAGTTTTGTCATTGTGACTTGCTGAGCTAGTTAGCTCATTTGTGCGATGTTGTTTATATTCTTTCCAGTTAAAAAGGAACCAGTTGGTAAAGAGGATCCCCAGTCCAGCGCGAGAGCTAGGGGTTTAGGTTGAGAAAGCTGAGCTAGTAGGCTTCTTTTGGAATAATTTAAGTTTGTAAAAGTTTGTAATAATGTTTAATACTCAGTTGAATTTGAAATAGTTAGGATTTGAACGGTTTGTAATATATTAGTGTGTTTGGCTTGTGTGCATACTTTAACCTGTTGCGGTCCGTGGTGGTTGGTAAGTAGGGTCATTGCATATATTATTATTATCTTTATTATTGTTATAAGCAGGTTATAATTAAGGTGTGTGTGTGGACCCCAAACTTCTGACCCAGGTTTGGAGGGCGCCACACTGTTGATCATCCGTCGGGTAGCTTTGTTGATCATTCGTCGGGTAGTTATTTGTCACTTGATTCCATTTCAGTTATGCAGAATTACACGATATCTCATATTTACAATTAATCAACCTATTCTGTGACGGTCTCAACCCCGGGGTCAGGAGTTGACGTCACCAAACACAAATACCAAAAATATAAACAACCAGATTATTATTAAAATATACTAACTTGACCCCAAACCAAGATCCGATCCAGGTTCAAGTATAATTCAGGTTCTGATTATTACAAACCATTTTTTCAACATCTAACACACTCTAACTTTATTCAGCAACTCGTCAAACCTCATGGTCTGACATATACTACCTCAGAGGAGCCGGGTCCAGTAGAGGCGGGAACACGGGTTTGTCTGACTGGTCTTTTAGTCATCTACGAGATATACATAATAGTTTGCAAGGGTGAGCATAATCGCTCAGCAGCACCAATATATGAATAACAGAATAAAAGCAGTAATGTAACAATAATAGGAACAGAGCTGTAATCATGATATCAACATTTTATAATGAAAATCGGAGATAACTGGATATCACTAACTAGCATGCTTTATCAAAACAACATAGTAGTGTGATGTGTAAATACCAAAGTCAAATTTTAGCATGCTAATCACTTTTATAAAACTGCTGTATCAACTACTTATACTCTATGGAAATCACAAATCCAAATCAGATACGTAGCGGATATGTGAACACGGCTGATCAGGCTATCAACACTAAACAGCTCTAACTGCCATCCCATTTACCTGTTCCAAAACTCAGAGACTAGCTAGGTCTCTGACCTGCTGGACTAATCGGTTTTATATTGCGCGCAACCGAATTAGCCTTTACGCCACCTCAATAAGCCTACTCTGGCCCTAATGTATCCCATACCTGACCGTTTTATCCAGTTTTCAAAACACTTGTACCTATCTCATTTCAAAACCATCTATTTTACCAGCACACATATAAAATCCATTTCGCAAATCATTTCATTTGAGATAGGTACCTTTCGAAGTTACTTTTCCCCAAAATAATTTGAAAACAGTAATTTATAACTACAGGGGGATACGTAACTTAAAACTTTTCTGTTCCATTACGAAAATAAAACATTTAGCTATTCATACGTACTGAACCATAAAATAATGGTCAGGGGTACTTGCCTTGCAACGCTTTACAAAACCCTAAGTAGCTTTCACGCTCGCTTCAGTCCTCGGGAAATGCCACTGGGATCTATAAATACAGAGTACCCTAATTAGTTATACCGACATACTTGATACCCTCAAATCCTAATCACCCAATCCGATAACCCGACTCGTATAGTTATTATACACATAATCACGTAATCACGTAGCCCAAACATAATTAGGGGTAACACACAGAATATAAGTATGTACGTTTACAAATATATTTTTAGAAAATTTTGGCAGCAACTTCTTTATTTATAAGACTACCCGTCGATTACAATCGACGTCAACATTCAAAACAATCCACAATATCACTCCATCATTTTATACAACGTACCTCACAACACCATTCGAAATTAATTATTTAAATCCGAAACATTTTACGTAATCATTTTATTTATTTAGGACTCAGAACATTGTCATCACCGTCCACCGTCCACCGTCCGCTCGTAACGAGTCATCGCGGTACGGCGGAAAAATTTATTGGTGCCCAAAAATATTCGGGTATCGAAATAAATTCTACAGCTTAACTAAAAATATTTCCCACATGAATTAATAATATCACGAATTTTACTCAATAATTCCTGCATAAATAGGAAATAAGATTTTAGGATTATAACAATAAATCCACTGCACAACTCAGCCTAACAAGGCCCAACAGAAAAAAAAAATCAGAACAAACCCACCGGAATCGAAGCCACCGGAAAACAAAACCGGCGGCTGTAAAAGAAAGAGGAAGAAAGGACAGCAACTGCAGCAAAGCCGAAGAAGAAAGGGAATAACAGAAGGGAAGAAACGAAGGAAGGGAAGAGAGAGAAAGAGGAGATCGAGAGTGAGAGACTGTGAGTTTAAACCGGGGCACCGAGATGAATAGGAGAAGGAGTAAATAAAAAAAATATTTTCTTTCCTTAACAGGTGTAGCAACTGGACAGAGGGCACAAACACGTGTCCCTAACTTTATTTATAAAATGTACACGTAGCTGCAAGGAAAAATATAAACTTTCTAAATTCAGGGTTGCCCCGAAATTTAAAATTAATGGACTGAGGTGCACGCAAAACAATTCCCGAAAATTACGAAAATAATATCAAAATATCATAAATATCCCGAAGTTTACAAAGACATAATTTTTGAAATTTTTAAAACACTTTTAAGCTCTTTGTACCCGCTTTTTAACAAATAACGAAACGACGCGCGGGTGAAATGATTCCCGAAAATTTCCAAAATAATTTTAAAATTCTCAGAATAATACAAACTTAATAAAATATAAGTTTCATGATTTTTAAAGAATTCCTGAATTAAATATGGATTTTACAAATAAACACACTCAGAAAATCATTTAAAAATAAATAATTAATGGAATATTGATTTCTCAAATTTATAAAGTCATAAAAATAATTATTGAAATTATTAAATTAGAAAACTAATTTTAAAGACAATCCAAATATTTATGGAATTAAAATTACAATAAAATCACTGTTACAAGTCAAATAAAAACGTATAACTCACTAGTAAATCACACAATTCCATCCCATATATCAACAGATCACAAATAATTAAATAACAATCAACAACTGCTACCAAAACCATTACACACATTTTATTTAATTATTTAAACATTTATTACACTGTTAAATATTAAAATAAAAAGAAAAATACACGAGTCATTATATATTCTGCATATCTACTAGTAGTCAACATGACTCATATGCCCCTATAGAATATACACAAAGTTGTTTGCAGAAATGTGCTACAATACTTATTTGTTACATAAGCTACTCACCCGGTGGATGTCAAATCATCATCCGTCGGGACTATATTGAATCATCCGTCGGGACTATATTTGATCATCCGTCGAGTGCTACAAAATTCACTAAGTTAAATGTACTAAGGTGTTTTGTTTAATTTATCATCAAGTTCACAACATATTCCTAACACAAACACAAAGATTTCTAGGTTATTATTCTTTTATTCAAAGTATAAATACCCAGAGGGTTTGCTTACAAATCCAAATATAATTAATTCGAAGCAACAAGTATAAAAAGAACCAATACAATAGGCTATCACTCCAGGGTTCTTTTTATCACTCTAAAGATCTATAGCTCTTATCAAATGATAATCAATACATATAAAGAAGCTATAAATGATGAGTGTTTAAAGATGTAAGTCTTTAATGCTATGAATCAAATTGGGCAGCACTTCTCTCCTTAATTTCAATAAATAAAATCGAATTTTCTTCGAGAATTAAATTTGGCAAAGCTTCGCTTAAAAAATGTTGAGAAGTTATTTTTCCAATCTACTTCTTAAATTGATTATATAGCTGATAGGTAGGAAGGAGAGAGAAAGGACATGTGGCTTCTTTATAACAATATATTTGAATTGACAACTTGCATATTTGAAACCACATGCGTCCCTGGGAGTCATTTATTCACTAACTTGCGTATAGAAAGATATTTGACTTCGTTACATCTGAATTCCATGTAAGTGACGAGTACAAGGTAGACTTTGAAGCTAGCTTGCATCTCTAGTAACCAAGAGCCTTACTTGCACATAGAGTTATTCAAGGAGTTTGATGATAGGAAAACACTCATTGAAATTAGCTGTGATATCAAAGGTGTCGTGGTCATTTTAAATCAAAATGATGTCAACAAAACATTGAGCCTACCAATTGAAAACTTTGAAGATGAGGTGATAAATGAGAAGATGGTGGAGTTCTTGGACTTTATCGGATGCTGTAATGGGATAAACATGACTTCACTAAACAAGAAAACTTTGGAAAATTAGTGGTTACTACTATTTGATGCTATATAGACGGTGTATATATACAGAAAGACTGTATGTGATCAAATAAGTCATTTTTCTGTGAAGCTGGCCTACTTAATAGCTTATAACAAAAAAATTAATGTCGGGGCAATCAAAATGAAGGAGCTGAGCAAAAAGCAAGGTAAGACTTCAAGGGAAAGAGGTAATGAAATTTTCTACCCAAGGTTCATAATTTCTTATTTATTAATTATAAATGATAAAATTATAAATGATGCTAGAATAGGTAAATCCAAAATGGTTTATCCTAAGTCAATGTTCAAAGTATTAATTAGTATATTATGCACTAGAAACCAAGTGGATGTACCTCTATGCATAATAACTCATATGAGTGATTTGTTCAAGACATATCCACTTGCACAACCTAAATTTTATAAGCTTTCTGGTATGTCAAGTAGTATAAGGTTGAAGAAGAACAAAATCAATCTAACCCAAACACTGGTAACCCTCCATAACCATCTTTCCCTAACACTAACTAACAGACACAAAGCCAATTGCATCAGTCTCCCAAAAGACTTATGTTTGTAAAAAGAAGAAGAAGAGAATACTATAGACAGTTGTTTCTAAAAATGTTGCTTTAGGAATTGTAAGTGAGAACCTTATGTCGCCTCTCACTAAAACAAACAACTCAAAAGTACAAGACACTTCTGTTTCCTCTCAACAGGATTCAGATTTGATAGAACATGCATACTTGTTAATATCTGTGGCTTCTCAACAAGTCACGAGTATTGAAAAGAGTGGTCTCCCCACTACAACTTGTATAGAGTCTGCACAACCTAAAATGCATACTTGTTACTATCTGTGGCTTCTCAACAAGTCATGAGTATTGAAAAGAGTGGTCTCCCCACTACGACTTGTATAGAGTCTACACAACCTAAAGAACTCACTTCTGGGGTGGTTGAAAAATAAGGTGCACACATGAGTGGAGAGCACATAGACATTGAAACTCACTCAAATGTAATTCAAAGTGAGTTTCCAAAATCTGATCTGAAACTCACTTCTCTTTCAGATATTTCACAATCTCAATTTTTTTCTTAACTAGAGATTCAGGAAACTGAAACTCTAGAAATTGATCAATCACAATCTAGTCATGTGATTGTGCCAATATCAAGTGACACAATGGATGACACTATGCTCTACACCCAAGAACCACACTTAGTTTTTCGGGAAATGCAAGCTGGGGTATACTCGAATGACATCAACATAAAATATGGTGGATTCACCCATTTTTATTAGAGACACCATGAGGACACCAAAATCTCCAACAAATATCATTCAAGATGTTTTGAAGAATATGCCAGTAATTGCTAATGAGGATATTGATATAACGCATCCCACTACTATGAAGACATTAGTAGACCTCACAATCATTCAAAGACTAGAATCTAAGAGTCAAGAAACAAACCATCCTGGTCTAGAAACTTCATCATTCTATATGGGCTTTGTCATTGCTCTAACTTCTTGTCACAATGGCTGCAACCTGTGCAACATGACAGTGCTGCAGGACTTTCTACTGAAACTTAATTGACAGGAATTATTTGACTATGAGGATCGGTTAGAAGGGTTCTTTAAAATTTATTAAAATCTAGTCACCTCTACCCTACCTAATGTTGATTATCAGGCAATTTTATTGGAGCACAAGAAAGATATGGAGATGAAGAGTGCCAAGATTACTCAAGCTGGGGAAGATGGAAATATGGATGCATGGTTGGATGTTTTTCAACATATCATGAGTCTAAATTCCTAATGTGAGGTACTCTTAAAGTACAAGTGGTTGCACTCAAAGAACTTCTTGTGTCAGCCTTCTCCTTCAATAAACTTCATGATAAAATCGTTAATCTGTAATCTACTACAGTTGAACTCAAATCTGATAATGTTGAACTGAAAGAGAAGATGAAGCAAATTGATGAGAAGGTTGAAGTCTCAGAACTACTAACAATGATGTGTTAATGAATTAATAGCAAATGCTCTCTCATATCATGAGGCATCTCAAGATACCTGAAGAGACCCCTATTATAAAAGTTACTAACAAGTATATAGGGGAGAGAGAAAGTAGGGGGAGTAGCAGAGCTAGATACGGGAGAGAAGATGTTTAGAAAAAGAGTGAGAGTAATGGAAAGAAATAAGGAAGATGTGATGGTAGCTAATTGATGATCACAGCACATGCACTTAAGCCAATCAAGCTGCCTGAAGTTGTTGTCTATGATGCTAAAAGAAAATCTTTGATTGTTCAGTCAGCCTTTCGTCATGGCACAATGCTCAGTCCTAAGCCAATATGCCAAGTTCCACCAAAAGACAGATGGGAAGCCAGTGATTGTGCAACTTGTAATTTAGGTCAAACTTCAAGAATAGCGAGTCTAAATGAATATCATGATGTTATTTTCCTAAAATTTCTGAAAGCCTAGAAGGAATAAGCTAAAGAAAATCACTTGGATTACATCAAACTCATTAAGAAGAGACTGAAATACTTCACAGTAGTCCCAAGACAGAATAATGATATATACATGAAGGAGATTGTCTTGGTGTCATACAACAATGGCACAATCTGGCACCTACAGTATGGAACCTTGGAAGGACAGAAGTTTTCTGAAGTTTATGCAGTTCTCTCTCTAATTGAAAAGAACGAGTTGAATAACAAGGATCTCTATGATAATCTACTCAATAATCAGTCACTGGGACATCCATAAATCTCCAAGAATCCAAAGATTATGATCTATCAGTCTTGTTCATGATCACAAGACATAAAGCAGCCGACTATTCTAAGGGACTTAAATCATAACAAAAAAATGACCGACCATTCACCTTATTGAAGTAATGCAGAAAAAGCTAAGCTTTAGAACTCTGGAAGAACTTAAAGTGATAATAGTGCTGAAAAACTATGTCAATAGTGGTGCTAACCATGTTTAAATTCTACAGGGAGATATAAGGGTGGAATACTCATTTTCTGTAAGTCTCTTATATCAAAGTAGTATATTATACTTAAATTTCATACTGTTTTCATTGTTTATCCTTCTATGTATGGCAGGCTTGTTAGTAGACTTGAAATTGTGCCCAAGGATCTTACTCACAATTTTTAAAACAACTTCTGGGAATGTACCCATACTCATTAAAAATATACTAAAAAATTCATCAAAATCCACCAATTTATCAAATATAACAAAATTTACGAAATTTCAAATATCATCAGAGTTTAATGGATTTTTTAGAATCCAAATTGAATACAACAAAATCTTAGTGGATTTTTAAAATCGATATTAAATACACCCAAATTTTAATGATTTTTATAATCGAAATTGAATACGTGCGGATTTTAAAGGTTTTTTTTTAATCTAAATTGAATACCCGTTAAATTTGAATATCTAAAAAGATTTTTAAAAATCTTGATCGGATACAACTCTTAAATTGATTCTCGAATTTTAAAAAATAAAATCCAATTTTTGAAAGTAGAAATCACTCGTAAATTTACTTCTTTCGAGTTAGGCACATGACATGTCCATTCTATTATAACAAGCCTACTCAAGTGACAATATCACTTTACATAGCCAAATGGACTCTACCATTTGGATTAGTGATAGGTTTCAATGTACATGTTTTTGTTTTCTTTTCTAGATAGCTCAAATGCTATAAGACCTTATGGATATCTATGCAACATTCTTATATATATTAGTCATATAATAAATCAATTTGATAGAAGTTCAATGAACAATTGTTCAGGAAAAAAATTAAAGAAAGAAGACTTTTTGATTTAATAAGTTACAGAAATTTCTCTTAGGCAAATATCGTGAAGTTCATAATAGTTATGCACGTGAAGTCCACTATTGGTCTATATCGTGAAATCCAAAATTACATTGTATCGTGTAGTCCAGAATCACATTATATCGTGTAGTCAAGAATTGTACTAGATCATGAAGTCTAAAATGAGCTACATATTTAAGTCATTAAAATCAGAGTTTACGATATCTTTACTTAGTCATTTCATAATAAGACAAATGAAGGTACAAATTACCATCAATGACGAAACAAATCACTACAGCACATTGTACATGGAGATGGTCCGTGGACAGGTGTGAAGCCTGCAGCTAAATTTGAAGAGGAATCAAGTGGTCCTTAAAAAGCTGCAACGTATCCCCTTGAAGAATAGGACAATTTACTGTAAATTGGTGTGCACATTGTGTAGTACATGGAATTATTAATATAGTGCACACCTCATCTTTAGTAGTGTGTAACACATATAACTTTCAGTTTGTAATCTCTTTTCTCTCTGTAAGCCATCTCAAGAAAGTGTTCTTGAGTAGAAGCCAAGAAAATAACCTTGTTTTGGGATCCCTGCTTTCTAACATTTTGAATCATTTATTTCAAAACCAATAGACGAGCTGGATAAACATGAAAAATAGACAAAAAAAACTAGTAAACTGAGCTGTATGATGAGTTATCATCCACAACTAAAACTTTCTGCTCAAATAGTCAAATGTACAAACCTGTGGGACCAGACATGCATCAGTTACACACTCTAACTGACGATAATTTTATAAATAAATATCCAAACTATACACAAGGCCTCATCCTCGGTGTTTATCTTTGTTATCTGATCACTACAAGAAAAATGTCCATAGACATTGGTTTTTGGCCGATGTCTATGCTGTTTGACAACCGATGTTGATGTCGGTGATGTCTATTCTAGACATCGGCCAAAACCCGATGTCTTTACTTGCTTAGACATCGTTTCTGGCAAACTAGCTGATGTCCATGCATTGTTTTTTTATAAAAAATGTTAAAAATAAGTAATTTAATAAATAAATTACAACAATTACAACATATTAAACATATAATGAGCTATGTTTTTTGCCACATAGACATCGAATTTTTTCATTTAGGTGATGTAAAATCAGATATTAAATATTGATTTTTTACGTAAAGAGTGATGTCTATACTGGCTCATATACATCAGTTTTATCCCAAACAAAGTGATTTCTATGTTCAATTTAGACTTGAACATGTCAGTCTTTGACATCAGTTTTTTAGCAAAAAGCGACGTACTTTAACTTTTTTACATCAGTTTTTCTTTATTAAAATTGATGTACAATTGCTTTTGAGACATCAGTATTTATTCATTAAAGTGATGTACAATTTTTTTTTATATCAGTATTTATTCATTAGAAGTGATGTATTAACAAGTTTATAGACAAAATGTGTAAATTTTTGACATTTGTTATAAATAAAAGATTGTTACAAACCAAAATGAAAGACTAACTACATGTATAGATATAAATCAGGTACTAGTAACACTAAATTGGGTTTTTACACTTATGTATCTATCATATTTATCTCCTGAAGAGAAAAGCATGCATGGAAAATTACTTCTCTGCGGCAATGTATACATAAAGCTCTTTTGCATCTTCAAGATCAATCAAAGTAGACTGGATTTTAAACTTGAAGGCATCACTCTTTGAAACTGGTCATGTAGAAGTTATTTGAAGCCCAGTAGTGAATAACACCAATAGCCACAACAATAAGAAGAAGAACCAAAAGAAAAGTTGCCCCAATCTGTTGCAATATCATGTGAAGATTAGGTTAAAACGATTAGGTTAAAAAGGTCTGTTATAACATATCTGCTGCTTTCTCCTATTTATCTCTTCCTGTTTACAAATTCAAGAAACATGATATGAATTAATGAAAAGAGAACTAAAAATAAAAAAAAATATATAGATTAGATTTAGAGAAACAAAGTTGTAGCTTGTTTCTTGCATACGATATCCTGTTGCAGACGTATGTTCTCTTCTATTAACACGTGCACTCAGGCTTTAAGATCATGATCATACGCCTAGCCAACCAGAAGTTATTTAAACAAACTTTAGAAACAGACTTGGTCTAGACCTTTTTTAGCCCATGTTTAAGTCTAAAATATTTAAATAGGCATACATCATTTTTGTGGATATTTCTTCTTATATAGAACTAAAACTAAATTATTATTTTTTACAACCACTTCACAAAGCATTATGCATCATTTGACATCTTCGATATTATTCCCTACAATAAATTGATCTCACTGAAAACAGATCGTACCTATCTCCTAGCCCTTGTCCTGGCGGCAGATTCTCTGTTTTTGATCATACGACACTGCTTTCTGTATATCACCTTCTCTGTTGGACCACTGGATCTCTCCGCTGCATTAACATACATAAGATTATTCACACTGTCAGATTGGTTTGCCCCAACACTGTCGAAGGAAACTGGACTTGCAGGTGACCCTTGCCTAAATCTACCTTCACCAGTATTGTTCAGCATCGTCTCACCGTACCTAACTTCTCGTGGTTGGTATCCACCAGGCATTTTTCCAACCCCTCCTGAAGCAACAACAGGCCTAACCATACAACCAGGTGTTTCAGATCCAAGTGCTCTCTTATTGTTATTCTGGTATGTAACACAGGACTGCTGTAAAGGAGGTGAATATCATCATTGAAGTATTTTTGAAATGTTAAAAAAGAATTATGGCAATTAAAGAGTAAAATATGTTCCAAATGTTGAGCAGGGATGCTATCAAGACAATGACCAAGACAATGTCTAAGATTGCTAGTGTCTGAACTCAACATGATGTATCAGATTATGCCATCAGCATTATGCTCATTCAGGAGATTAATGGAATATAACCAGCTACTACGTATCGAGACAGGGTACGCGATTGCTTCCTTTCAAAATCAAAGTCAAACTGAAAATTGCTTCAAGGAATGTCTCCAATTTGTGGGGATAACTGAGGCTATATTGCAGTTAATTATATGTAAGACTTATCAAAGCCATTAAGTACATAGATAAAATAGACATATTAGTAAGAAAAATGCATCTATAATTTTGCACAATAATCTCAAACTTGTACAAATGAACGCGACAGGACAGCTCCATATATCTATTTGCGAATCAGACTTAAATCGCATACGAAATATAGCAAAGAAAACCAAAGTTCTAATGATCAGTTCAGTAATCATTGGAGCATTAAGTAACTCATCCTAAAACTTGTCTACGCCATTACTAACATATTAACATAACATAACAGTTGAACAACATACAATCCTGATTACTCTATCCATAAGCACATCCAAAAATACATTAATCCGGATTGTGCTCTCTGCTATTTTTCAAGTAGCCTGTAATAAATAGCACTAACAATTTTCAACCATAATTAAAATTTTTCAAATTAAAGTTAAAAGTATATGAACAAATGTTAAACCGATAAACATGAGTCTTCACATATAAACGAGGTTACTAATACTTTGACTTTCCCATAAATGATGCAACCACAGGAGCTAAACGTGACAAGCCTATCACCATACACAAATGCATATATATTTTAGGAGCAATGTTCTTCATCTTATAATATGTATAATACATTTTGTGCAAAGTGTACAGCTGATTCAACCACCGGTTGCACAACATTAAAATTAATTCCTTTTTTTGTAGTCTTCAATTTATCTACTGAGTAGGGAGACGAACTAGAAATGCAGTGGTTGAACTAATCAGCAACATCCACACAAGTCACACAACCTAAGTGGTAAGTTACATAAACTCCAGACCATAACTAAAAACAACTGCAACTACAGACTAAGAAGCTGAAACGCAACATTAACCAAACACTAACAAAATTTATTAATCTCGAAAGTAACTCAAGTACCTTGACAAAATTATTCGACTGGACAGCTTTCCTCTGATCTACACCCTTAAAAACAAACTAATTCATAAATTCATAAAAACAAACAAATTCATAAATTCAAAATTATTGAATAACTATCATGTCTCATGAACACTGCATAGTAGCTACCACCTAATATAGACGCAAATGAGATCATATAAGAAATCAAAAAATTATGATCTGGTAAGTTTAAACTTTAAAGTTTGTTATTCTTAGTAATACTTTCAACTTCTTTCATGCTACTAAGATTAAATTCGCTACCCTTCTGACCATTTTAAACTATAAACGTAACTAAGATTCTATATAGGTAATTCTATACACATGAAGTATCTGTACTAAGAAAAATTAAACAAAAATGTCTTAAATGAAATGAAATATAAGTACGTATATATTTAAAAATTACCTACACAAACGACGAACATCAAAAGACTGATTCTCGGTCGAACAAATCCTCCTTCAAGTCAAACAAATCCCCAACTAAAAGTAAGAAAAACCAAATTTAAAAAAATTAGGGTTTTGAGTTTAAAAATCCCCAATTTACAACTTAATCTAACTAATTAATCGAGTTTACATATGAAGTTTTCTACCTTACTCACTTATAAATTCAAGTTTTGTAGTTTCAAATCAGGTGAATGAGATCCCAGCTCCGTATCAATTGAATAGAGTTGAGCCTCGAATTAAGCTTCAAGTCGAACAAATCGGGTGTAAGACTGAGTGAGCGAGGGTGAGAAAGTATCGAGAGAGGAGTGAATCATGTGTGTGTTTGATTTTAGTTGTGTGCATAGCGGAGGTGAGAGGGGAGAAATTAGGGTTCTTGAAGAGAGTCAAGAGAGAGAATATAGTTGTCAAGAAGAGAGTTGTGAGAATATAGTCTATCTGAAGATTGATTTGGGGGGAACAAAAATTTGGTTCAGGGGGGAGAATTTTGGGATTGGGGGGGAATGCAGAACTAAAACTGAATGAAAATTTGACTAAGGGGGGAAAGAAAAGGGGGGGCGCGAAATTATTTTTTTTGGTGAATTTTAGACATTGGTTTAATTATAACCGATGTCTACAAAGAACAAAGACATCACAAAAACACGGGGTGATGTCAATACTTTTTTTAACATCAGTGGCAAAGTTAACCGATGTCTAATGTGTGATGTCTATTGATATTATTCTTGTAGTGGATATTCAAAAGGCGTATAAATTTATTTTTATAACAGTTTAACTTAAAATGGCTAAAGAAGTATCCCTTGACGTTTACCATATCACCGATTAAAGGAACTTTGCTATTTGAACAACCAACGATTCAATCATTACTGAATTTAAAGTCCTGATTGCTCTGTATTTTGATGTTCCTGTTGATCGATAACGTTTGTTTCACATTAGCGGAGAACTCTGTAACGATCACACCATCAAGAGTTATGGTATAATCTTTATTTTTTAAAAATCTTTTATTTTTACCATGTTTGATATCACTGATTTTACTATTTTAATTGTATGATTGCTTGTGTACTTTCGTTACTATGGAAGTTCGATTTCTTGATTTATGTTTATGTAAAAATCTAGTTATATAGCAACACAATTAACAAACAATCATTCAAAAAACACTAAAATTATACATAAACATAAATCAAGAAATCAAACTTCCATAATAATGGAAGTACACAAGTGATCATTCAATTAAAACAGTAAAATTGGTAATATCAAATATGGTAAAAATCATAAGATTTTAAAGAAAAATATTATACCATAACTCTTGATGATTTGATCGTTGCTGAGTTCTCTATTAATGTGAAACAAGTGTTGTCGATCAATATGAACATCAAAATACAGAGCAACAAGGACTTTAAATTCAGCAACAATTGAATTAGTGGTTGTTCGAATAGCAAAGCTCCTTAAATCGGTGCTATAGTAAACGTTGAGTGATACTTCTTTAGCCATTGTCACTTAAATTGTTATAAAAATAAATGTGTACCACTTTTGAATATCGAAGAACAAAGATAAAGACTGAGGAGGATGCCTTGTGTGTAGTTTGAATATTTATTTATAAATTGTCATAAGTTAGAGTGTCTAATTGATGTATGTCAGGTGCCACGTGTTTGTACATTTCACTATTTGAGCATCAAAGTTTTAGTTGTGTATAACAGATCTTCATACAGTTCAATTTACAAGTTTTATTTGTCTACTTTGCTTATTTATCCAGCTGATATAAAAGTTTTAAAATAAATGATTTGTGTTGCTATGTAACTAGATTTTTTTATTTATATGAGTTGAATAAGAAAATAAAAAGAAGAAGGATCATAATAAATGTGTTAGTGTCTTTAGTGTTTATGGTGATTAGTCTTTATTAATTCAAGTTTAGATTTTAATATTTTGTTGATTTTATTGAACAATTGTTTACAGTTCTGTTACTATTTATGTTGGATTGGTAGATTCATATTTATGCTGGGTTTTTTTTGTTTTGATATTGATTGATGGCTTTTTAATTATGTTGATATGTGATTAAATTTGTTAATTTATATATATTGAATCTGAAAAAGTTTTTAGACATTTTTTGGTAATTATCATTAACTTATGTTTATAATTTAGATTTTTAATTTTTTGTTCTTCCTATTGAAGTTGGAATTTATACATGAGCTGAAACCGAAAGTAGTAAAAATGGATATACTTGTTGAGCTTTAGTTTATCCCCCATTCTAACACTTTTTATCCTTGTCAAAAAAATTATCATAAAAAATACGAAGGAGAATTGTTGTTTTTCTGAGCGCATTACGCGGAGTTTTTATTTACTAATTACATTACAAAAATACCGTAATATTGGACTAGAAATATGATTAACAAAAATATTTTTGAATGTACCAAATGATATTCTTAAATTAGTTATACCTTACTAAATCCCCGCAATAGCCTGTATTCATCCTCGTAAAATTTCTTGATTATAGTTTTTTTCCAATCATGTCATGTTCTGTCATGGATTTATATAATTTCTAACTTTGAGGTTGCGACTCGTGAATACCTTTACCGGTTGTCCCCGATGTTAGGGCTAGAACATGCATTAATATTTATGAAAGTATACGCAATCGCAAGTAATATAGAATTAATTCTAGTTCGTTCCCATAGAGACTTGTTTAAGTTAATTTTAATCAATATACTTATGCAACAATGATATGGTTATTATCCAATGCTAAGACGAATAACAAATTGAGATTATTTAACTACAATTAACTAAGAGATTATACTAAAGAACATTAAGTAAGAGGATTAAAGGGAGTTAAATACTATATGACACAAACATGGGATTCTAACTTTATTAAATACTTCATTCAATAGCCTTTTCGTTCTTAACCTTAGCATGCAATGGTGATGACACTAATCAGATAACATGAAACTAATAAATGCCAACTTCCATTGTACAAATAACATACTACCAGACATCCACAAAAGAGATAGAAGCTGAATAGATACCAATTATATTGAGACCCTATATGTCTATGGAATTTGACAACATAACGGTTTAATGCAATCAATACCCTCATGTTGAGAGTAGCCTTTAGCAACCAGACTTGCTTTGTTTCTTGTAATTATTCCATCACTGTCAGTTTTGTTTATAAACACCCATTTTGTGCCAATAATTGATCTGTTCTTTGGTCTTGGCACTAGGGTCCAGACTTTATTTATTTCAAATTCATTTAACTCTTCCTGCATTGCTTGCACCGAATCAGCATCTTGAAGAGCTTCTTCCACTTTCTTTGGTTCAGTCTGAGACAAAAATGAATGATAGAGACATTCATTTGATGTTGCAGTTCTAGTTCTGACACCTGCTTCAAGATCTCCAATTATTAAGTCAGGTGTATATGATTTGGTCCACTGCCTTGCAGATGGAAGTTGTTCTCTAGAACTGGATCCTCCCCCATGATCCATGCTGTCTCTATCAGCATTTTCTGATACTCCCTCAATAGATATGCTCTCTAAGAATTCAGAATTAGAGTTGGATCCTTCAGGATTTGAAGAATCAGAGTTTTCAGAATTATCAGAATTTGGCTCATCGGAACTTGATGAATCAGAAATTGAAGAGCCAGTGACAGGTTCTGATGCTTCTTGAGAGTCTTGAGTTGTGGTAGGATCTTCAGCTTGCTCCCCCTGGACAGGTGCATTTTCCCTTGGAGTAGTAACCACAGTTTCAATGACATCAGAACATAACACGTCAGAACTTACAGGATCAGGATTTAAGTCATCAGAATTTACAGAATCAGAATTTAGATCTTTATTTTCAAATCTCAGCTGATCATGATCATTCAAATCTTCAAGTCCAGTAATCTTCTTATCATCAAAAGATATATTGATAGATTCCATGACAACCCTTGTTCTTAAATTGTAGACTCTGAAGGCTTTTGTGGAAAGTGGATATCCAACAAAAATTCCTTCATCAGCTTTTAGATCAAATTTTGACAGCTGTTCAGGATGAGTATTAAGAACAAAACACTTACAACCAAATACATGAAAGTATATATCAGATTTGGCTTCTTTTTCTTCACCATCTCATATGGTGTTTTCCATGCTTGTTTATGAGTGTTACATTCTGTGTAAAACAAGCAGTATGCACAGCTTCAGCCCAAACGTAGGTTGGTAGCTTTGCTTCATCAAGCATAGTTCGTGCAGCTTCAACGAGAGTCTTGTTCTTTCTTTCTACAACTCCATTTTGCTGTGGAGTTCCAGGTGCAAAATAATTCTGTTTGATTCAATGCTCTTTGCAGAACTCTTCCATGATTGAATTCTTGAACTCAGTGCCATTATCACTTCTTATAATTTTAACAGAATCTTTGACCAACTTATCCAACTGTCTGACATGATCAATTAGAGTAGATGCAGTTTCATTCTTCTTGTGTAAGAAATACACCCAAGTGTACCTTGTGAACTCATCCACTATAACCATAACATATTTCTTCTTTGCAATAGATATGACATTGACTGGACCAAATAGATCCACATGCAGTAGATGATATGGCTCAAGAATTGAAAATTCAGTTTTGCTCTTGAATGAAGATTTTCTTTATTTTGCCTTTTGACATTAATCACAAAGGCCATCAGGAGCAAATACTGATTTTGGTAGTCCTCTCACAAGATCTTTCTTTACTAGCTCATTTATGTTGTTGAAATTTAAATGAGAGAGTCTTTTGTGCCCATTCCAGCTTTCTTCAATTGATGCTCTACTTAACAGACAGATTGCAGAACCATCATAACTTGTTGAAAGTATGGCTTCATAAATTTTACCATGCCTGTAACCTTTCAGAACTACTTTGCCTGTAGAATTACTTACAACTTCACAGCGTTCTTCAAAGAAATCCACATGATAACCTCTGTCACAGATTTGACTCACACTTAGCAGATTGTGTTTAAGTCCTGAGACAAGAGCTACTGTTTCAATGATGACATTCCCAAGATTGATATTGCCATATCCCAGAGTTTTTCCCATGTTGCCATCTCCATAAGAAACTCCTGGGCCAGCTTTCTCCACAGAGTCTGATAGTAGGGCTTTATTTCCAGTCATATGTCCTGAACATCCACTGTCCAGAACTAGGATGTTTTTTCTGTTGCCTTGCAATCACACAGACCACTATTGGTTAGTTTTAAGGTCCCAGACTTGCTTGGATCCTTTGGCCTTTTTAAGTTTGTTAGCATTTGCAACGGATTTAATTTCAGAGTTTATATTAACATGTTGTTTAAGGTTTTATTTGATAATAATCATAGTATAAACTATGATATTCCTTACAAGTATAAATGGAATGCCATAAACTACCATAATGAAAACAAGGATTTTGTGGTTTAAACCTAACAGACTGACTCTTAACTCCTGATTTAGGAGGTAAAGAGTTTATTTCTTTATTTTTCCTGCAAAAAGAAGCAAGATGATTAGAGTTTCCACAGTTATAACATTTCTTTCTAGGAGCATTAGGAACATGCATATAATTATTTCTTTTATTCACACCTTCCTTTCTATTCCTATTTTTCCTAGCTTCCTTTACCTTGTTCACATTTCTTATTTCTTTCAGCTTATGCTTAAGCGGCTTCTTTGTCATTAAGCCTATGTTAACTTCAGTTGGTTTATCCTGTTTTAATTTATCAGAAGTTGACTTTTCTTTAACTTCTGTCCTAGATTCTTTCATCTTTTCAGAATTAGGCTTCACAGTTCTTGCTACAAACTTAATAGGATTTACCTTTGGCTTAACAGTCTATTTAACAATAATTGGCTCAATTTGCACAGTTCCTTTCTCACTTTTATCATCTCCATAACCTAAGCCATCTTTTCAGTTTCCACTACTTAGTAAATTCTGAGTTGTTCTGCTAGAGTTAGTCCAAGTCCTGATAATCTCTCTTTCCTTTTCTAAATCAGTTTTTAGAGATTCATTAAATTTTAGCACTTCATCTCTAACATACAAAGCATCATCTCTTTCTTTCTTAGTTTGATGAAGAAAAACTAACTCCTTTTCTAAATAGTCATTTCTCTTTTTAAAAGCAAGATTTTCAGATGTTAATCTTTCATATGTTAAAGTCTGATCTTTATAACTAATGAACATGGTTTTAAGGTATAATCTCAACTCAGTAATATCATCAGTATGAAAAGCATAAGTTGTTTGAGGTACCTTCAATTCAGCAGTTTCAGGATTGCCATCAGCATTTGCCATCAAGGCATAGTTCACCTCATCTTCAGAATCTGAAGAGTCTGTCCAGCTTTTCTTCTTTGTGACAAGTGCTTTGCCTTTATCACTTTTTCCTTTCTTGCAGTCAGGAGATATGTGGCATCTTTCACCACAATTGTAGCATTTGACATTTGAGTTGTCTCCTCTGTCATACTTTCCTCCTTTGCCTTCAGACTTTCTGAACCATTTCTTATCAGAACTTCCACTTTTCCTGGAAAACTTCTTGCCCTTTCTAAATTTCCTGTAGGCTATCTTTGTGATACCCTTCACCATAAGAGCACACAGTTGTATCATCTCTGCATCAGCATCCATTTTAAGTAAACTTTCAGTTTTTGAATCATCATCATCAGAATATGATGACTCTGAATCGGACTTTATGATGAGAGCCTTTCCTTTGCCCCTTTTTGAGGCAGCCACTTTAGGAGATTCCTCCTCAGCTTTAAGAGCAAATGTCCTTGACTTTCTTCCATGCCTCTTGCTCCTTTGATCCATCTCAAGTTCATAAGTCTTGAGCATACCATAAATTTCATCAAGAGTCGTTTCAGTAAGGTCATAGTTGTCTCTTATGGTAGTAGACTTCAAATCCCAATTTTCAGGAAGAGCTAAAAGGAATTTTAGATTTGAATCTTAAAGATCATATTCCTTGTCCACCAGTGACAGATCATTCAAGAGTTTGACAAACCTGCTATTAGGTCACACAACACTGTAGAAGGGGGTTGAATACAGTGTTAATACAATCAAATCGATTTAACACAAGTATGTAACAAAGATTAAGTATATTGAATAAACTCTGTTACAATAAGAACTGTTGTTCTCTCTCAGTGATGAACAAATATCACTAAGAGCTGCTAGGTTACAATGTATAATCTTCTCGATAATGATAACACATATAGTGTAAACCCTAAGTCTGTGTTGATATACAAGATAAATTCTAATTGATATAGAATACAATTCTGTCTCCTAAAATATATCAATCAGATATCTTCTACAACTCTTCCAGTCTTCTAACTCTTTCCATGCATATCTTCTTTTGTTTTAGTTTCGATCTTCTACTGTAAATCAGCTTCCTTCCTTATATGAAAGTCTTCCCGCACATAAGTTCTGATATGACCTTAAGTTCTGATATTAAGTTCTGACTTCCAGTAAGTCATGATTTCAGTGAGTCCTAATATGTCCTGTTTGTTAAGATCTCAAAACTAAACATGAATCATATTAAACATGACATTTCAAATATATTTAACAATCTCCCCCAACTTGTAAATTATGCAAAATATACAATTTAATAGATTTGATGATGTCAAAAACATTTAAGTACAAATGCAAATAAGAGTTTAACTAGATAACTAACTACAACTTAAAGTCCTTGTACCTTTTACCAATCTCACTGAGTCAATATGAATCCATAATGATTCTTGACAAAGCTTGATATCAGCTTTTCTTCTTTGATCCTCAGGACTTGAGAGAGTGTAGTCTTGACTTGCTTCATCTCTTCATTCTGACTTTCAATCTGATAGATTGCAGTCCTTAAAGCAGAGATATGGTTTCTTTCTAAACCATCATTCAGTCTTATTACCCTAGGATGAGAAGAATCTTCATTGTAGCATAGATATTTCCCTTTCATAATCACTTCAAGCTTAGCAGAATTCTTCTTCATTAGAATTTCACTTCCATCATTTTCAACAATACTAGGAATGAATTCTGTAACTCTTGAACCAGAAATTCTTGCTTTATCTCTGATGGTCTTCAATATGAAGTTTGACCATCTCCTGGTAATATCAGACTTTACCTCTAAAAGGTAATAAAAGAATTGAAGTTCTTTCAGTGATTTGTTTAGCACATCTGATTCTGACATCTGATATGTCCTTCCATCTTCAAGAAATAGAATCAGATTTGCCTTGGCATAGTGCTTGTCATGAGCATCCGGTACCACTTGAACAGAGATAACCTTATCAAGGTGTTTCTATGTAACATCTTCAAGAGGTTGATCAGTTAAAAGAAATGGATCTCTAGTAAGCACTTCAACTCCTGTTTTAATCTTAGCTTCATCAGGATCTAGTCCAGCTCTATCTCTTGCTTCTCTGGATTTCAATCCAACAGTCATGAAATCAGATAACAATTGGCTTTTCTTTGGATCTGATGGTTTGACATTTTTCCATAAGAGTTTCTTTTTGTCAGCTACTTTCATCTTGTCTTAATTAACTTGAGCACTGTTAGAGGTTGATGTCTTGATGATTTCATCAGAACTTGCTGTTTCTGTTGTAGCTTGCAGTTCTTCACTCTGAACAACTTGAGCCTTGTCAGAGGTTGTCTTTGATTCCTCAAAAATCTTCCATCTTTTCAGAGTTTGAACATCTTCGTCTTCATCAAGATTATCATCAGTAACTTGAACCATTCTGCACACTGGCTTTATCAGAATTTGAGGAATTTTCATCTCCAGTGGCTTGGTTGGTCCATCAACTTTTCCTTTCCCTTTGTCTTTGGGATCAATCTGAGATTGTGATCTTATTTTGGGCTTAGATGCCTCAGTATGTGACTTCTCTTTGATCAAAATGTCTTTTTCCTTAGGCCTTGGAGGTTTCTTTGCAACAGAAGCTTTTGGCTTTAGATTTTTCTTTTCAACTTTAAATCTAGCTTCTTCCTCCTTGAGATTTTCTAAATCCATTTATGTATTATAATTGAGAAACAATCTTCTAGCAATTTCCTCATCAAGTGTCTGAATCTTGGGATCTTTATAGTAGACAGTAGTCTGATTTCCCTTGAGCTTCAGAGTTTGCATGAACTTTTGAGAATCTTGACTTTCACCTTGTATCAGAACATCAGGCTTTGTCATCAGACTTTGCTCATCAGAACTTGATATCAGATTTTGAGTTTCAATACTTGCTATCAGATTTTGAGTTTGAGTAGCTTCAGAACTTGTCTTCTTTTGAACAGAAGATTTGCTTGCATCAGTAATTAGTTTCCTTGAAGAAACCTTGCTGCTCTGCTCTTTACTTTAAACTTGACCTCTACCCTTGCTAGGGTTTCCCTGGTCATCAGCTTCATCATCTTTTTTCTTCAGTATTTGATCATTAGAGCATTTGGACTTAACTATATTCTCCCCCCTTTTGGCATCATTTGATAATAGGAGTGAGAGAAGAAGTTCAATTGAAGATTGGATCTCATCCAATTGAGCCTGTTAAGAAGCTTGATTAGCCAGGACCAATTGAAGATTGATGTGTCTCCAATAAATGTGGAGTCACAGCCAAAATCATTGACAATGAAAGCACCTGAAACACCATATTCACCCACACACTCACTGGATGTAGACATGATTAATACATCACTTCCAAATTCTCTATCTTTAACTCTATTGGAGAAGCCAAAAATCCAAGCAAGTGGGCATCATCTTTTAGATGATTTGTTAGATCACTTGCCAATTCTTTCTGAGTCTATTGAGACATATGTGTCCAAATTTTCATCAATCTACACAGAGTCTACAATAGTCTCCACTCCAAACTCATTCATTTCTTCTATCCCGGTGGATATTCTTCATCCGTCGAGTAGTGATTGTATCCCGAAGGATGTGCCTAACAGCAGTCATCCGTCGGCTAGCCAAACTACTATCCCAATGGATATTCCTATCCATCGGGAGTCTCTGCACAACTTCAAATTCCTAAAATTGTCACAAGTGTAGATGGCTTAGTAGTAGTACAATCACTCTTAGGACTGAGGGCGGGGAGTGAATTGAGTGAGAGGCTGGGTTGCTCCCAGGCAAAAGGAGAGAAAATGAGTGAACCAATCTGGAAAAAGTGAGTGAGAGGAGTCCCACCTTAGATGGTGAAGGTGAGGGTGTGAGGGTGGGAAGCCAAGGGGAGCCCTTGATGCAACAAAAGAGAGATTATGAGAGAAATGCAGGTACATGAGTGATAAGGCTGGACACCATTGCTAGTGAGTCAATGAATGTCAGTGATGCAGAAAGGGAGAGACTATTTCAGCAAGAATATCAAGTTGTCATAGATTCTATCTCCCTAGATGCTGAGACATTTACTCATCCTGTTACAGCTTATCAAACTCTAGCTGTACAGGGCAATGAGGAGGCTGAAAAAATGCTCAATCTAGTGCACACAACTGCTTCCCTACAAAGAGCAAAGGATGCAATCATTGCTATGCCATCCAATATTGGCAGTGATTTTGAACTGGTTGAAGACTCTTTTGGGGATGCTGATGGGGATGATGAGGAAGACAGCATGAGCATAGGGGGAGATGCAGACATTCCATCCTGGATGCTAACCAAAGAATGTCCATACTCATATCTCTAATCCACATAATTCAAGCTCATTCATGACACCCAAATAGCCATTCAAGCATCTACAAGTGCCAGCACAAAGAGATTACTTACAGCACATCTTGAAGCTCTACAACTCCACAAGATTCAAGCTCTCCAGCACAGTCAAAGTGTGGATGAAATAAAGCAAGAAGTTTCTGAAGTAAAATAGGATTTTACAGCAAGGTTGGATGCTAGACTTCCTGGAACCACCATGACAGAGATAGCTCAAAAACTGAGGAAGGAAGTTGATCTAAATAGAAAGGTTGAGGCCATGGACTCTAGATTATCTGATATGGAGAAGTCAATGGCCAAGATACTTGCTAATCAGGGAACTCAGACTGCTCTGCTCCAACAGTTGGTGGCTGTTCAACTCCCTTCCACTCAACAACTTGATGCTAACAAAAAGGGGGATAAAGGTTCATCAAGTGAGGGGGAGTAACAGCTCAACATTCAAGTCAACAAAGTAATTGTGCCAACAATTGCTTTCACTAAGCCACCATCTATGGACAGCATTGACTTCATCAATCTGGCAGCAGCAAAACTGGAATCAAATGATAAACTGCTAAAGATTGATGTAGTAACAGCTGAGAAAGAACTAAAGGGAAAATGGAGAAAAATAGATGCAGAAATTCAATAGAAATTTGGGCTAATTTAGAAACCAAACAAAATCTTTAATCATCACTCTCAAGTCTAGCAGATTTCTGAAAATGAGATGAGTTTGAGTTATCTGGAAAAAGGCCAAACTTCTTGCATAAAGTCTCCAAAGGCAAATCTGGTCTTGAAGCCTAAAAGAAACTACTCAAAATTCTCAGACAAAAATCCTATGGATATTGTGTATGAGACACCTAGGCCAGATGAGAAGAAGCTGTTGGCTAGGTCAATTGCATTTTTCAAAGATCCAGCTGATTCAGTACTTAAAAGAAGAATTGCAAAGATCTACAGAAATGGTAAGGAAATCTGTGTGGAGGCTGGACACCCTCAATTTGTAGAAGCTAAAAAGGAAGAGAAGGAAAGAATCAGGCAAGAAAAGAAGCAAATTATCTTAGATGCTAAGAAGCTCAAAAAAAAGAAGGAGAAAGCTGCTATCTTGGCCAAACTTTAAGCTGTGAAGACTACAACTGAGATTTCTGCACAACCATCTGTGATTGCTGAACCTCAAGATCAGAAAATGCAACAGGAACCCCAACAGATAAAGAAACCAAGGTACAAGCAAAGAATCAAGAGAAAATTGGACTTCAGTTATGAGGAAATGATAGATTACATTCCCAAATAGTCTACATTCATAACTCGGCCATCCAAGCCATCAGTGGTACATAAATAATTCAAGGTGGTGGTTCCAACTAGGAATATTCATGATGAGCCTATAATTCCAAAGGATGAGCCAATAGACCGTGATAGTTTGCCAATTCCTGAACTATACATTCCTATCTTCAACAAGCCAAAGAAAACAAAGACTAGAGCAATCAAGAAAGTGAAGCCTGTGACTCTTAGATCCAAGACCCTAACCAAATCTCAACCCACAGTAAACAATGGAGATCTTTTATACATCTGTGACATCAAGGAGTTCTCTGAAATAAACCTCTACTTGGAAGAATTGGAAGAAGTAAGAGGGATTGATGCTTACAGACATCTTCCTGAAAGGCTAGTGTTCAAGTACAATGGAGGGAAAGAGATCACATGGCCACTTCACAGGATTCTTCAAGAAAGCCAATCTGTACCGATAAAGGTCTATTCATTATTCAAGAAGAACTTTGGATTTAATGTGACTGCAAGGAGAATAGTCTTAAAGCAAATAGAAGAGCTAAGGAGTAATAGTCAAAGATGCACTTCCAAAAATTCTGTCAATTCCCTTCACAGGAAAGAGAGTGCATTTGAGGCCTTATTGGCTGATGGAATTCTTGGATAATAAGGGAGTTAAAATATTTTTCAGACTGGATGACCAATTAAGTATCTCTAGCAATGAGACTCTATTGGAAATGCAAGAAATGCTGGATCTATCTGAAGCTGATGAACTTGAATTCCACAGACAACTCCATAATCAAATAGAGGAAAATAACAGGAGGATTGGGAAGAAATCCAGACAATCAAGGAAATAGAATTATCTGCTCAGACTAGAGGAGCACCTTGATAATGATTGTGAGCAAACTCTTTGTACAATTTGCTTTGTTCAATTTTCAATAGATATTGTATCACTTATCAGTTTTATCTACTACTTTTCAATCTGTATCTATAGGGTGTATTGTTATCATCAAGTTTTTCTTAATTTATGCCTACAATGCCAGTAGATATAAATTGGGGCAGATTGTTAGGAATATGTTATGAACTTGATGATAAGTTAAACAAATCACCTTAGTAGATTTAACTAAGTGTATTTTGTAGCACTCGATGGATGATCTAATATAGTCTCGACGGATAAACTTTACAGTCCCGACGGATGACAGATTAACATCCATCGAGTGAGTAGCTTATGTAATAATATGTTAGGTCACACAACACTGTAGAAGGGGGTTGAATACAGTGTAGAATACAATCAAATCAATTTCGAACACAAGTAACAGTAAACAAATATATTCGATATAATAAACTCTGTTACAATGGAACTGTTCTCTCTCAGTGATGAACAAATATCAAGAGAGCTTCTAGGTTATAATGTATAATCTTCTCGATAATGATAACACATATAGTGTAAACCTATGTCTGTGTTTATATAGTACACAGTTACAAGATAACTTCTAATTGATATGGAATATAATTCTATCTCCTAAAATATATCAATCAGATATCTTATACAATTCTTTAAGTCCTCTAATTCTTTCCATGCATATCTTCTTTTTGTATTAGTCTCGATCTTATTTCCTGTAAATCAGCTTCCTTCCTTAACTGTTAGTCCTCCAGTACTTAAGTTCTCATATCCATCTTCTGATATTATCTTCTGATAATCTAAGTCCTGATATCCTTAAGTTCTGACTTCCAGTAAGTACTGATTCCAGTAAGTACTGATATTTCCAGTTTGTTAAGATCTGAAAAACTAAACATGAAACATATTAGACATGACATCTCAAATATATCTAACAATCTCCCCCAACTTGTAAATTGTGCAAAATATACATGTTAATAGATTTGATGATGTCAAAAACATTTAAGTTCAAATGCAATAAGAGTTTAATAAGACTATTAACTACAACTTACAGCCCTTTTAGCTTTACCAACTTCACTGGATCAATTTGAATCCATAATGATTCTTAACAAAATCTCTTACCAGCTTATCTTCAGCTTTCCTCAGAATTTCAACTAACTGTGCTTTGACCTGCATCAGTTCTGAGAGCTTGAATTGATGTTCTTTCAAGTCCATCACTAAGTCTGATAACTCTAGGATGTGAAGAGTTTTCATTATAACATAAGCATTTTCCTTTCAGAATAGCTTCCACCTTAGCATAATTCTTCAGCATAGGAATTTCTCTTTCATCATCTTCAGTAATCATTGGTATATACTGAGAAGTCTTTGTACCAGAGATTCCGAATAGATCTCTTATAGCCTTCAAAATGTATTCTGACCATCTCCTTATAACATCATATTTTACTTCCAGAAGATAGTGAATATGTTGAAGTTCTCTTACAGACTTCTTTAGCACATCAGTATCATCTAGTCTGTAAGTTAATCCATCATAGAGAAATAAAATCAAATTCTCCTTTAGATTTTCCTTATCATGAGCATCTATCACTATTTGAGCAGACAACACCTTGTCAAGGTGCTTTTGTTTGATTTGTTCATATGGTTTGTCTGTCAACATGAAAGGATCTCTTAGAGTAACTTCTACTCCTGTTTGTATTTTCTCTTTATCAGAACCTAATCCAGCTTTATCTCTAGGTTGCTTGGATCTCAATCCAAATGTTGCAAGTTGATTCATCAAGAGATTGGATTTTGGTTCAACTGGAGTAGCTTTCTTCCATAACAGCTTCTTCTTATCAGCAATTGTCATCTTTTCCAAATTAACTTGATCAGAATTTGATGTTTCTTCTTTAGCTTGCTGTTCTTCATTCTGAACAACTTGAGCAGTGTCAGAGGTTGTTTTAGATTCTTCAATTACCTTTCTTCTTTTCAGAATTTGAACAGTTTCATCTTCTATCAAATCATCATCATGCATTATAGTTTGATAGACTGGAATGGAAGAACTTATCTTTTTCTCAATCTTTAAAGGTTTACCAACCTTTTCTTTCCCTTTTGACTTAGGATCAATCTCAGTTTGTGATCTAGCCTTGGACTTTGAAATCTCAGATTTTGACTTTTCTCTGATCACAATGCATTTTTCCTTAGGCCTTGGAGGTTTCTTTGTATCATAAGCTTTAGACTTAAGATTTATCTTCTCAGCAGCAAATCTAGCTTCTTCCTCCTTGAGAGTTTCCAAATCCATTCCTTGATTTTGTTTCATAAATAATCTTCTTGCTATCTCCTCATCAAGTGTTTCGGATTTTTGTAATAAACAGTAGTCTGCTTCTCCTTTAGCTTCAGAGTTTGTAAAAACTTATGAGAGTCTTTAGATCCTGACTGAATCAGAATATCAGAACTTGACATTAGACTTTGCTTATCAGAACTTGACTTCAGTCTTTTAGCATTCACATCATCAGAACTTGACTTGTTCTGTGTAGTAGATTTTCCTTGAACTTTTGCTTGACATCTACTCTTATCATAGTTTCCCTGGTCATCACTTTTATCATCCTTTTTCTTCAGTATTTCAGTAGGTGGGCATTTGGACTTAACTACAGTAGTCTGCTTCCCCTTTAGCTTCAGGGTTTGTAAAAACTTCTGAGAGTCTTTGAAATCCTGTCTGAATCAGAATATCAGAACTTGACATCAGACTTTGCTTATCAGAACTTGACTTCAGTCTTTTATTCATGGCATCAGAACTTGACTTTTTCTGTGTAGAAGATTTTCCAGGAACTTTTCCTTGACCTCTACTCTTATCAGAGTTTCCCTGGTCATCACTTTTATCATCCTTTTTCTTTAGTATTTCAGTAGGTGAGCATTTGGACTTAACTACCTTCTTTCCCTTTTTGGCATCATCAGGAAGTAAGAGAGAAAGAAGAAGTTCAATTGAAGATTGGATTTCTTCCAATTGAGCTTTCTGAGAAACTTGGTTAGCCAGAACCTCATCAATTTGGGCCTTTTGCTTCTCTTGAATCTTCTCAATGGCTTCAATTTTCTCAAGAGTAGGTCTGATATATCTGTTCTTGTCAAGCTTAAGCTGTAGATCTAGCTTATCAGTATGTTCTTTTAGTGTATCAACCTTCTCAAGAGTAGAAGAATGTAGACCTTGAAGATGTTTGGTAGATAGAGCAGTGATCTTGAGTTGTGTCTTTAAATCAGCATTTGTGAGCAACTCATCAGCTTTAGCAATATGCTCTGTTAGAATGTTAGAACTTGGAATGAAATCAGTGTCATTCCACTTCTTGGTCCACTCCACACCTCTGTGAGTATCCTCCCAAGGAATAGGTGCTTCCTTTTCAACAAATTTCTTCACCAATTCTTCATTTGAGTCTCAGCAGAATCACTGTCTTCAGAACTTGAGGAAGACTCATTATGTTCTGACAATAGAACAGTGTGTGAAGCAACTGAAGATTCAGGAATAGCTTCATTTAAATTCTGAACATCAAAATTTATCTCCAGAGCTGGTGTGGTTGATGTAGATGGTATCTCAGCATTTAAAATTGGTAATTGAGTTTGAAGTTGCTGAGCTTCTATAGATGGAGCTTCCAGATAAAAAATATTTGCTATATTCAAATTATGAATATCAATTTCAGAATTTTCACTATGTTCTTCAGCATCATCTGTAGCTTTAAAAGGTGAGGCAGGAGGGGTTACAACTGTATCAGTAGTAGTTTCTTTAGCTTGAGCTGGAAGGGCTTCAATAACAATTGGTTCTTGTGAGATCAGAGATTCCTGATCCCCTTCCTCAGCTTCTTCAGTATCTTCTGATGGAGCCTTAGCCAAATACCTCATAGCCTTTATTTTCTTCAATCTCCTTTCCAATGAAGGAGTTGCTTTAGCAGCTTCAGAACTTACAGATTTCTTTTTCAAAGTATCAGAACTTTGAGCTGCAGTTTCTTTCTGAGAAGTAACATTCTCAGCTTCAACTATCACAGGTTCTGATGCATGAACCCGTGCTTCAATTGTTTCCTTAAATCAACAAAATTTATTATTGACCATAATTGTAATCAAAACATTCATCACAGGATAAAGTTAAAAATAGATGAAGTAAAGATTAAAAAATTGCAATTAAACATGCACATTCACATAATTTGAGAAACAGAGACTAAATCTTGCAATTAAAGAAAATTTCATTAATATATCAAATGAGTACATTTCATGAAATTTATCGATTACATGCAAAAATTACAAGATAGTCTTATTCTGAGATTCTTAACATCAACAGCCTTAGTCCTAGTCTAAAAAGCCTGAAAAAGCTTACGGTGAAGAGAAATTAATGGATGACATTTAATTCTTCTTCATACTTTCAACAAAGAGAACAACAATATGAATGATTTTCTCCTGCTGTTTAAGAATACGAAGATGACCTTCTCTTTGGAAAGACAACAGGTCATTTTTGATGTTGTCTAGAAGTTGAATCCAGATGTCGAATAAAATGTTGTTGATAGGATATGAAGTCGGAATTCCATTTCGAAAAATGGTCACAGTATTTGTGCCATAGCAGTAAAACAAATAAAATGTGCCATTGTTTGAGAAAAATGAAAAGATGTGACTTTACTGATGAATGATCAGGAATTTAAATAGCCAATGGAATACCAAGGGACGTGAGGACTGTTTAACTATTAAGAATAAAAATAATGATGCCTCGACTCCCTAGACCAATGTGTAATAATAAAAGTCATTAAAAAGTTAAAGCAAGAGTTAATAAGTACGTAAAATAAACAATAATTACTGTGCACATGCAGTTTTTCAAGACCAACACGTTTATCACTAACCCATAATGATTATTACTATTTTTATCTTACCCATATATATTCTGATTTAAATATGACTGTGTCAGATTTTACCACAAATAAGTCAAGTAAAGAATAATGCCACGTAAGCATCAAGGATTCCATCAGGATTTAATATCAGAACTTAACTTATATCAGATTTTACCAGTCATCAGAATATGGCTTCTGAACTCAAAAAGTGAATATCTTTTTCTGTGATTCTTCATACAAATACTGACTTGTTTTCTTCAGAGTTTAATCATCAGAACTTCCATCAGAACTTGTCCTCAAAATATGTGCAAATGACACTTAACTGTTTGTCAAAAACAACTTAATCACCACAGTAATTTTCATCATTCATATGAAGTGAAAGTGTGTGCATTTAGCAAAATATCAGATAAAGATTAAAGTCTGATAAACTTCAATACATCTTAGAAATAAGGAATAACTAAGAAAAGTGCTTAAAATCTGTCAACAATCATGAAGTCTACTGTAGAACAAATTTATGCAAGAGTCCACCTCAACTGTTTGTGCTCATTTTATGCACCTTTTGAAATTCCTTTTTACAGTGGCTTCTCAGTGTAAGAAAGTCACGACTGTTTATCAGAATTTATGTTGTTGCCAGAGTATTTCTTCAGTAATCATAGAATATGAAAAGTCACCAAGATAATTTATTTTCTTTTCTAATGCATATTAATTAATACCAGCAATGCACTTGGGTCTTCCCTTCCACATATTTACTCTAGATCTCAAAGGAGTACATGTGGCGCCCCAAAATTCGGGGTCAGGAATCTCGGAGACCACGCCATCTAAACTACTACAACCACACAACTCACACTATAATATATAAATACTCAGGCTTCACGACCCCACACTTATCACACACACACTTAAAGGTTATTGTCTTGGAAACGAACCGTTCATAACTAGAGTAATTCAACCATCAAGTGATAATTATTATAACCCAAAAGTGATTAAGTCTTACCAGGGAGTAACCTTTAAGTAAGGCTAGTCCGTCGGACAAATATAAATTTCTTGTTTATTACCTTACATAAGTCATACTTATAAATAAGCCGAACCAAAAACAACTGAAAACTAATCCAACTTATTCGGACTACTTGTGGTACAGCACCAAACAATCTACGGAACAGCTGGCCATTTCCTACCCGTTTCCTGGCTGTGGTTCTCATGGTAGGCATCTTGATTCACTGTAATGTTGTGTCAATTTAAGAAAATAAGTGTGACCTATAATGCCCAGCATAATAATGTACAGTATGCAAATGACTGTATGATAACTTACGTAAAACATCATATATGATAATTATGTTTTATTCGAAATTAGTTTTCCTTGGTGATACACACCTTCTTATGAAAACAATTCTTTAATGAATTTTATTAACCTGCGAATACCTTAAAAGTAAACCCAGCACCTAGGCTTGGGTTACGGTATTGCATCATAATTCCAATTGGAAGAATTAGGACATTCGTTGGAGCCACCGCATACGATGATCAGTCATACTACGATAAAAGTAACATTTTCTACTAGTAGAAGGATGACACCTTCGTATCCCGGTTATCACCCTTGCCGCATACAGGCTATTGTTGTAATAACCCCAAAATTTTGGACTTTTTGTAACCCTTATGAATAGTGATTTTGCTGATTATGCTGAATAAGAAAACTTTTCATACCACACTTTGTAGGGGTTCTTTTATTTTTATTCTGAGATTTTATTAGTACTCTATATGGTATATAAGTGTCTGTAAAGATCATCAGAATCCAAATAGGAACACTTTGATTTTTCCCGAAAATCCACCAAATACCGAAAGAATTGAGTATAAGCTAACAGGATAAAAAGGATTTAAATTCAAGGATTATAAGAGAGGATCATAAAAGGAATATAATGTATTGAGAAAGGTTAAGCGAACCCAAGTAATAAGATCCCGGGTATGATCCCTCAAACGATAAACGAAAATGAAAGTTAAGCGAACCGTATAACAGATCAGCGATCATTAGCAAAGTAATTAGGAGTTAATCAAAGAGGTTAGTGATGACCAACAAGAAGAAGACAAGTGTGGGAAGATGACATAAGAGGATGACATAAGCATGATACAATGGGAAGGAATTGTTGGTTGATTATAAGCCACACAAATTTCACCATGGTAAAAGGTTAATTAACAACAAAAACAAAGCAACCAAGCAAACACATTCATTTCTCTTCCCCCCATCTCCTTGCTCACGGTTTTTTGAAGAAAAATAAGAAGAAAAATTTCCAAACCCAAGCTCCACTCAATCATAATTCAAGAGGTTTGTTTCTTTGGATCCTATATTTCATAACTAAGAAGAGCAAGTAGTTTGAGTGCTTGAATCAAAGGTTTTCTATCTCAAACAAATCATTTTAGTTTAGGGTGAATAGTAACTTTCAAGAACAAATTTTTGATTCTTGATTTTTATTTGTAAGGTCAAGGTAGCTTAAGCATAGATAAAGGCTTCCATGGGCATTCCAAGGATCTTTCATGGATTAAAAGCTTCAAGGAAGGTTTAAAACTTCAAACCCTAGTTTTACTTTGAATATTTAGGAGTGGTTTTGATTAATATAGTTCATTAGAAGCATGATGCTTGTGTGTTTAAAGTTTGGTTGGGTTTGTAGCAATTTGGATGATTGAATCTTGTTTATAGTTAATGAAACTCAAGTATAAGCTTTTAGTTCATGATTGAGAGTAGTATAAATTGGAAATCTTGAGATGTTGGGGCTGTTGTAGTAGAGTATGGATGGAGTTTGGTTGTAGTAATGATTGTGGGATTGATTGTGGATTGAATTGGAGTTGGACAAATTTGGTAATCGCGTAAACATAGCCGTCGTAATGCCCGATTTACCTTAGACTGATTTTGTTCTTAACATCAGGACCCGTGAACTCACTGTTAAGTTTTGACCATTGCCATGATTAGATAGTTCATGTTACGAGGTTCGTTTTGATATGTGGTTCGCTTAAATCCGATGTACGGTTTAGGAGAAACGATCGTTTTAAGTAACGGCGTTTCGCGAACGAACCATTATCCCTCGCCTTACTTTGAAACCTTGGTTAAGGCCCTTAAATGACTAATTGGAGTATGAAACAATTATGTAAAGTGGAGTAGGCAGTTGGTAGGGTACTCGCGAAAGAATCGCCTTAAAATTCTTAATGGTTAATTTATTAAAAATAGTGGAGCCGAGGGTACTCGAACGACTTATGTGATTCGTTAAGCGTAGAAGTGACCATAAGCGAACATTAGGTTCAATTGGTTAAAGTCTAGTTTCTTAAGCGACCGGGGTTTAATTCCGACTTATGTTGTTGTTCATAGGTTATCGGACCCACTCTAAGCTTAAGTCTATCCGGGAACACTCAGGCAAGTTTTCTACCCGTTATACTGTTGTTGTGATGTATATATGTATATGCATTATCTTGTGATAAGTGCATGATTATTAATAGCAAAATCTTGCGATATATTGGAGCATGCTGATATGGTATATATGCATGCCTGTTTCGTAATCTTGATATCTAATTGTTGATTCAAATGCTTATAAGTTGCATAATACCTATGTTAGAGATAAGCAGTAGTTGCGTATACCCTTAGTATAGGGGACCCAAAGGTGAACATTTTCTAAACCGGGAGTCGATGTTCCCGAGTATAATATATATATATATATATATATATATTTATATATATATATAGATATAGTTTTCAAAACTATTAATCGAATAAGGTTTATTCGATAACTTTATTTTATTTAATGAATATTAGTTTGAATATTCATTTGAGAACTTATGACTCCGCTTATTTTATTAAATGAATATTATTTTGAATATTCATTCGAGGACTTATGACTCCGCTTCTTTTATTAAATAATATTCTTTATTTTATTAAAGAATAATATTTCGATAATCAAACTTATTTTCGATTATTCAAATAAAGATCGTACTTTCGTATAAGTATATCTTTGGTTATTTATTATTCATTTCAAGTATAAGTTTTAAAACTTCTACTTCACTTATTTTTATAAGGATTAACCTTGTGGGAATATTATTTAAATAATAATATTCAGATATTTTCTAATATATCGGGACTGATTTATTTTATTAAATCCGCATTACTCCAAACATTCTTAAAAATGTTTTCGAGTCTTCAAAATGATTTTAAAAGTTAGAGCGGATCCCAAAACTCGTTTTCAAATTTAAGATCTTCCTTTCGAAGGGGATTTAAATACTCGCTCAAAAATCTGAGGGATCCGGCTCTGTGATGTATTCTTATATTCGCAACAAGGTTGCTGTTTTGATAAAAGAGTTTTTGATTACTTACCCAACACTCGGGAAGTAAAATTTTTGGAATAAGTTAATCCATTAACAGGCATCCCCTGGGAAATATCGGTGAGTTTTTCTTTCCAATTAGATGTGACTTCTTGGTGGAGTCGTATCAACAAGTTCCTACTGGGGGAAAGGGGAGACGAGCTTTACGTTTCAGAGTCAGGGATTTCATCTGAACTAGGAGTGGCGTAAGTGGTCGAGTGACGCCGGCCCAGCCTTATTTATTGGCCCAAATGGCCCGGAAGTTCCGCTAAGACGGTCCATTCCTTAGGAGTCCAGGGTTCGGTTGACAAGTAAATCCGACTGTTCTCCTCTACATGTAGAAAATGGTGGGGTTGCACTACTGCGACTGATCATCGTAAGTGGTCTTCCTGGCGCGGCAAACTCCCGTAATGAGTTCATCATCCAATTGGATATTTCTGCAACACTACCCAGAGCACTTCAAAAGAAAGGCTACAGCTGGGCGATTGTTGAGTGTTGGCAGGGTCGTGTTTTCAAAATGATGTTTTCATCAAATGAAGTATCTCGTAACTTCATTTCATTTTGATGATATTTCAAAGATTAATTCTATACAAGTTTTGTCGTGTAGCTTCATCTATGGGATGAACTATTTATACCTTGAACGGTGGTAGTTCAAGTAGTATTCAGAAAAAGATATAAGTATATTGGAGTATCTTGTAACTTCATCTTTTCAACTTATATCTAGTTAATGATTATCTTATGAATGAGAAAGGTTTTCAGAAAAATGTTGAGACAAGGTTAGATATATGAGATCACCTTGCAACGATATTTTTATATAGTTATATACTGGAACTCTGTGTATATTATACATATCAGAGGATTTCAAAGATTGTGAAAAGTATATATGTATATATATACTGAATATTTTGCGACTTGGTCACGTTAAGATATCAACTTGGTTCAATTCTTCTTGACCAAGACTTTCATGAGTGCTCTGAGAATGCTCATATATTGTTATTCATTTTACATATTATTTTGTTGGGCTTGTTGCTCACCCTTGATTTCTTCTTTCATCACACAATATCAGATAGACAAGATAAACAGGACCAAGCTCCCAATTCGCGAGCGGATAGGAAACGTTCCGCAGTTTCCTATAGGTGTTGATGTCGTTGTAGCTGAGGTAGGAACTACCAATAGGCTAGGCTTTCAACTTTTGATGTACCAGACTTATGTATCTTTATGAATTGTAATAATGGCAAAGAAATGTAAATTTATTCAGAAACCCTTTTAAGGTGTAATGGCATATAATTGTGGAATAAAATGACTCGTGTTATTTTTGGATATTCATCTCTGAGACTATAACTTGTGGTGTGTGTATGTATATTATGGGGTCACAGTACGCAGTAGTTGTTTGTTTATTAAGATTCAGTGTTATTAAGGGAAATGGAACTTGTGACAACTCGGATCCCCGACCCCGGATTTGGGGGTGTTACAGAAATGGTATCAGAGCTAAGCGTTATAAATCTCAGAGATGAAGTGACGTTAAAATAATAAGAACTCTTGCCAAGTTCATAGTCGGACTACCTAACGTAGTACTGATAGTTATAACCTTTGTGGGAACCCTTATAAATATCGTGATAAAAGCGTAGTTCATTATCGTATATGGTAGCGGGACTCTGAACCCTGAGGTTGAGGAGCAACAACGCGATGATGTTTTATTACTTATTAGGAGATCAGAATGTGGATTCGATAGAGCGTCCTAACACGGGACCGGATGATGTTCATATTGAGGATGTAGCGGTTAAAGATGTTGTCCTAGAAGGGATTATTGCTGAGAAGGATTCCGTGGAGGATCCTGACAAGAATGAATAAAGGACCACTGAGGAATTGATGACCATGGTCAGGGCGACTACCAGAGGTAGGATTGGCCGGTTACTACCGGAGGTTCGTTCAAGTTCGTAAAGATAGTAGCCCCTTTAACGCGCTTACTTGTAAGACTGAGAAGTTCGAATGGACAGAGAAATACGAGAACAACCTTTAAGAACTGAAGCAAAGACTGGTGACAGCCCCTATGATGGCGTTGCCGGATGGAAAAGGAGATTTTGTGATGTGTAGTGACGCTTTGCATAAGGAATTAGGGTGCTTCTTATACATCACAACAAGGTAATCGCGTACGCGTCAAGATAATTAAGGGAATATAAAATTCGATATCCCCACCCATGAGCTTGGGCTCATGGCAATAGTTTTGCTCTAAAAATTTGAGGCACTACTTGTATGGAGAGAAGTGCGAGATTTACATAAGCCATAAGTGCTCTAGTACATTTTCACGCAGGAAGAGCTCAACATATGTCAGAGGAGGTGGTTAGAGCTAATCAAGGATTATGATTATGAGATTATTTATCAGCCAGGTAAAGCCAATGTGGTGGCTAACGCCCTTAGTAGAGAGGAGAGGCTCAAGATGAAAATGTCTTTGGGAGAGTTGATAAGAGATTTTGAGAAAATGGAAATAGAAGTGAAGGTAACCGGAGCCGGTACCGAAAAGCTATTTGAGATTGCAATACAGCCCGAATTATTGGAAAAGATCATATTGTGCCAAGAAAAAGTGATGAATAAAGGCAGAGAACCAATGACCGGAGAAGAGATTAATACCTAGAAAGATGATAAGGGAATAATGAGGTATCCCTATAGAATTTGGGTTCCAAATGTTCAAGAGCTTAAGGACTGGATCTTAGATGAAAGTCATAGTTCGAGGAATAAGATTTAGGGCAAACCCTGAATGTGATAGTCAGGGAGGACGCCATCAAGATAGAAGGAACCCATAACATAATGAAGTGGAAAATGAGGATTTAAAACATATAGGATGACCCCGATTATGGGGAGGATGAGAAAATATTTTATACGGAGAAAACAGAAGTCGAGCAAGATAGGGAGAACCAGGACGGTACTCCTATGGGGAAATTCATGGACCTGCCTAAACAAAACTTATACTTTTATCCCTAACCACCACCCTGAGGAAGCAATGCGGTGGGAAATTCTTTCAGGACCTTTAAGTCGCTAAGCTCTAAGAGTTCCAAGGAACAAGCTGGGCTAGTCGAGGCAAGAGCCTAGCTAAAGGAAATAGAGGAATGATTTTATATTCTAAATGATTGATGAAGCGCAAAAGACTATTTTTGTCATTTACCTTCCTAAGAGAGAGGCCACCCGTTGGTGAAAGGCCAAGAAAGGCACGGAGCCAGAGGTTATAATAAACTGATTAAAGTTCAGACAATTGTTTTCGGGAAAGTACTTCCCATGGTTATGGAGGTAGTGTAAAAGCTTTAGAGCCAGAACAAAAGCGGATGAGTATGATGAATTATGAATCTAAGTTGTAAAAGTTGTCAAGATTCGTTCTGGGGACACGAATCCAGAATGACGGGATGTTTGAAATCAATGCTTATGTTGTGTTGGTTCATATAATGGTTGTAATGTAAACAAAAATAAAAGACTGAAAAGGGAAAGAGTATGAAGGGATATAAAGGAAATAGAGTTGAGAAGTGATAAGGGAGTTAGGTATGGGAAACCCTAAGAAACCCTTGCAATAAATATAGAGAAGTGTGTCAGCATCAGCGCGATGGTGACTGATCATGAGATAAATTTAAGGTTTGAAGGCGTAAGCGATACGTAAAGTTAATTCCCTTGAAGTTGACAGTATTCGATGAAAATTTGAGATAGATCGATTGATTAATAAGGAAACACAGATGGATTGAGGAGACAAGAAAGTAAGAAATTAGGAAAATTGGATGAAGGAAGTGACCTTCAAGAATGTGAAGTGTAAGACCGGGGGCATGATACCCAGAAAGGGAGACGCCAGGTATGAAAGATATCCCAACATTGAGATGACTGTTGAGATAAATAAAAGAGGTAAATGAGTAGTTAGAACTAAAAGGTTCACGTTGAACACGACCAACATCTTCTAGAACATCCCTGTTATCATTACTAAATCAGGCAAGAAAAGCGGATAACCGTTCTTATCTTTTGGAGGCCATATTGATTGACCTCATTTTGAATACAGATGTTATTGTGAAATTAGGCATATATTATCGAGGTGAGAATGATTGAATAAGATACCCTTATCAGGGATATATGACTTGATTTATCCATGGAAGGATGCATATACCTTTTTAAAGGTGGAATTAAGGATAGAACATCGGTAACTTAAAAAGAATCCTAGGGGAATGCATAAAGGTTGGCATTTCACCCTTAATAGGGATAGTATGAGTTTTGACAGTGTGAATTGGAAAGGATTAAGGTAACAACAACCTTTAAGGATCAGTGGAGAAATTTTTCAGAAGTATATAGACAATGATTCTGGTATTAGTAAATGGTATCTTGATATGCCCTGTGCCTAAGGTGTACCTGATGAAGGATTTAAGGATAACCTTAGAGGTTTTACAAGGAGAAAGGTAATATTCAAAGTTCTCAAGAATAGAAATTTTGATGAAGGAACTATGACGTAATTATAATAATGTCAGGTGGGGCACGTGTTGAATCATAAGAAAGTATAGATCGATCCAATAAGGGTCGAGATTGTTGAAAACAAGAAGGACCCAAGATAAGAGACGTCCTAAGTATGATCGAGAGTCAGTCGTGGCAATGTTCACATCTAAAGACTAAGGTAATGACTTTTGGAAAAATGGTGATTTTTTTCTCACCAGGACTTAAGAGAAGCATTTTCACAAAAGCAGTGATTGAAATGAGGTAGAAAATTTAGTTGGAGGTGGTTAAAATGACATTGATTGTAAGGAAATTTTACTATCAGGAAAGGCCAAAGAGGTGGCCAACACTTTAAGTGTAAGAGAACAATTATCGGCGCTCGTGCCAAAGAAATACAGCGATAATGGTTAATTCCGTGAAGGTTTTATTATGGTGTGAAAGATTGACATTCCTTCTGATGATTGTGCGGTACTCAACCGTAATAGTAGTTTGGTAAAGATTTAATTCATGTAATCGCCGTGAGCGGGCTTTCTAACTTAGAAGGTACTATCTTAAGATAAGCCAGGAGCATGTTACGAAAGGACTAAATGAACCTTTGAGCTTCATGTCTCCCAGTAAAGAAATATGGTTAATAATGGTATTAACCTGCTATCGTTTCTTTGATTGAAACTCTTCTGCAATTTTATCTGCTTCATGTCATGTATGTTCATCAGGATCTAGAGTGTTCTTCATGAATCATGAATGGTAATTATGTTACCTCCTCAGAAGAATCCGATACGGCAGGTATGGACTCCGAATGGTTAGCTATTAAGACTTCATGGAAAATGAACGACTACAGTAGATCAACGGTGGACCATAGTAATGCAGGAATGATTCTATGAGTAATGAGCCGATTACTTACAACCGTGAGAGTTGTATTGGAATGGATGTTGAGATTGAGTACCACTAATTGGGTCGTGGTGGTGTATAAGTTATCATTGATAGACTAATTAAGTAGATTATCTACCAATTGAATACTTATTCCTTCTTATCAATAGAGAGTCGTATTACTATACGAGGAAGGTTGCGGTGCAAGCATAGAATTCTAGTAACGATGATGTCTAGAATGAAATCCCAGATTCGATTTTCGTTGTCAAGGGAGTTTCAATGGTGAGTGTTTATGAGCTTGAGCAGGAGCATGGGTCCATAGATTGATGGACGGAATAGCATAAATATTTAGGCATGTGAAATGCGATGCTATAATACTTGATGTAGATATATATACATATATGTTTTATTCTCCTATGACAAACCTCTATAGTTCAGAGGTAGATTCCAAGCCAGATATTTTGTGGCAGTATATTTTTACATATATACAATTCTCTTCAATTCGTTCTTTTCTCTCCTTTTCATTTCATATAAGCTGAGAAGAACAACCCTTCCAGAATGGGAGGTACTGTCGAATGACTATCTATCTGTGTGATAGAAGCCTAGTAGGATACCACATGTTGTTTAATTGCTTGTCAAGTACTAAAGGCTGGCCACCTTCTGTACTAACTATGCAATAGAACAAGTGTTCATGATCATAGTGATCTCCCAATAAATTCTTTTACTTCTATACGAAGGACCAAGATTTCGAAGATGGAGGCAGCTAGAGATGAAGTGGTATCAAGTAAGGTGGTATTCCGATTCTAACGCGTCCGTGATACTAAGGTTGACGCGATTATTAAGAGGTTATAAAACTCTAGCGAGTAAAGGTATATCTAGAATAGTATCATGTACGGAAGATAGTAATGATTATGAACTGGAAAAGAAGGGGTATTGAGAAGCAAAAGCTATAGTGCTAGAAGCTATGATGAAATTATGTGCAATAGACTTGAAAGAATTTGGAATGATCACTTAACGTGGATTGAGTTTTCTCACGATAATAGATCGTATGTCAGGTATCGAGATATCTCCTTACGAGATCCTTGAGGGAAGACAATGTCGATCTCCCTTATGTTAGGATGAAGTTACTCTAGAGCAAGATGCTCGGACCCGCAGTAGTCCAAAGGACCAAGGATATAATAGATCTAATCAGAGGACGGCTGGTAGTAGCCCAAGATGGACACACGAAGTATGTTGATTTGACACGAAATAACAAAGAGTAGGAAGTAGGGGACCTAGTGTTTTTATAGGTATTCCTTTGGAAAGGATGGATGTGGTTCGGAAAGAAAGGAAAGCTAAGCCCACGAATTGTTGGACCCTTGGATATATTAAGAAGTATTAGGAAGTTAGCATATGAGCTATCCCTACCCCCGAACATGTAGCAAGTTCATAACGTGTTCCACGTATCAATGTTAAGCAAGTATAATTCGGATGCCAGACAAATAGGGGCATATGAGCGCATAGGCATACAATCAGACGTAACCTATATGGAGCAACCAGAAAGGGTTATAGATCAAAAAGGAATAAGTGCTTAGGAAAAGGGTTATCAAACTAGGCAGAGTTTGGTGGTAGAACCATAATGTGAGAAAATTTACTTGAGACTTAGAAAGTGCAATGCTAAGAGAGCATCCCTATTCATTTTCTATCTGATTCCGGGACGAAATCCTTTTAAGGAGGGGAGACTGTAATAACCCCAAAATTCTGGACTTTTTGTAACCCTTATGAATAGTGATTTTGCTGATTATGCTGAATAAGAAAACTTTGCATACCACACTTTGTAGGGGTTCTTTTATTCTTATTCTGAGATCTTATTAGTACTCTATATGGTATATAAGTGTATATAAAGATCGTCAGAATCCAAATTCGAACACTTTGATTTTTCCCAAAATTCCACCAGATACCGAAAAAATTGAGTATAAGGTAACAGGATAAAAAGGATTTAAATTCAAGGATTATAAGAGAGGATCATAAAAGGAATATAATGTATTGAGAAAGGTTAAGCGAACCCAAGTAATAAGATCCCGTGTATGATCCCTCAAACGATAAACGAAAACGAAAGTTAAGCGAACCGTATAACAGATCAGCGATCATTAGCCAAGTAATTAGGAGTTAATCAAAGAGGTTAGTGATGATGATGTCATCACACCAACAAGAAAAAGATAAGAGTGGGAAGATGACATAAGAGGATGACATAAGCATGACACAATGGGAAGGAATTGTTGGTTGATTATAAGCCACACAAATTTTACCATGGTAAAAGGTTAATTAACAACAAAAACAAAGCAACCAAGCAAACACATTCATTTCTCTTCCCCCCATCTCCTTGCTCACGGTTTTTTGAAGAAAAACAAGAAGAAAAATTTCCAAACCCAAGCTCCACTCAATCATAATTCAAGAGGTTTGTTTCTTTGGATCCTATTTTTCATAACTAAGAAGAGCAAGTAGTTTGAGTGCTTGAATCAAAGGTTTTCTATCTCAAACAAATTATTTTAGTTTAGGGTGAATAGTAACTTTCAAGAACAAATTTTTGATTCTTGATTTTTTTTGTAAGGTCAAGGTAGCTTAAGCATAGATAAAGGCTTCCATGGGCATTCCAATGATCTTTCATGGATTAAAAGCTTCAAGGAAGGTATAAAACTTCAAACCCTAGTTTTACTTTGAATATTTAGGAGTGGTTTTGATTAATATAGTTCATTAGAAGCATGATGCTTGTGTGTTTAAAGTTTGGTTGGGTTTGTAGCAATTTGGATGATTGAATCTTGTTTATAGTTAATGAAACTCAAGTATAAGCTTTTAGTTCATGATTGAGAGTAGTATAAATTGGAAATCTTGAGATGTTGGGGCTGTTGTAGTAGAGTATGGATGGAGTTTGGTTGTAGTAATGATTGTGGGATTGATTGTGGATTGAATTGGAGTTGGACAAATTTGGTAATCGCGTAAACATAGTCGTCGTAATGCCCGATTTACCTTAGACTGCTTTTGTTCTTAACATCAGGACCAGTGAACTCACTGTTAGGTTTTGACCATTGCCATGATTAGATAGTTTATGTTACGAGCTTCGTTTTGATATATGGTTCGCTTAAATCCGATGTACGGTTTAGGAGAAACGACCGTCTTAAGTAACGGCGTTTCGCGAATGAACCATTACCCCTCGCCTTACTTTGAAACCTTGGTTAAGGCCCTTAAGTGACTAATTGGGGTATGAAACAATTATTTAAAGTGGAATAAGCAGTTGGTAGGGTACTCGCAAAAGAATCACCTTAAAATTCTTAATGGTTAATTTATTAAAAATGGTGGAGCCGAGGGTACTCGAACGACTTATGTGATGCGTTAAGCGTAGAAGTGACCATAAGCGAACATTAAGGTTCAATTGGTTAAAGTCTATTTTCTTAAGCGACCGGGGTTTAATTCCGACTTATGTTATTGTTTATAGGTTATCGGACCCACTCTAAGCTTAAGTCTATCCGGGAACACTCAGGCAAGTTTTCTACCCGTTATACTGTTGTTGTGATGTATATATATATATATGCATTATCTTGTGATAAGTGCATGATTATTAATAGCAAAATCTTGCGATATATTGGAGCATGCTGATATGGTATATATGCATTCCTGTTTCGTAATCTTGATATCTAATTGTTGATTCAAATGCTTATAAGTTGCATAATACCTATGCTAGAGATAAGCAGTAGTTGCGTATACCCTTAGTATAGGGGACCCAAAGGTGAACATTTTCTAAACAGGGAGTCGATGTTCCCGAGTATAATATATATATATATATATATATATAGTTTTCAAAACTATTAATCGAATAAGGTTTATTCGATAACTTTATTTTATTTAATGAATATTATTTTGAATATTCATTCGAGGACTTATGACTCCACTTATTTTATTAAATGAATATTATTTTGAATATTCATTCGAGGACTTATGACTCCGCTTCTTTTATTAAATAATATTCTTTATTTTATTAAGGAATAATGTTTCGATAATCAAACTTATTTTCGATTATTCAAATAAAGATTGTACTTTCGTATAAGTATATCTTTGGTTATTTATTATTCATTTCAAGTATAAGTTTTAAAACTTCTACTTCAATTATTTTTATAAGGATTATCCTTGTGGGAATATTATTTAAATAATAATATTCAGATATTTTCTAATATATCGGGACTGATTTATTTTATTAAATCCGCATTACTCCAAACATTTTTAAAAATGTTTTCGAGTCTTAAAAATGATTTTAAAAGTTAGAGTGGATCTCAAAACTCGTTTTCAAATTTAAGATCTTCCTTTCGAAGGGGATTTAAATACTCGCTCAAAAATCTGAGGGATCCGGCTCCGTGATGTATTCTTATATTCGCAACAAGGTTGCTGTTTTGATAAAAGAGTTTTTGATTACTTACCCAACACTCGGGAAGTAAAATTTTTGGAATAAGTTAATCCATTAACAGGCATCCCCTGGGAAATATCGGTGAGTTTTTCTTTCCAACTAGATGTGACTTCTTGGTGGAGTCGTATCAAGAAGTTCCTACTTGGGGAAAGGGGAGACGAGCTTTATGTTTCAGAGTCATGGATTTCATCTGAACTAGGAGTGGCGTTAGTGGTCGAGTGGCGCCGGCCCAGTCTTATTTATTGGCCCAAATGGCCCGGAAGTTCCGCTAAGACGGTCCATTCCTTAGGAGTCCAGGATTCGGTTGACAAGTAAATCCGACTGTTCTCCTCTATATGTAGAAAATGGTGGGGTTGCACTACTGCGACTGATCATCGTAAGTGGTCTTCCTGGCGTGGCAAACTCCCGTAATGAGTTCATCATCCAATTGGATATTTCTGCAACACTACCCAGAGCACTTCGATAGAAAGGCTACAGCTGGGCGATTGTTGAGTGTTGGCAGGGTCGAGTTTTCAAAATGATGTTTTCATCAAATGATATTTCAAAGATTGATTCTATACAAGTTTTGTCGTGTAGCTTCATCTATGGGATGAACTATTTATACCTTGAACGGTGGTAGTTCAAGTAGTATCCGGAAAAAGATATAAGTATATTGGAGTATCTTGTAACTTCATATTTTCAACTTATATCTAGTTATTGATTATCTTATGAATGACAAAGGTTTTCAGAAAAACGTTGAGACAAGGTTAGATATATGAGATCACCTTGCAACGATATTTTTATACAGTTATATACTAGAACTCTATGTATAATATACATGTCAGAGGATTTCAAAGATTATGAAAAGTATATATGTATATATATACTGAATATTTTGTGACTTGGTCGCGTTAAGATATCAACTTGGTTCAATTCTTCTTGACCAAGACTTTCATGAGTGCTCTGAGAATGCTCATATATTGTTATTCATTTTACTTGGTCGCGTTAAGATATCAAATTGCTGTTATTATTGACCTTCAGCTACAAGTGCAGTAGATGTGCTGACCATTCTATCCTTCCCGTAGACTTCCTTCTGTTGAATCTGCTCCAACTCATAGGTTTTTAACACTCCATAGAGCCTGTCCAAAGAAATCTCACTCAGATCTCTAGCTTCTCTAATGGCAGTGATTCTATGTTCAAGATGAGTTGGTAGTGTTAAAAGGAACTTTTTGTTGACCTCCTTGATTGAATAATATTTCCCATTTATGTTCAGGTTGTTGATCAACGCATTGTACCTCTCAAACACTTCAGTAATTCCTTCTCCTGGATTTGATTTAAAATATTCATACTCGGAGGTTAGGATCTCCAACTTGTTCTCCCTAACTTCCTCTGTGCCTTCATTGATCACCTCAATAGTTTCCCACATGTGTTTGGAATTCTTACAGTTCATCACATGTCTGTTCATCAAGGGATCAAGGGAATCAATTAAAATTAACTGAAGCTGGCATCCAAGGAGGCTTCATCTTTTTCAGCAGGAGAAAAATCCTCAGGATCTTTAGGATAGGTTCTGGCTTTGGTGATCATAACATCATCTACTATCACATCCGGTACAATAACCATCGGAGTTCTTATCCCCTTCTTTAACAAGTTTGAATATTTGGGATTTGCCACTTGTAAAAATAAGAGCATCTTCTTCTTCCACATAATATAATTCTCTTTATCAAATTGTGGAATTTTAACGGTTCCAACTTTTTGTGAAGTCATTATGAATTTTTGAATGAATAAAAATTCAAGAAGTTGAAAAATCACAAAAGTCTAGGATCTTGATTTGTTCGTTAATCAGAAGGCTCTGATACCAATTATTAGGTCCCAATGTGTTTGTAGAAGGGGGGGTTGAATACAAACAATACCGAATAATCGAATTAAATGCGGAATAAAAAATGTGAAACAAAATTCAAGTTAAATAAAAATATTATTAAACTTGAAAGGTGTTACAACAACTATATCGATTACAAGGAATTAACCTCAAATTAATTATCACAAATTTAGAATAAATTCGACATGAACTTTTTCTATTTTTGCAATAATTAGAATCAAATGCTAAACGCGATTTGAGATTAAGTTCTAGGGATTTTGTTCCGCTAGATTGTTACACAAGAACAAGATAAATAATTCTAGTGGTTTGGATTTAACTTTACAAACTAGAATTTTGATCTTGAATTTCTGCAGATGAAGGATGAAATATTGTGTCTGCTTCTTTTTCTTTTGTTCTCGAGTTCTGTGTTGTGGATGTTGTGAATGAATGCTTTTGCTTCTTTTAATCAATTCAGCCGAATAAAAATAGAGCTGGCATGACAATCCTTTGGCTCAGTAAGACAATCGGTAGGACTATCTTTAGAGCTAGCAAGACAATCAGAATGAACTAGCAAGACTTTCGGTATGACAATCAATTGTCATACCGATTGTCATAGTAGTTCAAACAGATTGTTTTTGCTGAAAATAAATAGATTTAAAAATTCTGGTAAGACAATCCTTTTGAATTAGCATGACTTTCGGTATGACTATTGATTGTCATACCGATTGTCATACTAATACAATCAGTTGTCTTGTTGAATTAAAATAGATTTTTAAACCAATTTAAATTCTGAAAATTCTTAATATTAATTCAGAATTAATTAATCAATTAATTTAATTAATCAAATAAATTAATCTTTTGCAGATATAATTTATTTTCTTAATTAAATTATATGACTTAATTAATTAATAGAGAATTAATACTAATCTTGAGCAGCATCTATTCTTCTGTATATCTTCTGAAAATCACTCAAATATATGAATCAATACCACCACTTCAATGTTGACACTCGATGTACTGTCTGGTTCATGAGTGACTAACTTCCGTGACGTTTCTTCATGTCTTGACTTTGACACTTTGATTTTCTTCAAATTAAATCCTTGTAATTAATGATACTCTGACGAGATCTCTGTTACTTGATTAAATCCACGATCTTGATTTATATCACTGAGGCTTGATCAATTTCTTGAACTTCTTCCAGTGAATTAACTCCTCAAGTCTGTAGATGAACCTTGTTTCTGAATCCTCTGACAGATGTTACTTTGCGAGATCTCTCTGACGGTAGATCCACTATTTACTTATTACATTCTTATTTGAGTTGAGTTGAATTCTCGAATATACAAATAGGCTATGACATATGCCTTACAATCTCCCCCTATTTGTTTGTTAAACAATAACACACAAATACCTAGAGGATAACTCAACTAACAAATAAGAAAAAGATATAAACAGAAATGCAAAGTAAATAGCAGAAAAGTTCTGGATAACATTTAACCTTTTCCAGATTCCAAGTAGATGTTCCTCTAGACTGAACATATCTTCAAGTAGTTTCATCTTCACTTGTACAACCACATTTCTTGTTGAGAAGCACATATCTCTCTTGCTTCTCCCCCTATGAGAATCAACTGATTAAAGAAGATCACCTTCGTTTACCACCTCTCCCGTACAATAGGATCCGCAGATAAAAACCAATGGTACTCCCCATTTAGAAAACAGCTTCTGCCCTTAAAAGAAAATCACCTTGTGTTTACTACCTCTCCCGTACAATAGGATCCGTAGTTACAAACAACAATGGTGTGGTGAGTGTACATTTGCTTTACCTTACCTTTTTCTTACTCCCTGCAATTTATCCCCCTTAGTTGAGGAATCCTCCAAACTATTACTTAAGCTTTTATCTCCCCCTTAAAGAAGGAATGTATGTCGTCGTCTGAAGGAGTTCTCATATTTCACTTGGTTGGAAAAGAAATAACAAGTGTTTCTCTTTCTTCCTCACTGTGAGTGTGTGATTCTGTTTAGTGTACCTCACATGTGTTTCACTCTTCTCTCCACTCGTGTTTACACTCATTCTCATAAGTGTATCACTCCTCTCATAGCTCCACAAATCAGCTGTACCTGCAAGGAAAATCACCTTAGCCATCCTTAAAGAGGTCACAGGTGGTGCAATGGGAGTTCGCAAATCTCCATCCTTGTTAAACTCGTCAGATAAATCTGAGTCATAATCTACAAGTTGCTAGTTTCCCTTTTAGGGTTCCAGATTTGAATTCTGGGAAGGTAAACAATGATCCAACGAATTTAGCATAAAGATCAAAGTTCCCTTCTAATGTCTGTGAAGACATTTCCTTGTGACTCATTAGGTAATATCTGAATCATTGTCAACAAGTTGCCGATCTGCACCTATGTCAGATCCACTATCCGCAGATGCATCCAGGGGATTTAAGCCTGGGGAGGTAGATACTGACCACTGACATATGGCTTTTGGATCAGTATCCTCTCCTAACACCTGTAAAGGCAATTGGTCCATTAACGAACCTTGAACAATCGAATCTGACCTTAAAATGGTCAAAACTCTTGTTTCCGTCAACTCATCCTTTGTGTGTGTAACCTTTCCTTGTGCATCAAGAATTGTTTATGTTTGAAGTGGTGACACTACATTGGATACCCTGGCCGACAGGCAAATTTCAATAGACGCACCCTGTTGAGAGAATGAATCTAGTAACTGTTTATGTGCCTTTTCAGCCATTACATCTTTTTGAGAAGATGTATGAGGGCTAGCAGTTGTCTCGGTTTAAATACTACTCATCTATGTAGGAGAAAGAGCTACTGGGTTGACTACAGAACCTTCCTTATGTGGTGCACTAAGGCACTATCTCCCTCACGCTCATTCATACTACATTTAGTGGTAAGAGAGTGTTGGTTGGTTCTGTTTTTGCGTTTGTCTTTACAGTCTGGGATAGACATTATGGATTTTCAACCTCATGACTGTCAATGAAAGAAAGCCATTGGAGACTGAACCTGTATCACAGAACATAGAGCAATATAGAGAGATAAAATGTACTTAAGATCCATAATGAATGAAAATTATACATTTAATCTTTTGAGAGTAATGATGTACAATAGTGATTTCAAAAAATTTTACATGAAATAAGAAATCAATAATGTAGAAAGAAGTTTGATTTTCTCCTAAAACTGTCTGCACATATAAAACAATATGTTTGTGCCTAGTGATAAGAGAGTTATAAATATGACGACTCTACTTATTCAAATAAAACTGTAACTGTAGTTAGAGTGCCATACCATGTCCTTGACGATTGCTTGAGCAGTATACTAGTTCATACCAACCTGAAGTGAGATTGTGAAGAAGAGATTGCATAGTCCAATAGATCTGCAACTGCAAAGTCCATGAACTGTGGTGCACTGACTTCCTCTTTTGACTTACCAAACAGGAGTACACTTGTACACATCTTACTAGAGTTCAATTCCAAGTGTATTGTGCAGCAGGTGCTTGATATGTCGTAATATTCTCAAGTCTCGTCACAGGTGCTATATGTTAGATACTGCTTCCTGATAATAACCTAGCACAATATACAAAATTTCACTGATAACATTCCCAGCTTGCAAACAGCCATATCCCTCAGATAAACCTTTGCTGTTATCTCCAAAGGTAACCAGGGGGCCAGCTTTCTCAATCCACATTTGATAGTAGGGCTCTATCTCCGGTCATATGTCTTGATGATCCACTGTCAAGAATCCACACTACCGGTTACACCTGTTTAATGCCCTGCACTACAAATGGATTAGACCTTCTTCGGAACCCAAACTTGGTTGGGCCCGGCATACTTGTAGAACTGTCCTTTGTCAGGTAAAACAACATTTTTAATTTTAATTGCCTCAACTTTCTCAATGACTGAACATTTGACCTTGTAAATAGCCTTAACAAATTTCTGTTTAAGCTTAGGCACAAATGTCTCCTTTCTAGCTTTAGAAGGACTAGCAGTCTTAGACCTATCATGCTTCTTGTTATTCACATGCTGACGAGGAGTAGTCTTATCATTAGAAACATGCTTACCATTAAAATAAGCATACATCATATTAAAATCACAAGACATACAATTAGAAACACCACATACTTTATGAGTGTGATTAATAGAAGGCAATTTATGCATGGCAGACATGGCATTTTTGTTATCCAACTCATGTGTGTCTGAGTTAGTCTCAGTTGCTTTCACAACATTGACTGGAACTTTCGACACACTTGACTTGGAAACAACCTTCTCATTAGCATGATCTTCAGCACGTATTTCTTCCTGAATAACAGAAGAGGTCGCATCAAATGGTTCAGCAATTGATGGTTTATAGAGGGGTTCATCAACACCCTTAAGCACATGTGGTACTTCCCTCCCTTTAGCACAGACACGAGGAGGGGAGTTTATGCCTAATTCTCCAATAGCAACATTGTAATCATAACCTATTCCAGATGTTTGATTAACAGATTGCTTACTGTAGAACTCTTTAGCCTTCGAACAAGAATTGAAGTAGGCTCTAACCTTAGTCTCAAGACCGGTGATCTTGTCTTTGAGAATAGTTTTGAGTTTTCTATAACAGTCAACTCTATTCTCTAGAAAAGATACTTGTTCTTTTAATTTGTCTTGATTAATGTGCACAAGTCTTAATTCATTGACCTCTTTCTCAAGGTCTTTGATCTGTAAACTTAACAGTTCATTATCACGACGTGCACAATCTAAGTTACCTCTTAGATGATAAACCATTTTAGCATCAGAAAGTTTTACCTCTATTCTTGACGATGAAGCTTTTCCATCAATAGCCATAAGAGCAAGATTTCCTTCATCTTCACTCTCAGTATCATCCCAGCTTCTTCCCTTTGCCAGATAAGCCCTTTCAGAGTTCTTTCTTACTTGCTTTGGCTTCCTACATTCTGTGGCAAAGTGTCCCAACTCATTGCAGTTATAGCATCTAATGGTGCTCCGATCAACCATCCCTGTTTTGTATCCACCACTGCTGGTGTTAGAGGATGAAGATCCACCTTTCTGGAATTTGTTGTAGTTGGACTTGTACTTAAGCTTGGGATTCCTCTTGAATCTGACATGGGAGAATCTCTTGACAATTTGGGCCATTGACTCGTCTTCCAATTGCTCCAGCTCTTCCAAGGAATAAAAATCATCACTTGATTGATTTGTAGTAGGAGGATCATATTCTACTACTAACATATTTTCCTCATCCTTGGAACACTGTACCATTCTCTCCAATTGTTGAGATTGCTGTTGTTGTTGACCTTCAGCTATAAGTGCAGTAGATGTGCTGACCACTCTATCCTTCCCGTAGACTTCCTTCTGTTGAATCTGCTCCAACTCATAGGTTTTTAACACTCCATAGAGTCTGTCCAAAGAAATCTCACTCAGATCTCTAGCTTCTCTAATGGCAGTGATTCTATGTTCAAGATGAGTTGGCAGTGTTAAAAGGAACTTTTTGGTGACCTCCCTGATTGAATAATATTTCCCATTTATGTTCAGGTTGTTGATCAACGCATTGTACCTCTCAAACACTTCAGTAATTCCTTCTCCTGGATTTGATTTAAAATATTCATACTCAGAGGTTGGGATCTCCAACTTGTTCTCCCTAACTTCCTCTGTGCCTTCATTGATCACCTCAATAGTTTCCCACATGTGTTTAGAATTTTTACAGTTCATCACGTGTCTGTTCATCAAGGGATCAAGGGAACCAATTAAAATTAACTGAAGGCTGGCATCCAAGGAGGCTTCATCTTTTTCAGCAGGAGAAAAATCCTCAGGATCTTTAGGATAGGTTCTGGCTTTGGTGATCACAACATCATCTACTATCACCTCCGGTTCAATAACCATCGGAGTTCTTATCCCCTTCTTTAACAAGTTTGAATATTTGGGATTTGCCACTTGTAAAAATAAGAGCATCTTCTTCTTCCACATAATATAATTCTCTTTATCAAATTGTGGAATTTTAACGGTTCCAACTTTTTGTGAAGTCATTATGAATTTTTGAATGAATAAAAATTCAAGGAGTTGAAAAATCACAAAAGTCTAGGATCTTGATTTGTTCGTTAATTAGAAGGCTCTGATACCAATTGTTAGGTCCCAATGTGTTTGTAGAAGGGGGGGTTGAATACAAACAGTACCTAATAATCGAATTAAATGCGGAATAAAAAATATGAAACAAAATTCAAGTTAAATAAAAATATTATTAAACTTGAAAGCTGTTACAATAACTGTATCGATTACAAGGAATTAACCTCAAATTAATTATCACAAATTTAGAATAAATTCGACATGAACTTTTTCTATTTTTGCAATAATTAGAATCAAATGCTAAATGCGATTTGAGATTAAGTTCTAGGGATTTTGATCCGCTAGATTGTTACACAAGAACAAGATAAATAATTCTAGTGGTTTGGATTTAACTTTACAAACTAGAATTTTGATCTTGAATTTCTGCAAATGAAGGATGAAATATTGTGTCTGCTTCTTTTTCTTTTGTTCTCGAGTTCTGTGTTGTGAATGTTGTGAATGAATGCTTCTGCTTCTCTTAATCAATTCAGCCGAATGAAAATAGAGCTGGCATGACAATCCTTTGGCTCAGTAAGACAATCGGTAGGACTATCTTTAGAGCTAGCAAGACAATCAGAATGAACTAGCAAGACTTTCGGTATGACAATCAATTGTCATACCGATTGTCATAGTAGTTCAAACAGATTGTTTTTGCTGAAAATAAATAGATTTAAATCCTATAAAAATTCTGGTAAGACAATCCTTTTGAATTAGCATGACTTTCGATATGACTATTGATTGTCATACCGATTGTCATACTAATACAATCAGTTGTCTTGTTGAATTAAAACAGATTTTTAAACCAATTTAAATTCTGAAAAATCTTAATATTAATTCAGAATTAATTAATCAAATAAATTATTCTTTTGCAGATATAATTTATTTTCTTAATTAAATTATATGACTTAATTAATTAATAGAGAATTAATACTAATCTTGAGCAGCATCTATTCTTCTGTATATCTTCTGAAAATCACTGAAATATATGAATCAATTCCACCACTTCAATGTTGACACTCGATGTACTGTGTGGTTCATGAATGACTAACTTTCGTGACGTTTCTTCATGTCTTGACTTTGACACTTTGATTTTCTTCAGATTAAATCCTTGTAATTAATGATACTCTGACGAGATCTCTGTCACTTGATTAAATCCACGATCTTGATTTATATCATAGAGGCTTGATCAATTTCTTGAACTTCTTCCAGTGAATTAACTCCTCAAGTCTGTAGATGAACCTTGTTTCTGAATCCTCTGACAGATGTTACTTTGCGAGATCTCTCTGACGGTAGATCCACTATTTACTTATTACATTCTTATTTGAGTTATGTTGAATCCTCGAATATACAAATAGGCTATGACATATGCCTTACATGGGGTCACAGTACGCAGTAGTTGTTTGTTTATTAAGATTGAGTGTTATTAAGGGAAATGGAACTCGTGACAACCCGGATCCCCGACCCCGGATTTGGGGGTGTTACAATTGTCCTCATTTCGGGTATACACACACTTCGCAGGTCCGTAGGTACATATTGTACCGTCTCCTACAGTACCAGTAATCTATCCAATACACGAAGTACTTGGATCATACCCCTCCCTCGTCCTTTAGGAGATCCTATCATACCTCGAGAACTCGAACCACAACGAAGTTCCCCCAAGCGTTTTGCTTGTTGATAGGCGTAGGTTTACTTTATATATATATATATATACTTCCGAAAGTTTTCGGAGGAAGTACTAAGGATGTGAGTTGACCGTTGTCTATAGATAATTAAATAAGGGGGAAAAGTTTCTCCTTGAAACTATATTCAAAATATTAAATAAGTCGGGAAAATATTTTCCGACGATCTGAAATTATTCGAATGATTTTCGAAATCAGAAAGTAATTTAAATCCGGTTCTATGATTTTTAAATCATAACTAAACCCTTTAATAAATAATAATTAATTAAACGATAAACGATAAATAATTAAACCTCGAGTGAGTTTACTCTTGTAAAAGAATATTTAAAATAATATTCCTCAACTAGTTTATGTCTATGAAATTAATAATCTTTAATGTTTAATCGGGTTTGAAATAAATAATCGTTGGAGTATACTCCTCCCATAATAAAGGAATAGGTATATAATATTTATTATTCAAACAATAAAATATAGTTGAGGGAATATGATCGTTGGGAAGTCATTTTAATAAAAGTTCGTGGTATTTAATGTTTCGTAAGTGGACGTTGAGTCCCTTTAAAACGTACTATTATGGACTTGTAATCGTCCTATAATATCACCGGAATGATCCCAGGTTTTTATCTTGAAATCCCGACCGACTCTCGGTCTTATTGTAATACGTTACGCTTATAGCGGAATTAAATATTTCACGATATATACTTATCGACAACATTGCTATATCATGCAAAATTCAATAATTACGTATCATGGAAAACATGGTACTTATGTAATGATAATAAAACAATCCTTTCACAACACAACAGTAAATGGAGTTGGGTTCGTAAACTCTCCTGGGTATCTCGAGGTGGAGGATCCTCTAGGTTCCGCTCGGAAATCTATTAATGATAAACACAATTCGTTAGGTCCCGTTCTAATTGACGGCAACTCGGATGCATCCTCTCAACTTGTACTACCCTTATTATTCCTTTAAGTCCTTATTCACATCATGGTCGCTTCATTTCTCTAAGTATCTTAAGTTCATTTTCATTATCTCCGTCGGCTCCGCTAATGGATTCTATGGTTTATACTCGCGCGGTCTCAGCTCCGATATTTTTATAAAATTGAAAAATCATTATTTTCGCTTGAAATTTTTATGACAGTTAAAAAACTCAATATGTTACCTCTCTGTAAAAATTTCATGATTTATGAACACATTTAAGTCGATTCTTTTATATTTTCAAAGTTCATAATTTGTAGCAGTTTTTGTCGCGTAAATCACTTTTAGTAAAACGGCCATAACTTTTGATCCGTAAATCAGAATCAAGCAATTCAAGCTCCTAAACGATCTTTATAATATTTTATATCATAATCAAGGGTTATTTTTCAAGAAACTACAGTTTACATCTTCGGGACTTTCTGCAGAAACTTAGAGTTACGCGATTTGTTTGTTTTAACGGAATTACGTTTACGATCGGGGTTTCGTTTATGCCCTAACTCTTAACACAACCACCAACAATTATCATCTCATCATCAACACACAAAATCCTTTCAAGAACATCATGTTCTTGAGGCAACAACAATCAACTTTACATCTACTTAACTAAACATCAAGATTTCAACAATACCACTTTTAAAACTAGGTTTACAACTACATACTAAATGGATCTTGAAAATGAATCTTAAATAAAGTTGGGCAAAATATTTTTACCTTTCTTAAAAGCTTGAGATGTGTTCTTGAGGATGGTGGAGTCTTGGAAGTGCTTGGTATGATTTTTGGAACCTAAAACCACCATTGAAATCAAGAAACCAAAGAAGAGTTACTATTCATACTATTTACTAGTAACTTTCTTGATTTTCTTTCACCCATCAAACCTTGATAAAAATATATAAAAGAATTTTCTTAACTTAGTTTGGTTGTTAGGAAGCTTGAGAATTAATGGGATGATTTTACCATGGCTAGAACTTGAGATTTTAAATTGGATTTCCTTCCTTTTCTTGAAATAGCCGAATGGGAACAATGAAGGGGGGAGAGAGTTTTATGCTTGCTTCCTTGGTTGCTCCTAGGAAATAAGATTGGTGATATCTTATATTGATTTGATATTCTCCTAGTTTGTATCCTAGGATTTTATTCTTGTTGCAAATCTTGGGGACAAATCCAAGTAGTTTGCTAGCTTACAAGCTAAACTACATGTGTTAGCTTCCTTAGCAAACTATTTGGCTAGCTTGCTTGATCATCCTAAGTTTAGCTCACTATTTGATAAAGTAACCATGGTTACTGGTTAGTTAGTGTGTTACGTTTATTTAATCATTTATGCGTTCGCTCGGTCGCTTAAGCGTTTTCGTAATACTTACTTGTAAATGGTTCGCGACATAATTCCTTTCGTATTTATTCCTTATATTTTGAATTATCATACTTGAATATAAATCTGTAGGGTTTTAATCTTGCAATTATATTGTGATTCCCGTAATCCTCGATGAGTCGTAAATACGGTCGTGTTTTAAAGTTCGTTTTCTTCGAAAACTAATAGCGTTTAGATACACTCATTTGGTACGTATAATCATAATATCAACTCCGAAACTCATTTTCTCATGCACTACATAGTGTGGGCTCAAAAGTTTTTCCCGTCCATCAGGGTTACTATTCATTAAACATTTTACAAGGTCTCAAAAATTCGAGTTATTACAGTTTTCCCCTCTAACAAGGATTCTGTCCCGGAATCAATTAGAAAATAAGCGGGGATATCTATTCCTCATTGCGTCTTCAAGCTCCCAAGTTAATTCCTCAATATTTTGATTTCTCCATAAGATTCTAACTAGCTTCACAGTCTTGTTTCTCAGCACTTGTTCTTTTTGGTCCATTATCCTTACTAGCTGCTCGATGTAGGTTAGGTCTGATTGTTAATCTACCTGATCGTATTCAATTACATATCGTGCATCTGTATGGTACTTCCTTAACATGGACACGTGAAACACGTTATGCACTTGTTGCAGATTAGGAGGCAAGGCGAGCTCGTAAGCTAGAGGTCATATTCTCCTCAAAATTTCAAAGGGTCCTATGAATCTGGGACTCGGCTTCCCTTTCTTCCCAAACCTCATCACTCCTTTCCACGGAGATACCTTCAATAGCACAGAATCTCCTACTTCGTATTCCCTATCCTTTCTGGTCTGGTCGGCGTACTTCTTTTGTCTATCCTGAGCTGCTACCAGTCTTTTCCTGATGAGTCTCACCATTTCCCTGGTCTGTTGGACTAACTCTGGCACTAATATCTTGTGTTCTCCAACTTCATCCCAACATACGGAAGAGCGACATCTCCTTCCTAAAAGAGCTTCATACGGAGGCATTCCTATGCTAGCGTGATAGCTATTGTTGTAAGCAAATTCGGTCAGGGGTAAGTGGTCATCCCAATTTCCTTTGAAATCAATGGCACACACTCGTAGCATATCTTCTAGGGTCTGAATAGTCCTTTCACTTTATCCATCAATCTGGGGGTGGTAAGCGGTACTAATGTTTAGTCTGGTGCCTACACATTCCTGGAAGTTTCTACAAAATCGAGAATTAAACCTTGGGTCTCTATCTGACACTATGGCTACAGGAACGCCGTGTCTCACTAAAATTTCCTTCAAGTAAATATCCACCAACTTGTCTACAGTGTACCTTTTGTTGATTGGTAGGAAGTGTGCGGACTTGGTCAATCTATCTATGATTACCCATATGGCATAATGATTGGTCTTTGTCCTTGGTAAGCCTGTCATAAAATCCATGGCTATATGCTCCCATTTCCATTCCGGAATTTCCAGGGGACGTAATAGTCCACTAGGTCGCTGATGTTCCGCCTTCACTCTCTGGCATGTCAAGCACTTGCTGACCCACTCTGCTACTTCTCTCTTCATGTTAGGCCACCAATAATATTCCTTAAGGTCACGGTACATTTTCGTACTTCCTGGGTGGATTGAATATCTGGAGTTGTGCCCTTCGTGCAGCAGCTCATCCTTTAGCTCTTGCACATTTGGAATCCAAATTCGGGACGCATACCTCATGATCCCTTTCTCGTCCTTCTCGCATCTCAATTCTTCACCGGTCAATGTTCCTCTTTCTTCACTCATCTTCTTTTCCTGGCATACTCGTATCTTTTCAGTCAGTTCCGGTACTAGCTTAATCTCAAATAATCCTTCTGTTCTCTTACCGGTCATTTTCACGTCAATTTCCATCTTCTCGAATTCTTTAATTAGCTCCTTCGATATCATTATCATCTTGAGTCTTTCCTTCCTACTAAGGGCGTCAGCCATCACATTGGCTTTACCCGGGTGATACAAAATTTCACTGTCGTAGTCCTTAATCCACTCTAACCATCTCCTCTGTCTCATGTTGGCTTTTATGGTCAGTGTAGATCTCGCATTTCTCACCGTATAAGTAGTGTCTCCAAATTTTCAGGGCAAACACTATGGCTGCTAGTTCCAGATCGTGCGTCGGGTATCTGCTCTCATACTCCTTCAATTGTCGAGAGGCATATGCTATAACTTTGCCATGCTGCATCAGTACACATCCTAATCCTTTAAGTGATGTGTCGTTGTATATCACAAAATCTCCCTTTCCATCGGGAAGAGCGAACACTGGTGCTGACATCAGCCTCCTTTTCAGCTCTTGAAAACTCTCCTCACATTTCTCTGTCCATACAAACTTTTCCGTCTTCCGGGTAAGTCTAGTTAGTGGACCAGCTATCTTAGAAAAGTCTTGCATGAATCTTCGGTAATATCCTGCTAAACCCACAAAACTCCTAACTTCTGTTGGGGTAGTTGGTCTTTCCCAGTTGGATACCGCTTCTATTTTGGCAGGGCCAACTAAAACTCCTTTGCTACTCACCACATGTCCTAAAAACTGAACTTCTCTCAACCAAAACTCGCACTTCGAGAACTTGGCATATAATTTCTCATTTTTCAAGATTTCTAAGACTATCCTCAAATGTTCTGCATGTTCTTTCTCTGTCCTTGAGTAGATCAGAATATCATCTATAAAAACTATCACACATATATCCCGGTACTTTTTGAACACTCTATTCATCAAATCCATAAAGGTTGCGGGTGCATTGGTTAACCCAAACAACATGACTAAGAACTCATAGTGCCCATACCTAGTGTGAAAAGCAGTCTTCGGTATATCTTCCGGTTTGATTTTCAACTGCTGATATCCTGTTCTCAAATCTATTTTGGAAAAATGTACAGCTCCCTTGAGTTGGTCGAATAGGTCATCAATCCTGGGGAAAGGGTACATATTCTTAATAGTTAGCTTATTCAGCTCTCGATAGTCTATGCATAATCTCATACTGCCGTCCTTTTTTTTTACGAACTGTATTGTCGCTCCCATGGCAACACACTGGGTCTTATCATTCCATTATCTAATAACTCCTGCAGTTGATAAGATAGTTCCTTCATCTCAACTGGGGCTAGCCTATATGGGGCCTTGGATACTGGTGTCGTTCCTGGTGCTAATTCTATAGCGAATTCTATTTCCCTGTCAGGTGGCAATCCTGGTAAGTTTTTTGGAAAAACATCCTCGAATTCGTTTACTACGGGTATATCCTGTATATTAGGGACTTCCTTCTTGGTATCTACCACATAAGCCATATAGGCCTCGTTACCCTTCCTTAACAACCTTTTTTTCTGTAGCATGGTCAGAAATTTCTGGTTCTTCGTTGACCTCTAAACACTACTTCATTTATATTTTGCACTCTTATCTTTACCCTCTTCCGTTCACAATCTATTTGCATTCAGTTACTGGATAACCAATCCATTCCTAGGATTACATCAAATTCTCCTAACGCAAATGGAATTAGGTCAACCTCGAAGACTTTCCCTTCCAATTTCAACTTGCACTTAGGGTGTACTTGATTTACAGGAATTATTTCTTTGTTTATTATTTCCACTTGTAATATCTCATGTAGGGGTATGGCATTAAGTTTTAACTTTTTATCAAAATCTTGAGATATAAATGACTTGGTTGCTCCAGAATCAAATAGGACATTTGCATGTTCAGAATTTAACAAAAGGGTACCTGATATCACGTCAGTGTTTCAAACAGCATCCTGAATAGTCATGTTGAAGGTCCTAGCAGCTGGGGGTCGGTTGGATGCAGCTTTGCTCATACCTGAGACTGGGGGCTTCATTATCGGGCAATCCTTCCTCATATGTCCTACTTTCCCACATTGGAAACATGTCTTGCTATATTGGGGACAGTTGTTGGCAAGGTGTCCGGGTTGGTCGCACCTGTAACATTTCAGAGGGGCTCTTTCCTGGGTGCACATCCCAAGGAGTCTTTTTCTGCATGTCTGACATTCTGGTATTGGGGCACGTGGTTGACTATGAAATGTTGCTCTAGATTGTCCGCCGCCCTGGCCAACACTCTCGCTTGGGGCCTTTCTGAATCCGGGGCCTCGTGTAGGTTGGGACACCACTCCCCTGACGAACCTGCTTGGAAGGCTCCTGTTCCCGGTTCCTATTCCTTGGCTTCCTATCTTCCTCTTCCTATTTTCCTTTTCCTTCACACTCTGCTCACTACCAGCTTCAACAATCAAGGCTTTCTGCACTAAGGTGGCATACTCTGTCAGCTCTAGCACTGCCACTCATTTTTGGATCCATTATTTCAGACCAAGCTGAAACCTTCGTGCTTTCTTTTCTTCGGTATTCACGAACTCAGGCACAAATCTCGACAACTCAGTAAACTTGGCCACATATTCTGCCACAGTCATCTTATCCTGTTTCAACTCCAGAAACTTAATCTCCATCTGGGTTTCCATAAACCTAGGGAAGTACTTGTCTAAGAATAATCGGGTAAATCTATCCCATGGGATCACAGCATCAGTCTCTAGATTTCGTTTGGACTCCCACCAGTAGTTAGCTTCTCCTTTCAGCATGTAAGAAGCGAAAATGGTCTTGTGTCGTTCCTCAACACCTAGTATGTCGAAGGACTTTTCTATCTCTTTGAGCCAGGCCCGTGCTTCAACGGGGTCGGCAGATCCTAGAAACTCTGGGGGTTTGAGAGATTTGAAGGCCCAAAAGGCAGTGGCTACAGTCTGTTGGGCAGCATGTGTCTGTGGTGGAATAGGCTATTGGTTCAAATTTGCTCTTAGCAGCTCCATAAATTCATTCATGGGGTTCCCTCCCTGATGGGTATCCTCAGCCTCTTCTTCTATATATTCTTCCTCATTATATTCATTATAGTCTAGGTCCTCTTCACTTTCTTCATTTACTACAGGGTCAGGTTCATTCTGTTATTAGTTAACTGATTCTGCGGGCTGTGCCCTGGTTCCTCTTCTAGGGGGTGGCATTGTTCTGATAATGAAGATTTGTCAACATAGTTGTAATTATAATAGTTAGATTAATTTATTTATGTGTAAGCATGTCATTTATTATCTAGCATGTTTTTATAAAAAGTAATAATATGGACATCAATTTCTTCATAACTGCTTAGGTATATATTTCATAAGGTCACCCACTTATATCTTGGGGAACAAAACAACTAGCTGAGTTCATACATGCCTGATTATAATACATCACTACTTGCCTGAATACTGAAATGCAAATACATAAGTCGTGTACCCTGAAGGGCTAGGAATGCTATCTACTACTAGCTATCCTATCAAAATTGGTAACAAGTCACCCAGCCTTCTTCAAGGTCCATCTCTAGTCACTAGTCCCTCAGTCACTGTCATTGCGCGTAAAGTCACGCACCCTCCTCATCGCTCCTGCCAACATCAGCTCTGCATCAACTACCGGGATGTATCCTTCAATCACTGTCATCCTCATCTGAACCCGGGTACGGAGCTCGATCCCATCAATCTCTCTGCGGGCTATGGCTGGGGAAGCAGCTTTGAAATCCCCTGGGTATCCTAGTCAAATGGCTCTCTCAGCTGTCAATGCCTGGCGTAACTCCGTAATGCGAGCAGATGCCGTAGTAATCTCAGCATTAAGCTGAGCCACCATCCAGTCATGTACAGCTACATGTATGGTCGCCGGGGGTGGTAGAGGTGAGTCTAGGTCGCTAGAGGATATGTCGTAAGCCTCGTAGACCTGTGCATATATCCCATCCTCGTCATCATCATCAATATAAGGCATAGGGCTCTCAATTCCTGGGGGTGGGGTAGGAGAGTGAATAGTCGGGTGAGGGTACATCTCTACATCCCTCTAGCCTACGCCATCTCCCTGGGTCATCTCAACGTCATTAGCTATGGGGACAGAAAGGTCAGTCTCCTCCTCTGGGACATCCTCAGTAGGGTCATCATCTGAATCATCAATGGGTGGGTTCTCTGGCTCGGGAGTAGGGTCACGCACAGGAACTACAATATCCTCAACCGGGTCAACCTCCCTCATAGGCTCCACTGGTACCTGACACAATAGACTAGGTGTTACTAACTTAGACTCGAAATTCTCTTGAGGGTAAAACTATCAAGACAACCCGTGTAGCCCGACGACGAACTCAACTTGAGCTCTAATTGATTATTTTATTATTCTTATATCTACGTATTTTATATCCTATCGTTTCCAAGATTTGATAACCTAAGGCTCTGATACCATTTCTGTGGCGCCCTAAAATCTGGGGTCAGGAATCTCGGAGGCCACGCCATCTAAACTACTACAACCATACAACTCACACTACAATATATAAATACTCACGCTTTACTACCCCACACTTATCACACATACACACTTAAAGGTTATTGTCTTGGAAATGAACCGTTCATAACTAGAGTAATTCAACCATCAAGTGATAATTATTACAACCCAAATATAATTAAGTCTTACCGGAGAGTAACCTTTAAGTAAGGCTAGTCCGTCGGACAAATATACATTTCTTGTTTATTACCTTACATAAGTCATACTTATAAATAAGCCGAACTAAAACAACTGAAAACTAATCCAGCTTATTCGGACTACCTGTGGTACATCACCAAACAATCTACGGAACAGCTGGCCATTTCCTACCCGTTTCTTTGATGTGGTTCTCATGGCAGGCATCTTGATTCACTGTTGTGTTGTGTCAATTTAAGAAAACAAGTATGAGCTATAATGCCCAGCATAATAATGTACAGTATACAAATGATTGTATGATAAGTTACGTAAAACATCATATATGATAATTATGTTTTATTCAAAATTAGTTTTCCTTGGTGATACAAACCTTCTTATTAAAACAATTGTTTAATGGATTTTATTAACCTGCGAATACCTTAAAAGTAAACCCAGCACCTAGGCTTGGGTTACGGTATTGCATCACAATTCCAATTGGAAGAATTAGGACATTCGTTGGAGCCACCGCATACGATGATCAGTCGTACTGCGATAAAAGTAACATTTTCTACTAGTAGAAGGACGATACCTTCGTATCCCGGTTATCACCCTTGCCGCATACGGGCTATTGTCCTCATTTCGGGTATTCACACACTTCGCAGGTCCGTATGTACATATTGTACCGTCTCCTACGGTACCAGTAGTCTATCCAATACACGAAGTACTTGGATCCTACCCCTCCCTCATCCTTTAAGAGATCCTATCATACCTCGAGAACTCGAACCACATCGAAGTTCCCCCATGCGTTTTGCTTGTTAATAGGCGTAGCTTTACTTTATATATATATATGTACTTCCGAAAGTTTTCGGAGGAAATACTAAGGATGTGAGTTGACCGGTGTTAACAGATAATTAAATAAGGGGGAAAATTTTTTCCTTGAAACTATATTCAAAATATAAAATAAGTCGGGATAATATTTTCCGACGATCTGAAATTATTCGAATGATTTTCGAAATCAGAAAGTAATTTAAATCCGGTTCTATAATTTTTAAATCATAACTAAACCTTTTAATAAATAATAATCAATTAAATGATAATCGATAAATAATTAAACCTTGAATGAGTTTACTCTTGTAAAAGAATATTTAAAATAATATTCCTCAACTAGTTTATGTCTATGAAATTAATAATCTTTAATGTTTAATCGGGTTTGAAATAAATAATCGTTGGAGTATACTCCTCCCATAATGAAGGAATAGGTATATAATATTTATTATTCGAACAATAAAATATAGTTGAGGGAATATGATCGTTGGGAAGTCGTTTTAATAAAAGTTCGAGGTATTTTAATATTTCGTAAGTGGACGTTGAGTCCCTTTAAAATGTACTATTATGGACTTGTAATCGTCCTATAATATCACCGGAATGATTCCCGGGTTTTTATCTTGAAATCCCAACCGACTCTCGGTCTTATTGTAATACGTTACGCTTATAGCGGAATTAAACATTTGACGATATATACTTATCGTACAACATTACTATATCATGCAAAATTCAATAATTACGTATCATGGCGAACATGGTACTTATGTAATGATAATAAAACAATCCTTTCACAACACAACGGTTAATGGAGTTGGGTTCGTAAACTCGCCCGAGTACCTCAAGGTGGAGGATGCTCTAGGTTCCGCTCGAAAATCTATTAATCATAAACACAATTCGTTAGGTCCCGTTCTAATTTACGGCGACTCGCATTCATGCGCTACTTATTATGCACCCTCTCAACTTGTACTACCCTGATTATTCCTTTAAGTCCTTATTCCTTTAAGTCCTATTAAAAGTGTTCATAAATCATGAAATTTTTACAGAGAATAACAGATTGAGTTTCCTAACTGCCATAAAAATTTCAAATGAAAATAATGATTTCTCAATTTTATAAAAATATCGGAGCCGAGACCGCGCGATTAGAAACCGTAGAATCCATAAGCGGAGCCGACGACGAAATTGAAAATGAACCTAAGATACTTAGAAAAATTAAGCGACCATGATGTGAACAAGGACTTAAAGGAATAATAAGGGTAATATAAGTTGAGAGGGTGCATAATGATTAGCACATGAGTGCGGGTAGCCTTAAATTAGAATGGGACATAACAAAATGACTTGTGCTATGATTATAGATTTCCGAACGGAACCTAGAGCATCCTCCACCTCAAGATACCCAGGTAAGTTTTCAAACCCTACCTTTCAAGAACTGTTGTGTTGTGAATATTTTACAAAACTGTGATATATGCATGAGATTGCTTTAAACTGTGTTACGAAGTTTGAGATGTATTACATTACTCAATTGTTGAAAATTTCTAGTATATGTTCATACCGAGTTCGAAATGTTATATTTAGATCGAGATTCGGTCGGTGTAAGCTTATAAAAACCCGGAGGTATCCCGGAGGAGTTTATAATTGAGAACGTTAATGCTAGCGAGTAGTGTGGCGTGTATATATTTTAGACCGAGGATCGGTCAGTAAAAATTGATGAAAACCAGGAAGTATTCCGGAGGTGTTTTAATTAGAATATTAACGCTATAATAGAGCATGATGTATAAGTTGTAAGACCGAGAGTCGGTCAATTTTGTTTTTATAGAACAAAAACCCGGGAATCATTCCGGTGATATTTATAGGATGATTAAAGTCCATAGTAGTTACGTTTCAAGGGACTCAACGTCCATTTACGAAATACTAAACACCTCGAACTTTTATTAAAACAATTCCCAAAGATCGCATTCCCCCAACTATACTTTATCGTTCAAATAATAAATATCTATTTACTATTCATTTATTATGGGAGAAGTATTCTCCAGTGAATATTTATTTCGGACTCGATTAAATATTAAAGATTATTATATTACTTAATTATAAATTAGTTGAGGAATATTATTTCAAATATTCTTTTCAAGTAAACTCATTCGAGGTTTAATTATTTATCGATTATCTTTTAATTATTTATTATTCATTAAAGGGTTCATTATTGATTTAAAAATCATAGATCCTGATTTAAAAATAAACTTTCCGATTTTCGAAAATCATTCGAATAATTTCAGATCGTCGGAGATTATTATCCCGACTTATTTAATATAGTTTCAAGGAGAAACTTTTTCCCCTTATTAAATTATCTATTGACAATGGTCAACTCACATCCTTAGTACTTCCTCCGAAAATCTCGGAAGTACGTATATATATATATACATTTATATCTTAGTAAGATAAAATGTTTTTATCAACACGCAAAATGCTTGGGGAACTTCGATGTGGTTCGAGTTCCCGAGATTGATAGAATTCTTTTTAAAGGACAAGGGAGGGGTAGACTCTGGTACTATGTGTGCTAGATGGACTACCAAAGGTACCGCAGGCGAAGGTACTCTGTGTACTCAAGAACTTGTGAAGTATGTGCATACACAAAAATGGAACACGTAGCCCGAATGCGGCAAGGGTGATAACCGGGATACAAAAGTGTCGTCCTTCTACTAGTAGAAAAAGTTACTTTATCGCAGTACGACTGATCATCGTATGTGGTGGCTCCAACGAATGTCCTATTCTTCCAATTAGAATTGTGATGCAATACCGTAACCCAAGCCTAGGTGTTGCGTTTACTATTAAGGTATTTGCAGGATAATAAAATCCACTAAAGAATTGTTTTCATGAGAAGGTGTATGTCACCAAGGAAAACTATTTTTGAATAAAACGTAATTATCATATGTGATGTTTTACGTGAGTTTATCATACAATCATTTTCACACTGTACATTATTATGTTGGGCATTATAGCTCATTCTTGCTTTATTTTAAATGACACAACACAACAGATAACCAGTATGCCGGTGTGGGACTTAGTTGCTTGCAGTCATGGGGAGAATCCATGGAAAGTCTGGCTTCATAAATGTTACCATGTCTGTAACCTTTCAGAACCACTTTTCCTGTAGAATTGCTTACAACTTCACAGTGTTCTTCAAAGAAGTCCACATGATAACCTCTGTCACAGATTTGACTCACACTCAGCAGATTGTGTTTAAGTCCTGAGACAAGAGCTACTGTTTCAATGATGACATTCCAAAGATTAATATTGCCATATCCCAGAGTATTTTCCATGTTGCCATCTCCATAAGAAACTTCTGGGCCAGCTTTCTCCACAAAGTCTGAGAGCAGGGCTTTATTTCCAGTCATAAGTCCTGAACATACACTATCCAGTACTAGGATGTTTATCATGTTGCTCTACAATCACAAAGACCACTAATGGTTAGTTTTAAGGACCCACTCTTGCTTGGATCCTTTGGCCTTTTTAAGTTTATTAGCATTTGCAGTGGATTTAATATCAGAGTTTATGCTAACATGCTGTTTATCAGAACTTATATCAGAATTTGCATCAGATTTTATACTAGAAGGAATTAAAGCAACTTTCTTCAAAGAAGGTTTTATTTGATAGTAATCATAGTATAAACTATGATATTCCTTACAAGTATAAATGGAATGCCATAAACTACCACAATGAAAACAAGGATTTTGTGGCTTAAGCCTAATAGACTGACTCTTAACTCCTGACTTAACTCCTGCAAAAAGAAGCAAGATGGTTAGAGTTTCCACATTTATAGCATTTCTTTCTAGGAGCATTAGGAACAGGCATATAGTTATTGCTTTTATTCACACCTTCCTTTCCATTCCTATTTTTCCTAGTTGCCTTAACCTTGTTGACATTCCTTATTTCTTTCAGTTTATGCTTAAGTTGCTTCTTAGTTATTAAGCCTATGTTGACTTCAGCTGGTTTATCCTGTTCTAATTTTTCAGAAGTTGACTTCTCCTTAACTTCTGGAAAAGACTCTTTCATCTTTTCAGAATCAAACTTTACAATTTTAGCTACAAACTTAACAGGATTTACATTTGGCTTAACAGTTTGTTTAACAACAATTGGTTCAATTTGTTCAGTTCCTTTTTCACTTTTATCATCTCCATAACCTAAGCCCTCTTTCAAATTTCCACTACTAAATAAATTCTGAGTTGTTCTGTCAGAGTTAGTCCAAGTCCTGATAATCTCTTTTTCTTTTTCTAACTCAGTTTTTAGAGATTTATTCAATTTCAGCAATTCATCTCTAACATAAAAAGCATCATCTCTTTCTTTTTGAGTTTGATGGAACATAACTAAATCTTTTTCTAAATATTCATTCCTTTTCTTAAAAGCAAGATTTTCATAAGTTAATCTTTCACATGTTAAAGTTTGATCTCTGTAGCTAATAAACATGGTTTTAAGATATAATCTCGACTCAGTAATATCATCAGTCTGAAAGGCATAAGTTATTTGAGGTACCTTTAATTCAGCAGTTTCAGGGCTGCCATCAGCATTTGCCATCAAGGCATAGTTCACCTCATCTTCAGAATCTGAAGAGTCTGTCCAGCTTTTCTTCTTTGTGACAAGTGCTTTGCCTTTGTCACTATTTCCTTTCTTGCAGTCAGGAGATATGTGGCCTTTCTCACCACAATTATAGCATTTGACATTTGAGTAATCTCCTCTGTCAGACTTTCCTCCTCTGCCTTCAGATTTTCTAAAACCCTTCTTATCAGTACTTACACCTTTCTTGAAAACTTTCTTTCCCCTTCTGAATTTCCTGTAGGCTATCTTTGTGTTACCCTTCACCATAAGAGCACAAAATTTCATCATCTCTTCATCAGCATCTACTTCATGTAAACTTTCAGTTTCTGAATCATCATCATCAGAACTTGATGATTCTGAATCAGACTTTGTGATGAGAGCTTTTCCTTTGCTTTTCTTTGAGACAGCCACTTTGGGGAATTCCTCCTCAGCCTTAAGAGCAACTGTCCTTGACTTTCTCCCTTGTCTCTTGCTTCTTTGATCCATCTTAAGTTCATAAGTCTTGAGCATACCATAAATTTCATCAAGAGTAGTTTCATCAAGAGAATAGTTGTCTCTTATAATAGTAGCCTTCCAATCCCAACTTTCAGGAAGAGCTAAAAGGAATTTTAGATTTGAATTTTCAAGATCATATTCCTTGTCCACCAGTGACAGATCATTCAAGAGTTTGACAAACCTGTCATATAAGTCAGTTAATGACTCATCACTTTTTGAGTCAAAGTGCTCATACTCTTGAGTGAGTATAGTCCTCATGTTCTTCTTGATTGTATCAGTTCCCTGGCATCTTGTCTCCAAAGCATCCCATATCTCATTTGCAGTCTTGCAGTGAATTACCTTGTTTGACATGACATTATCAATGGCACTATGCAGCAAATGCCTTACCTTTGCATCCTTGGCAATGGATAAGATATCTTCAGCTGTGTACTCATTTTTCTCCTTTGGTATGGTCTTTGCTGGCTGATCTGCAACTACAACAGAGAGCTTGGTTGGCTTATTCGGTCCTTCATTAATTCTGTCAAGGTATTCTGGATCTGTAGTTTCCAGAAACATAGCCATCTTCACTTTCCATATGGGGTACTCAGAAGGTCTTAGTATGGGAACCCTTATAGTCTCATATCGACTATGGATTTGAGTCTTTTGAGTTTCTTCAATTTTGGCGGGCTTAGTTGGATTTTCTGCTTCTTCAGACATGATTGTTTTTTGATCTTTACTATATGTGTGTTAATGGATAGGCTCTGATACCACTTATTAGGTCACACAACACTGTAGAAGGGGGTTCAATACAGTGTAGAATATAATCAAATCGATTTCGAACACAAGTAACAGTAAACAGATATATTCGATATAATAAACTTTGTTACAATAGAACTGTTCTCTCTCAGTGATGAACAAATATCACGAGAGCTACTAGGTTACAATGTATAATCTTCTCGATAATGATTACACATGTAGTGTAAACTTATGTATGTGTTTATATAGTACAAAGTTACAAGATAACTTCTAATTGATATGGAATATAATTCTGTCTCCTAAAATATATCAATCAGATATCTTATATAATTCTTTAAGTCCTCTAACTATTTCCATGCATATCTTCTTTTTGTATTAGTCTTGATCTTCTTTCCTGTAAATCAGCTTCCTTCCTTAACTGTTAGTCCTCCAGTACTTAAGTTCTGAAATCCATCTTCTGATAATCTAAGTCCTGATATCCTTAAGTTCTGACTTCCAGTAAGTACTGATTCCAGTAAGTACTGATATTTCCTGTTTGTTAAGACTGAAAAACTAAAATGAAACATATTAGACATGACATCTCAAATATATCTAACATAGTAAGAACTGTAGCACATTTATGCAAACAACATGTATTAGTCAAGTAGGTTGCTTAGGGTTCTGTAAGTCATGTTGACTACTAGATTGATATGCAGAATAGGTTGATTAATTGTAAATATGAGATGTCTTGTAATTCTGTATAAGTTAAATGGAGTCAAGTGACAAATAGACACCCGACGGATAATCTACAAGACTCCGGACGCATGATCAACAAAGTTTCCCGTTGGATGACAAGCATAGACCCGACGGATGATCAAATTCAAATAGTTGTTGATAGTGACAACACAGTCACATGCGTCGGGTGTTTGCAAAAGGAATGTGGCAGCCTGTTAAGCAGAAATTTGAGAACAAAGAAGCATTACCATTTCCATGCAATTGTGAATATATTCAAAGATGTTGGAATAGAGTAGTGAAGCAGCATGAAGTTAGACTAGATATGTTTTGTTTTATTATCTTGTCTTATTGTCATGTAAACTTGGTGATATATAAACCAAGTGTAGCAAGTAGAATAATTAACTAAGCAGATATATATTTCAGAGAAACATTTAAAGTTATATCCTGTAAGCATTTCTCTGTAGTTTTAGTTGTTCAAACTTGTAAGCAGCTGTGAGCTATTCAAGCTTCACAGGGTTCTCATTTGATATATATATATATATATATATATGTATATATGGTGGATACTTTCAAATCCACCAAAAAGTTTTAAAAGCCTTTGTTTTTTTTACTTAGTGTTTTGATTTCTATCATCTTTTTATTCCGCACAACTGCTAATCAAACACTGGTATATTTATGAAGTTAGAACTGTTTTAAAATATGATAAAGCAGCCAGAATTACATTCAACCCCCCCTTCTGTAATTCTTGTTGTATTGTTAGGGAATAAAAAATTATTATATTATCATCTCGTAGTACGTGTAACTAAAGCGCTGAGACCAAGACCGCGGTACAAAATGTATAGATTTGCATAATTATCCTAAAACCAGTACCATTTTGGATCTGTTTTCTCAAATAAACGTAATATTTTATATCCGATATGATCCAACGGGGTACCAATATTTCATTAATATAAATAGCCCTTGCCATATTTTATTTTGTACAGAAAATCATTTGCGGTCAGTAATTATATAATTTTACTGAGGAAAATAATATACTCATATAAGTTTCTGAGAATCAAACAAACTTTTGGAGGTGTTATCGAACTCTGTTTGGAAAGCTCGAGTACTCAAAACGAAGGTCTTGAGGTGTACTATCATATTCCAAAATTGGTTTTTGTGCAGAATCAAAAGTTCATTTTCTATATTTTAATTTAATTTCGAATTATTTTGATTTAAATTATGAATTTTTGTTCGAGAGGTTGTTTGTATGATTTAATGATTGCATGTTGTAGAACTTTTCTTCCTGATGATTTTGATATATTATATGACTGATTTGGAGTTCAATAACATGCTCAAATCTGTGTTTTAATTTCGAATTTCAAAACTAGGTTTATAACCCGTTTGAATGTTTTCAATTGAAATTGGGGGTTTCTATTCCATGGGTTATTAGATTGTCTGGTTTGTATAGAATTGTAGAGCTTGAAAAGAGGAGTTTATTGGTGGTGGTCTCATCAACAGAAGATACCGGAATCGAGTTGGCCGTAGCAAGAAAGAACTCGCCGTCCGACGAGTTTTCTTCGAGTTTTTCCGTCCAACTCAGGGGTTATCTATTAATTTTGATTGCATGTATAGATTCCTGGTGTTGTGTAGTTTAATTCTGGAGCTCCTGGTGTTGTGACGATTCCGGGAACGCCATCTCCGGCGAACCCCGATCGTTTTCCGGCGAGCCTTGTACAAATTACAGTTTAGTACCTGTAGTTTTGAAAGAGAAACAATTAGGTCCCTGAGGTTTCCAGAATTTTCATATTTTGGATTCCCGTTTTAAAAATCATATTTTCTATTTATTTTAATTACAGAAATTCAATTTTAATTATTAAAAAAATCTAAAAAAATTATTATTTTAATTCCAAAAATTATTTATAATTCAAAAATAAATCTGAATTAATTAGTTAATTAATTTTATTTGATAATTAATTGGTTAATTGGTCAATTAATTCAAAAATTAATTGATTAATTGATTTAATTAATTTTAATTAATTATTTAATTAGATTTAATTATTTTTTTGATTTAAAAATTCTGAAAAATAATTTTGAGCTTTAAAATATTATTTTAAATTGTTTTCAAGACTCGATATTTATTATCAAATGATTTTAAAGACAGATTCGGGCAATCGAACCCTGTTTATTATTCTAAAATGATCGAACGTCCCATTTTAATTCCGAAAAATATTTAAAAATTCGTATTAAATATCCGAAAAATCATTTTAACATCAAATCATTTTTGAAAAAAAATATTTTCATTGAATATCTTACGTGTCATGTGTTATATGTGAACTGATTGATGTGTTATATGCGTATATGTGTATCATTTGACTATTTCAATCGTAACTTTCAATCCGTAAATCAGATTTGGTTGAAACGCAGGGTAGATAGAAGCTTATATCGAATAGAATCAAGCGAGATGAGTATTAATAGATACTTATGATATTTGAGCAGAAGAAGCAAGGCATGGGAAAGGGAAGCAAGTAGTTGAGGAATTAGGATTAGTGATTGAAAGCCAGAGAAGTGTTAACGAGTTAAGACAAGGCAAATATTCTGAACTTTCTCAAGACATATTGCGAGTAATTGATAGTTTTGTTTTATATTACAAGTACTCTGAAGCACTGAACCCTAAACTTTGATTCCATTTATTGATCTTTGAGCCGTAAGCCTTATTTTTTATGAACCATTGATTGTCGCATACCCAGATACAAACTACGTATATACGATACTATTCCACAAATACATATAAACAAAATACCAATCACTGAACTGAAATTGTTTAACACTCAAGCCTTTATACCTTATACCTTGGAAGACTAATTCATATGACCACTAGACTTTGATTCTTTTGTTGTCCAATTTTTATACCGGTTGATTGCCACTCTTTGCAATTGCCATGTTGTTCTCTTGTGAAGATTGTGAACCATCTTACGCTTGAAACTCAATGTTGTTTATGATTCTGTTTATTGCTTTACACTATTTATTTTGTTATTATGATATAATTGGATTGTTTTATAAAATATGGACCAGATTCGTGGTCAGACCAGATTGGTGGCCAAGTTAGGCCAATATGTGCCTTGGATCCAGTAATTAGAGCAGAGCTGTATGCCTTGCTCGGGGTTAGTGCGTGACTGATTAGCAGCCTAACCTTGATTTTTAAAATGAAAATTAAATGTCCAATTCTGAATCATTGCTTAGCCATAAACTTGATACCTTAAATTAATTCACTTGATCATTGTTTAATCTCAGTATTGTCAAAGTGACTTGTTGAGCTAGTTAGCTCATTTGTGCGATTCTGTTTATGTGATTTTCCAGTTAAGAAGGAACTTATTGGTAGCGCGGATCCCCAATCCAATGTGCGATCTAGGATTCCAGGTTGAGAAGAATAAGCTAGCTAAAAACTTTTGTGATAGTTTAAGTTTGAAGAGTTTGTAAGAATGTTAAATTTTCAGTTGTAAGTTTGAATAGTTGGGATTTGGACGTTTGTAATATAAGTGTGTGTGTGGCTTGTGTGCATACTTTAACCTATTGTGATCCGTGGCTGTTGGTAAGTAAGGTCATTACATATTATTATTATCTTTATTATTTTCATAAGCGTGTTTATATATATGGTGGTGTGTTATGGACCCCAAACTTCTGACCCGGGTTTGGAGGGTGCCACAGCTTTCCCTTCTTTTTACTCACTTCACCCTTTTGAGAGGATGAAGTGGTTGGCTTCCTAGTAGCTACAGGTATAGAAGAAAGGGTCTCAGCATTAAAAGGTCCCTGTTGGTATTCCTGTGTTTGTACTTTCACAGGTTCAGGGATCATTGTTGTACTAGATTGAGCGTTTGTCATCATGTCAGGCATGGGGTAAGGGTAAGTCCTAAACCTCTCCATCACGAATGGAGTGATTTTGAGACTTATAGTTACCCTGTTCTTTGTAACTAGTGATCCAAATAGATATTTGGACATTTGCTTATAATTGCCTATTAAAGATCTATCTACACCATCTATCAAATGTATATCATTTACTTTATAGTTCAAAGCAGACATAATGAATTTAGGAAGAAATAGTTCCTTACATTGTTAGCCTGGTGCTCAATTCCTCCAAGATATAGTGTCCTACATTTATCTGTTTGTTGTGAGCCATTGAGTAGACCAGCTTCTGGACAACACTTGAAATATTGTCAAACCCTGACTTTCTGCAAGTGAAAGCCCTTATCATTGAATCAAAAAGAAAGGACCATTCCCTCCTCAGGTTCTTTTTGTTCATGCTTGAAAGATTAATTTTTCATAATAATTGATGAAGTCCATGAATTCATAAAGCTCATCCTGAGTTGGAGCCTGTAACACCCCAAATCCGGGGTCAAGATTTGGTGTCACTAAACAATCTTTACATAAAACAAAATAATAAACAAATAACCCCTTGAATCCGGATCGTTTACAGGTTATGGTATGAAACAAGAATCTAATCTTCTACAACTTTCAACAACTAAAATATAATTGTAAATACCTTTGAACTAATGCTCGTAACACATTCTTCTAACTTCTTCAACCTCTCGTAGTGGAGATTTCTTGAACTTCTGTTGTCTATCTAAGCTATTCATTTTTCTCCTTATATGTTTCTGGAAGAAATAAGAATTAACAAAGCAAGAGTGAGCCAAAAATGCCCAGCAAGTATATAATTTGAGTTTCAAACATTAATATCAAAGAAAACTTCTGGACCAAATCTCTGAAATATTTTGAAGAGCGAAACACGAAATCATTTAAAGGATATATTTCATTATCTTAAAAATCAATTTGATTTACATTGCTATAAATCACATAGGAAATAATGACATTTTATAAGAGCTTCAGAGATCGCGTGTTTTCAAAATAGCTTCTGGTAACACTTCATACCTGAGTAACGAATGTAACAACTATTCATAAAATGACGTTCAAGAAATTCCTAACTATTCAGTATCCATCATTATCGACTAAGTTTCCATAGACTTAGACTGCTAAACCAGCCTGCTAAGGACGGGTTGAATAATTAAGAAGATCTCAATTCATTCAAGATTCTAACTATCACTGAGCAACTAATGTTGCAGCAACAATCTGAACCTCGAATTTATTTAGAAACATTGTAATTTTTTCGAAACTGAGTGCTAAGAAAGAATAACTTTAATCCATAATCACATTTTTCTTTCAAGAAGGAATGCCATTAAGGGCGATCAACAACAAATTAGACTGGACACTAGTTCACACTTATATCCTGCTGATCAGTCAGGATACAGTGCAGATCTATACTTACCCGTATAGATCCAGTCGGGTCCCCAGGCACTAAGGCCCATCTCAAGGCACCGATTATGTTTCGGTCCTTAGGATTAAGTAAAACTTAATCCCCAAAGTATCACTATCCAGCTCGTAGAGTGTTTTGATGTCAAACCGTTGAAGTCAAAACTTCCCAATTCAGAGTTCGCAAATAACCCAAAAGAATGGGTATCTGCTCAAGAGAGCAATCGAATTACAGGAACAATAATGAAAGGAACGTGCATAATCAGAGTAATTGCGGTGAAATGTAAAACAGTTAATTATTCTGAACTTAAAATAAGAATGAATAATATTTACAGTATTTAAAAGAAATTCAAGAATACTTGCAGTATTTAAAAGGAAAAATCCAGAATACTTGCCTCAATAAGCTTTAACCACTATTATCGGTTAACTTTAGTTCGACTTTAATCATTCGGCTTTATCGTCAAATTTATATCCTATTCTGGATACGATCCCAGCATTCAGACCCTTCAGTTGGAACTTCGTTGATCTCGACGTCTAATCATTAGATCGTTCCTAGTCCGATGTCACGTCTTGGGTCTTCCGTCTAAACCTACAGGGTTGAAATACCCTAATTCAGATAACCGCTTAAGCTTAACATCAAATTGTCATCCTATTCTACCCATACGATTTCATAACCGAATTCATATTTATATGTAATATCGAAATACACATAGCAATTATGGTTCCCATTTTCGAAACTCGGTTCGGTATTTAATTTCGGAAAATACGTATATTTGTCATTTTGAAAAATAGGGTAATCGATTATTCATAAAATATCTTGTCACGTCACGTAAATAGGTTTCATAAAGTTTAATTATATCCTTGTTCGATGATTCCGATAATTACAGGTTACGTTCCCGTATTTTCGGAATTAGTTTTCCCGAGAATCGGGCAGCGTTTCCTTTATTTATCGGCCTACTCGTCGAACATCCCGACGTCAAATTCAATACACAACAACAACCAACAATCGCAATCATTCAACTCATAATCAATTACCAAGTCCCAACTCCGATTCGCTTAGTTATTATTACCATTCGTATTTTTCATCTTTATTCGCATTTTCATTTCGTAACTAACTTACCAACTATTTTTATTTAATTAATAACGTAGGACTCAGATTAAAATCATCACGGTCCACCGTCGGCTCGCCGAAGCTCATCGCCGACGACGATAAAATTCGCGGGTTTCCGTTTATTACGGATATCCGACACGAATTCCATCGATTAATTGCTAATAATTCCCCTTTTCAAATAATTATTTTTATTTCACAAGAAAATCAGAGAATTATATCCTGCAAAATCACATAATCACCAATTAATATCACGCAACCGGAATCAACACAGAATCAAAGAGGAAATAAGCCGGAAAAATAATCGAAACCAGGAACAAGATCGAACACAACACAGAGATACGAGCCTACGCGCTGCGTTACAGGGGAGGCTGCCTCGCCGGACTTGGGCCGGCGGCAACCGGAGAGAGACGGAAATAAAAAACACAAATCACAGTCCTTCAACCCACCCACACATACACGTATCACCCACACACAGAACATACACACCACACATATACATACAACCATATGCACCCGAAAGTACAGGGCACGCGCCACCGCCGTTGTCGGGCCGGTGCTCCGGCGGCAACAGGGCGGCCCAACACAGTAACGAAGATAATATGCTTACCAAAAATAGGAGTTTCGGTGGGGAATAGAAAAGAAATCATTGAGAAAAGAGTTTAAGAGTTGACAGAGAGATTGAATGGGAGAGACGAGAGAGAATTGAGGGGAAGGAGAGGCGGTGATACCAACAGGGGGTAGGGGATTTAGGGATATATGTTTTTATTTTATTTTATTTTATTTTTCTTTCTTTTTCGTTGAAATTCTGGTTCGAATCGCGATTAAAGATCCGTAAATAAATAATCTACGAGTACTAATAATTCGAAATTTACCCGAACATATTTAAAAATTCTCGAAATATTCAAAAGTTAATAAAATAAAATTTTCATGATTTTTGAAATATTTTGGACTTAAATACTGATTTTATGATTTAATACAATCAAAAAATCGTTTAAAGATAAATAATTAATAAAATATTGATTTCTAAAATTTATAAATTCCTAAAATAATAAATAAAATTATAAAACAACAAAAATAATTTTAGGAGCAATTTTAGTATTTTAGGAATAAATATTCAATAAAATCACTTTAAAATGAATTAAATTCAAACAGCTCAATAATTAATTATAAAATCAACCTTCGCGTCCAACAATTCACAAACGATTAATAACACAGCAACACATCACTGACAGGACCATCACCTATTTTATTTGTTTAATAATTCAATAATTACATTTACAGATCGGATCCGCAAATAGGTTATTTAGCCGCTAAGTAACTGAAAAGACGATACGATTTTAATACCAGAATTGGATAATTATCAAAATAGGGCTTCCTATAAAATAATGTATACGAAATTAAGGTAATAATGTCTCGCCTTTTGAGAATATGGGTTCCTATCGATATATAAAATGGTTTGTGTATCGCAAATTTCACACCGGGACTCGTACAGGTCAAACCGTACCCCAAATTGAAAAAGTCAAAACACGGAAAGTGTTCAGAATTATCAGATTAGGTTAGAAAGGAGTTTTCGGAAGAGTTTCGGATTGTAAAAACTCAAAAAGGATTGAAGTGGGACGATTTCTTGTTCTAAAATAAGTAATTTTATAATTATGTAAAAATAATCATTGTTAATTCTATAAATCCTTAAAAATCATATGATTATCCAAAAATTACCAGAAAAATACCAAAAATTATCTAGATTTAATTCTGGATAATTGAAAATTAAAATATCTAAATTTTATCAGAAATAAACATCCAAATATTATTGTCCATCAACAAATAATTCACCAAAATTCACATAAAAATCACATAATAATTATTTATTGATAAAAATAATTACATAATATTTCCCAGGCGTTACAAAGCCTCCACCAGCTTGTCAATAGGTATGCCTAATGCCATGTTGACATCATTCTTAAAAATTTCCACCTGTTGGCCATTGATGGTACAATTTATCACTATTGATGTAGCCTGATTCTCATGTAACACTGTTCTTGTCACTGCTGTATTCCAGAAATCCCCCAACACATCCAAGTAAAGCACAAGATTAGCAGTAAGAGCCCCCACAAAGTATGTCTCAGACAAGAACTTCACAAAGCTCTTGAAAACTTCAGGAGCTTAATTTGCATCCAGAAATGCGATAAAGTTGGTTTCTTTTGGGATAAAGGGTACAATAGTGTTTGTTGCCATTGAGAAGAGTATGAAGTTTAATGGGTAAAAGAAATTAAAGAGAAAGAGTGCAAAATGAGAGAGAAATCGGTTTAGAATTGAAAAATATAGGTCACTTAGAGTTCTCGAAGGCGTAAGTATGTGTATGTCGAGATGTCTAAGTATTTATAGTAAAAGCAAATGACTTGTCGAGAACTCAAAAATAAACGTTTGGAATATGCTTATCGAGAAGTCATTTTGAAAAGAGAATTACATATTGAGAAATCATTTTAATTTACTCTTTTAGAGAACTAAAACTGACTTGTCGAGATGTCAAATAAATACTCAGTTTGTCCAAAATGGACTGAATTGTTTCTAATTTTTATTTGAATAAATCCAAATAAAATCAAAATAATTTTGCCGAAAGTATTTTACTAAAATAATTTATTGAATTAAATTATTCCAGTTTTGAGTTATTTATAATTCTAAAATTAGACTTGTAGAGAACTCTGTGAGTTAACACTTATAGAGAACTCTACAATGACTTATCGATAAGTCATAATAAATCTTATCGAGAAGTCCCTCGAGAAGTCAGAAAATTTACTTATCGAGAACTCACTCGAGAAGTCTTAACATGACTTTTCGATAAGTCTATTAGACTTATCGAGAACTCAGTTCTCTATATACTTTTTATCACTTTGATCCTGCCTTGTGCTAATTTTACATATGGACAATGTAAATCAACATTTACACAGTTTTCTTATAATTGAAAAATTCCAAGCTAAATTTTGAATTTTGAAAAATAAATATACAGAGCTTTCTGAAATATTTATAATTCATATTTCAGTTAATTTCCAACTAATCAAATGAAATTTGATTTATCAGAAATTAATCTGCTGCAAAACATTAGCTGAGTTCTTGCCTTAGGATGAAAAATTAAGCATTCTAATTTCACCTACAAGTCTAGTGAAAGTTGCTTCATCCAAAGGTTTAGTAAAAATATCAGCTAATTATTTTTTGTTGGAACAAAAAAGAGCTCAATGGTACCATTTGCAGCATGTTTTCTAATAAAATGGTACCTTTGAGTGGCATTTATGACACTTTATTATGCTCCGTGAAGCTTTGAATTGGTGTATTTGTACTCAAGTTATTGGTGTTTTAACGTGTTTTCTAGTGTTTTTGCATTTCAGGTATTAATCTGAGAATCAGGTGAATTAGCATTGATTTGATGCTAATATGGTGTTAGGATGGTGTCCAAGGAATAAAGCTCGCGAAGACCGGCTCAAAACTTCAATAAAAAGAAGAAGTGAAAGTTTTGGCAGAAGCCCAGCGCGCCCGTGCTGATCAAGCGCACGCCCGCGCCCAATCATCAAAGAGCCAGCGCGCCCACGCTGATCAAGTGCGCGCCCACGCTGATCAAGTGCGCGCCCGCGCCGTGTCGGGATAGCAGAATCCTGTTTCTACTTGGCTTTTGAAAGAAAGACTTCTACATTGCATGGGGCTGCTATATAAACAACTTTAGGTCGTTTTTCATAAGATATCGAGTCAGAGACATATCAGAGCTAAGGAGAAGATGGCAAGAGACCTATAGCATAATTCAACAAAGGAAAAGATGATCTAGTTTATTCTTATGAATCTTTGTTTTGAGTTGTAATCTTGGATGCTCGTTTCTTGTTTTGTTGAACCTATACTCTTATGTTAACTTTGTTTGATTATTCGTTATAAAGACTATGTTTATTATACCATGCTTTCATCGGAACCCACATTGATGATGAGTCCAATTATGGGCTAATCGTTATCGTGGGGTTCTAGCGGATTTATTTATGGGTTTCTTTAGTTGATTTGTTTCAATGCCTTAGTGTGTGGTGATTGTATGATAACCTAGTATTGGTTGTGCATATTCGTCTTATGAGCGTCGCGAACTTATAAGATTGTGTGTTAATTCTTAATAAAGCGAAAGTGAATTTAAGGATTTAGAACTTGTCATGCTAGCATAGGTTTATGTATTTGTTATGCATGATTCGTAGGTAATTTTAACCATCTTACTTGCCCTATATAATTAAGATAGATAACTTGTGCTTCAACCGTTATGTTGTCAAATTATATAGACATATAGGGTCTCAATATAATTAGTGTCTATTCAGCTTCTATCTCTTTTGTGGATGTCTGGTAGTATGGTATTCGTGCAACGAAAGTTGGCGTTTATCAGTTTCGTGTTGTCTGATTAGTGTCATCACCATTACATGCTAAGGTTAAGAACGAAAAGGCTATTGAATGAAGTATTTAATGAAGTTAGAATCCCATGTTTGTCATATATATTAATTCAATCAATTTTATTCCCTTAGTTATAATTGTTAGTTTATTTCTTAGTTATAAACAACCTCAATTTGGTATTCGTCTTATCATTAAATAATAACCATACATTGTTGCTTAAGTGCATAAATTAATTAGTTAACCAAGCCAGTCTCTGTGGGAACAAATCTGATTTTCATCTTATACTACTTGCGAACGCGTATACTTGTGTGTATTATTAGCACGTGTTTAGCGACTAACAAGTTTTTGGCGCTATGCGGGGGAATGCAGTGTTAATTTTTAGTTTATGTGTTTTCCATCAGTGGTCGTTAAAGTTCATTGACTCGGACATTGTTACTAATTTGTCTCCTTGTCTTATTTCAGGTACTCTAGCGAGGGTGTATGCATATGCGTTTGCATACTCGTAAGATAACACTGGATAAAGCCGAGGAAGAAGAAGTTGTGGTGGTTCGGAAAGAAGTTTTTGAAGAAGAAAAGAAGGTAGAAGAAGAAGAGAAAGTCGAGGAACCAGTTTTAGTAGAGATGGGAGATCAAGCAGAAAACCTTAAGGCTTTGGCGGACTATTCGCAGCCTAAGATCAATGACATTCAGTCAAATATCATCAGGACAGCCATCAGGGCTAACACTTTTGAGATCAAGTCAAACACGATTCAGATGATACAGAACTCAGTTCAGTTTGGGGGTTCTCCTACTGAAGACCCCAACATGCACATCAGGGATTTCACCGAGATCTGCGACACTTTCAAGTTCAATGATGTGACTGAAGATGTTATCAAGCTACGACTCTTACCATTCTCTCTGAGGGACAAAGCTAAGTGATGGTTACATTCTATACCAGCAGGTTCTATCACCATTTGGGAAGATCTTGCTTAAAAGTTTCTCACTAAATTCTTCCATATGGCAAAGACTACTGCAATCCGGAATGCTCTTACTCAGTTTGCTCAGCAAACTGGAGAATCTCTCCGTGAGGCTTGGGATCGATATAAGGAGATGCTAAGGAAGTGCCCACACCATGGCATGCCTAATTGGATGATTATTAACTGCTTCTACAATGGATTGGGTGCTACTTCTAGACCCATGCTCGATGCAGCATCAAGAGGAGCCTTGTGGGCTAAGAGCTACGATGAAGCTTATGAATTGATTGAACTGATGGCTGGTAATGAATACCAGAATCCTTATCAAAGACTGACTTAGGGAAAAGTAGCAGGAATTCTGGAGTTGGATGCAACAACTGTTATAGCTTCCCAACTTAAGGCTTGACGATGAAGGTGGAGACTTTGGCTAATTATGGGGTTAATCAAATTGCTAGTGTCTGTGAGCTTTGTGTTGGTGCCCATGAGACTGATTAGTGCATAAATTCTAGTGAATCAGCTCAGTTCGTGAGCAACTTTCAGCGTTCACAGCAGCCTGTGCCAGCCACTTATCATCCCAACAACCGAATCATCCTAATTTTAGTTGGAGCAACGCTCAGAATGTGGTTCAACATCCTTATCAGCAGTATCCAGGTAAGCAGTACAACTCCCCTGGATTTCAGCAACCGCAATATGCACCAAGACAGCAACTTCAGCTACAACAAGCTAATAAAAAGTATGAATTAGAGGAGTTGAAGCTTATGTGCAAGAGTCAAGTTGCTTCTATCAAGACCTTGGAAAATCAAATTGGGCAAATTGCCAATGCCTTGCTAAATCATCAGCCTGATACACTACCTAGTGACACTAAAGTGCCAGGAAAGCGGGAAGTTAAGGATCAGGTAAAGGCAATCACTTTGAGGTCTGGAAAAGTTACGAATCCCGAACAAACTTAAGTGTTGACTGAAGAAGCTGAGGCTGAGGAAGAAGTAGAGCAGCAGGAATTAGAAGTGGAACCAAGGAAGACTATTGTTGAGCACACTCCTCCTGACGGTAATAAAGGGGAGATACAGATTTATCCTCCACTGCCTTTTCCTAAGTGGTTGCAGAAGAAAAAGTTGGACAAGTAATTTGAGAAGTTTCCGGAGGTGTTCAAGAAACTTCATATCAACATAGCTTTTGATGAGGCTCTTGAGCAGATGCCTAGTTACGCAAAGTTTATAAAAGGTATTCTCTCTCGGAAAGTGAAGCTAGATGATTTATAGACAGTTGCCCTCACGGAGGAATGCAGTGATGTGCTGCAACAGAAGTTTCCTCCGAAGCTTAAAGATCCAGGAAGCTTCATTATTCCGTGTACTATTGGAAAAGTATCTTTTGACAGATGCTTATGTGACTTGGGAGCTAGCATCAATCTAATTCCTTTGTCAATCTTCAAGCAGTTGCACTTACCTGATCCAAAACCAACTTATATGACTTTGTAATTGGCCGACCGTTCTATTACATATCCTTGAGGTATTGTGGAGGATGTCTTGGTCAAGGTTGATAAACTCATCTTCCCTGCTGATTTCATCATGCTTGATTTCGAGGAGGATAAGAAGATTCCCATAATTTCGGTAATTGGTTGGACTATAGCAGATATCAAGGGAATCAGCCCTTCTTATTGCATGCATAAAATTCTGCTAGAGGAAGGTAGCAAGCCTATGATCGAGCAGCAAAGAAGACTTAATCCGATCATGAAGGAAGTAGTGAAGAAGGAAATTCTTAAGTGGCTAGATGCAGGGATCATCTATCATATTTCTAATAGTTCATGGGTAAGCCCGATTCAATGTATGCCAAAGAAAGGTGGAATTACTGTGGTAGCAAATGAGAAGAATGAGCTTATTCCCACAAGAACAGTCACGGGGTGGAGAGTTTGCATGGACTACAGGAAGTTAAACAAGGCCACTAGGAAGAATCACTTCCATTTTCCCTTCATTGACCAGATGCTTGATAGATTGGTTGGTCATGAGTACTACTGTCTTTTGGATGGCTATTCGGGTTACAATCAGATTTGTATCGCTCCAGAAGATCAAGAGAAGACTACCTTCACTTGTCCATTTGGTACTTTTGCCTTCAGATGAGTTTCTTTTGGTCTGTGTGGTGCACCAACCACATTTCAAAGATGTATGATGGCCATCTTTTTTAATATGATTCGCCAGAATATGGAGGTGTTCATGGACGACTTCTCTTTATTTGGCGATTCTTTTGATGAATGCTTGCAAAATCTGGAACATGTTCTCAAGAGGTGTGTTGAGACCAATCTGGTTCTCAATTGGGAGAAATGTCACTTTATGGTACAATAGGGCATTATTCTGGGGCACAAGGTTTCTAGTAAGGGTCTTGAGGTTGACAAAGCCAAGGTGGGGGTCATTAAGAATCTTCCTCCACCTATTTCTGTTAAGGGAATTCATAGTTTTCTCGGCCATGCAGGTTTCTATAGGCGTTTCATCAAAGACTTTTCTAAGATTTTGAAGTCGTTATGTAGTTTGCTAGAGAAAGATGTCCCTTTCAAGTTTGATGATGAGTGCCTTGCAGCTTTTGAGATATTGAAGAAGAGTTTAATCACGGCACCTATCATAACTGCACCTGATTGGAATGAACCTTTTGAGATGATGTGCGATGCAAGTGACTATGCAGTTGGAGCAGTTCTTGGGCAGAGGAACAACAACATATTTCATGTGGTCTACTATGCTAGCAAGACCCTAAATGGTGCTCAACTGAATTACACTACTACGGAGAAAGAACTTTTGGCTATTGTCTATGGTTTTAAGAAATTTTGATCTTATCTACTGGGGACTAAGGTGACAGTTTTCACTGATCACGCTGCAATTCGTTATCTCATCTCGAAGAAGGACTCGAAGCCTAGATTGATTAGATGGGTTATTTTGCTTCAAGAATTTGAACTAGATATCAAGGACATAAAGGGGACTGAAAATCAAGTCGATGATCATCTCTCGCGTCTAGAGAACCCTAATGTTACTTCATTGGATAAGACATTGATAAATGAGTCTTTTTCCGACAAGCAGCTATTTGGAGTGCAAGAAGAAGAACCGTGGTTTGTAGACATTGTGAACTACCTTGTGAGTAATATCATGCCTCTCGACTTATCTTATGCTCAAAGGAAGAAGTTTCTACATGAAATGAAGTGGTATATGTGGGATGAGCCGTTTCTTTTTCGACAAGGAGCTGACCAAATCATCAGGAGATGTAAATCTTACAGCGAAACGGGGGGATCTTGCGAGATTTCCACTCAACAGCTTATGGAGGATATTATGGTGGAGAAAAAACAGCAGCTCGTATTCTGCAAGCAGGTTTCTTTTGGCCAACCTTGTTTAAAGATGCTCACCAGTTCATTTTGAAATGTGTTCGATAGCAATGTGTGGGTAATATGTCTAAGAGGGATGAGATGCCTCTTAATGTGCTTTTCGAGGTTGAGGTCTTCGATGTTTGGGGAATTGACTTCATGGGGCCATTTGTCTCATCTTGTAACAATCAGTACATCTTATTGGCAGTTGATTATGTGTCAAAATGGGTTGAAGTTAAGGCGTTGCCAATGATCGATGCAAATGTGGTGCTTAATTTTCTTCACAAGCATATATTCACAAGGTTTGGAACTCCAAGAGTTATTATCAGTGATGAGGGGTCGCATTTTTGCAATCACAAGATCACTGCTATGATGAAAATGTTAGATATATTTGAGATGTCATGTCTAATGAGATTCATGTTTAGTTTTCAGATCTTAACAAATAGGGTATATCAGGACTTACTGGAATCATGACTTACTGGAAGTCAGAACTTCATATCAGAACTTAAGGTTATATCAGAACTTAAGTGCGGGAGGACTTACAGTTAAGGAAGGAAGCTGATTAACAGTAGAAGATCGAGACTAAAACAAAAGAAGATATGCATGGAAAAAGTTAGAAGACTGGAAAACTTGTAGAAGATATCTGATTGATATATTTTAGGAGACAGAATTATATTCCGTATCAATTAGAAGTTATCTTGTAATTGTGTACTATATAAACACATACTTCGGGTTTACACTATATATGTTATCATTATCAAGAAGATTATACATTGTAACCTAGCAGCTCTTAGTGATATTTGTTCATCACTGAGAGAGAACAGTTCCATTGTAACAGAGTTTATTATATTGAATATATTTGTTTACTGTTACTTGTGTTCAAAATCAATTTGATTGTAATAACACTGTATTCAACCCCCTTCTACAGTATTGTGTGACCTAACAAGTGGTATCAGAGCTTATCTATTAACACACATACAGTAAAGATCCAAACAATCATGTCTGAAGAAGCACAAAATCCAACCAAGCCCACCAAAACTGAAGAAACTCAAAAGACTCAAACCCGCAGTCGATATGAGACTATTGAGGTTCCCATACTGAGACCTTCTGAGTATCCCATATGGAAAGTGAAGATGGCTATGTTTCTGGAAGCTACAGATCCAGAATACCTTGACAGAATTAATAAAGGACCATATAAGCCTACCAAGCTCTCTGTTGTAGTTGCTGATCAACCAGCAATGACCATACCAAAGGAGAAATGTGAGTACACAGCTGAAGACATCTCATCCATTGCCAAGGATGCAAGGGTAAGGCATTTGCTGCATAGTACCATTGATAATATTATGTCAAATAGGGTAATTAATTGCAAAACTGCAAAGGAGATATGGGAGGCTTTGGAGACAAGATGCCAGGGAACTGATGCAATCAAGAAGAACAGGAGGACTATACTCACTCAAGTGTATGAGCACTTTGACTCAAAAGCTGATGAGTCTTTAACTGACTTATATGACAGGTTTGTCAAACTCTTGAATGATCTGTCACTGGTGGACAAGGAATATGATCTTGAAGATTCAAATATAGAATTCCTTTTAGCTTTTCCTGAAAATTGGGATTTGAAGTCTACAACCATAAGAGACAACTATGACCTTACTGTTGTGTATATGTTGTGAACTTGATGATTTCATTAACAAAACACCTTGGTAGATTTTACTTAGTGAAAAATGTAGCACTCGACGGATAAGGATTATAGTCCCGACGGATGATTCAATATAGTCCCGACGGATGATGATTTATTATCCATCGAGTGAGTAGCTTATATAACAATAAGTCTGTAGCATATTTCTGCATACACCTTTGTATAGATTCTATAATAGCATATAAGTCATGATTGACTGTAACTAGATATGCAGAATAGGTTGATTAATTGTACATAGATGATGTCTTGTAATTCTGCATAAATGAAATGAAGTCAAGTGCCAAATAGCTACCAACGGATGATTAACAAAGCTATCGACGGATGAATAATATAGCTGTCGACGGATGATCAACAAAGCTGTCGACGGATGATCAACAAATCCATCGATGGATGATCATGTAATCAACGGATAATTAATTCAAATATCCGTTGACAGTGATAACACAGTCACATGTGTCGAGTGTATGCAAATGGAATGTGGTAGCCTATTCAACTGGGTTTTCGAGAACAAAGAAGCATTGCCATTTCCATGCTATTATGAAGATATTCAAAGATGTTGGAATAGAGTAATGAAGTAGCATAGTATTAGACTTGATAGTTTTTGTTTTATTATCTTGTCTTATTACTTTGTAATCTTGGTAATATATAAACCAAGAAGCAGCAAATAGAATAACTAACTGAGATAGAAGGAGAGAAACATTTGTAAGCTATATTCTTAGCATTTCTCTGCATTCTTAGTTATTCAACATTTGTAAGCAGCTGTGAGCTTTTTGCTACACACAGTTCTCTCGATATATATTATATATCTCTGGTGGATACATTCAAATCCACCAGAAAGTTTTTAAAGACTTGTGTTTTTAATTACTTGTATTTTGATTCATTTGAAGTTATTATTCCGCACTCTGCAAATCAATTCACACTGATATATATATTTGAGTTAGAATAATTTTATTTAAGAAAAAGTTTCAAGAATTCCATTCAACCCCCCTTCTATAATTCTTGTTGAATTGTTAAGGGACTAACAATTGGTATCAGAGCAAGCTCTTGAAAAACAAAGAGTTTAAAGATCAACAAAATAGCAAGATGAACAAGAAGGATGTTGGAGTCAAGATTCCTTTTCTGGATAAAGATAATTACCATCACTGGAAGGTAAAGATGCATCTTCATTTACTTTCTCAAGATGAGGCCTATGTAGATTGCATAGAAAGAGGTCCTCATGTACCAATGAGAGTTGCAACTGGGAATGAGCCATCTGTCCCCAAGCCAAGGCATGAATGGTCTGATCCTGATATTGAACAAGTCAGGAAAGATAAGAAGGCCATGAATATCCTGTTCAATGGAGTTGATGGTGATATGTTTGAGAACATCATCAATTACAAAACTACCAAGGATGTTTGGGACACTATACAGATTATCTATGATGGAACTGAGCAAGTTAGAGAAAACAAGATGCAGCTACTGATTCAGCAATATGAGCATTTTCATAGTGAAGAAAGTGAGTCTCTCACTGACATCTTTAGTAGGTTTCAAAAACTACTAAATGCTCTAAAGCTGCATGGAAGGGTCTATCAGACAAAAGACTCCAATCTGAAATTCCTTAGAACTCTTCCAAAGGAATGGAAACCAATGACAGTCTCATTAAGAAACTCTCAAGATTATAAGGAGTTTACTTTGGAGAGACTGTATGGCATCCTGAAGACTTATGAGCTTGAAATAGAGCAAGATGGGAGGATGGAGAGAGGAAAGAAGAAACGAGGATCCATTGCACTAGTTGCTGAGTTAGAAAAAGAGAAGGAAATGAAGATGGAAGCTGTTGAATCAACTTCAAAGGTCTGTGAAAACAAGGGCAAGGGGCTGGTAGCTGAAAATGAAGATTCTTTGAACCAAGATGACATGGAGGATATTGATGAACATCTAGCATTTCTTTCCAGAAGATTTGCCAAGCTCAAGTTCAAAATGAACTTTGGAGCAGCCAAGCCAAATAGAAACATGGTGGATAAATCAAAATTAAAATGTTTCAAATGTGGCTTGGCAGGGCACTTTGCTAGTGAGTGTAGAAAGTCAGATTCCAACAAAAAGAAGTTTGAGCCTGTGGATTATAAACAGAAATACTTTGAGTTGCTCAAACAAAAGGAAAGGGCTTTCATTACACAGGAAAATGACTGGGCAGCAGATGGTCTAGATGAAGATGAAGATGTCATCTATGTCAATCTAGCCCTAATGGCCAAGTCTGATGAAACAGAGACAAGTTCTTCAAGTAATTAGGTAATTACTACAAACCTTGCACATTTATCTAAAGATAAGTGTAATGATGCTATAAATGACATGTCTACATAGTTATATCATTTGCGTGTTACACTAAAGTCTCTTACTAAAGAAAATGCTAAAATCAAAGAAAACAAATTGTTTTTAAGTGAGAGGAATAATGTGTTAGAGTCTCATTTCATTGTTTTGAAAAATTAAGAATTGATTGTAAGATTGCCAAGGAGGAACTAACTGGGTCCTTGAAGAAAGAAGAAATTTTGAAGAAGCAGCTTGAACGTGAACAGGAGGTGATTAAGGCATGGAAAATATCTAGAGATGTTCATGCTCAAATCACCAAGTTCAAGGGATCGAGTCCTTTTGTGATGCAGCCTGGAAGAAGAATAAGGAGAAGCTAGATCCAAATTTGGTGGAAGGAGTGCTAACAGATGTAGACTCGACGGATGATGAGGGTCATCCGTCGGATAACAAAAAGGGTTATCCATCGAGTGATGTAAATCCTCATTCATCGACTATGAGCAAGCCTATCAGTAAAGCCAAACTCGTTAAGTTAAATGAAAAGTATGATCAGTTTCCAAGAATTTTGTTACAGGAGAATCGAGTCAAGTTAAGAAAGGGAAAAAGGCTAATGTTGGTCATATGACTATCAAGCAATTGAGTGACAGACTTGAAAAGATTGAGGTTAAAACAGAGGCTAAAAAGAAGAATAATAGAAATGGTAAAGCAGGGATTAACAAACACAATAACTACACACCTGATAAATATGCTCCAAGAAAAATCTGTGTCAAGTGTGGTAGTGTAAATAATTTTTCTGTTAATTGCAAATCTTCCATGCCTGCTTCCATATCTGTGCCACCTCACTTTCCCAACATGAATGCCATACCTCCTATGCCTATGAATGCTATATCTACATAGAATATGAATGAACAGTTTGCTAACATGCCATTTGCACCTAATCCTTATTATGCTACATTTAGTATGCCACAAATGCCATTTAGCATGCCTTACTGGAATAACATGTTCACTAATAACATGTCATTCCCTGTTAATCAAAGTATGCATGATAATTCTGTTATGATGAATGGTTTCGAAGGCCCAACTCAAATGACTAAGGATGAATCTGATATCCCCAAGTCAAATGAGATAAAGCCTAAGAAAAAGAAAAAGAAAGATAACAAGGCGGGACCCCAGGAAACTTGGGTACCAAAATCAACTTGATTTGATTTTGATGTGTGCAGGGAAACAGAAAGAATCTATGGTACTTGGATAGTGGTTGTTCAAGACACATGACTGGTGATTCTACCCTGCTCACAGAGTTCAAGGAGAGAGTTGGCCCAAGTATTACTTTTGGAGATGACAGCAAGGGTTATACTGTGGGATATGGCTTAATTTTAAAAGACAATGTCATCATTGAGGAGGTTGCCTTAGTGGATGGTCTCAAGCACAATTTGTTGAGTATCAGCCAGCTTTGTGATAAAGGCAATTCAGTAACCTTCAACTCAGAAGCCTATGTTGTGACTAACAAGAGGAGCAACAAAGTGGTTCTCACTGGTGTGAGAAAAGGAAATGTGTACCTAGCTGACTTCAACTCATCTAATGCAGAATCTATTACCTGTCTTCTCAGCAAAGCAAGTTAGGATGAAAGTTGGTTATGGCACAAGAAGTTATCTCATCTAAACTTCAAGACCATATGAGCTAGTAATGAAAGAACTGGTTAGAGGCATTCCTCTAGTGGAGTTTTCTAAGGATGGATTGTGTGATGCCTGCCAAAAGGGAAAGCAGATTAAAGTATCATTCAGAAAGAAACTTGATTCAACAATTGAAGAACATTTGCAACTGCTGCACATGGATTTGTTTAGACCAGTCAATGTGTTGTCCATCTCAAGGAAAAGATTTTTCCTAGTAATTATAGATGATTTCTCAAAGTTCACTTGGACATATTTCCTAAAGTCTAAAGATGAGGCTAGTGAAATCATAATCAATCACATAAGGCAAGTCAATAAGCATCCTGATTTCAAAGTTAGAAGAATCAGGAGTGACAATGGAACTGAGTTCAAGAATTCTGTCATGAGAGCATTTTGTGAAGAAATTAAAATTTTGCATGAATTTTCAGCAGCAAGAACTCCACAACAGAATGGAGTAGTGGAAAGGAAGAACGGATCACTTATTGAAGCTGCCAGGACAATCCTTGAAGAATCTAAATTGCCAACATATTTCTGGGCTGAAGTTGTAAATACTGCATGCTACACTCAGAATATTTCTCTGATCAATCAAGCAAAATGCATGACTCCCTATCAATTGTTCAAGAACAAAAAACCAACTCTAAATTTTCTTCATGTCTTTGGCTGCAAATGTTATATATTGAGAAATCAAACTGATCAAAATGGGAAGTTTGATGCTAAAGCAGATGAAGGAATTTGTGTTGGATATGCTGTTGGTAAAGCATATAGAGTCTACCATCTAAGAACCAACATTGTTGTGGAATCAATACATGTTGTGTTTGTGGCGCCCTCCAAACCTGAGTCAGAAGTTTGGGGTCCACACACACACCTTAATTATAACCTGCTTATAACAATAATAAAGATAATAATAATATATGCAATGACCCTACTTACCAACCACCACGGACCGCAACAGGTTAAAGTATGCACACAAGCCAAACACACTAATATATTACAAACCGTTCAAATCCCAACTATTTCAAATTCAACTGAGTATTAAACATTATTACAAACTTTTACAAACTTAAATTATTCCAAAAGAAGCCTACTAGCTCAGCTTTCTCAACCTAAACCCCTAGCTCTCACGCTGGACTGGGGATCCTCTTTACCAACTGGTTCCTTTTTAACTGGAAAGAATATAAACAACATCGCATAAATGAGCTAACTAGCTCAGCAAGTCACAATGACAAAACTGAGAATAATGATCATTAGGTGAATATGGTTATGATATCAAGTGAACAATGGATTATGATTTAGATATGGATATTATACTTTTAATTTAAAACCAAGGTTAGGCTGCTGATCAGTCACGCACTAACCCCGAGCAAGGCACACAGCATTGCTCTAACTATTGGATCCAAGGCACACATTGGCCTAACTTGACCATTATATGGTCTGACCACGAATCAGGTCCATAATTTTATAAAAACAATCCAATTCTAACATAATAACAGAATATGCAATAATAAACAATAACCGAAATCATTAACAACAATAAATGTTTAATAATGAAAGGGTTTCAATCCTTGTAAGGATCAACAAGGTACTTTCAAAGCTTGAATGTTGGGTAATGAAAGAATTGGATAACAAAGGAAACAATGTTTCAGGGTTTCAAGGATTTGGTCTTTCAAAGCATAAGATATCATGGATTGAGTATATAGTAATCCAGTTCAGTGTCTGGTATTTAGTTTGTATGTATTTGTGGAGTAGTATCGTCGATTTGTGGTTCGTGTTTGGGTATACAATAATTAATGGCTTAGAAAGAATATGGTTCATAGCTCAAGAATAATAACCGAAATCAGGATTTAGGTTTCCGTGCTTCAAAGCACTTGCAATGTTAACAAAACTATCAAGAATTACAATATCTCCAGAAAGTTCAGAACACTTGCCTGATATTAGCTTACTATCCTGCACTTGCTTTCAATCACAATCGTCTTACTCCTCAACTACCTGTTTCCCTTTCCTACGCCTTGCCTCTTCTGCTCACATATCATAAGCATCTATCAATCATCAACTCACAGGATTCTATTCAACACATACTTCTATCTACCCTTCGTTTTACCCAAATCCGATTAACGGATTGAAATCTATGCAATAACCAAGTAAACACCGAATATATAGACTGATAGTCAAACAACAGGTCACGTATAACACATAATACATCACGTAATCAATGACATATCATCTATAAAGAAGTCTCGGGTCATAAATATGCTTTCGGGTATTTAAAATGATTTTTAAAACATTTTTCGGAATTAAAACGGGTCGTTGGATCAATTTCGGGTTAATAAACAGGGTTCGGTTGGCCCATTCTGGCTCCGAAATAATTTTAGAATAATTATCGAGCCTTCGAAATAATTTAGAATAATATTTTAAAGCTGGAAACTATTTTTCAGAATTTTTAAATCATTTTTAAATAATTAAATCTAATTAAATAACTAATTAAAATCAATTAATAATTAATTAAATCAATTAATCAATTAATTTTCGAATTAATTGACTAATTAATCAATTAAAAATTAATTGAAATTAATTAACTAATTAATTCAGATTTATTTGTGAATTAAAAATAATTTTCGGAATTAAAATAATAATTTTTAGAATTTTCAGAAATTAAAAACGAATTTTTATAATAAAAATAAATAAGAAATATGATTTTTAAACATTTTTAAAACAGAAATCCAATTTTTGCAAAGTCTGGAAACTACAGGGACCAAACTGCATCGTTTTCAAAAGTCCAGGGACCAAACTGTAAATTTTACATCCCGTCGCCGGAAAACACAGGGGTGGCCGGAGAACACGATTCCGGCCTCCTCACCTTGCCACAAGCTCCATATCACATCTACAGGTTACCAGGAACACAACCATGCAATCAAAACAACCTAACAATCCCTGAGTTGGCCGGAATTTGGCCGTGAAGTTTTCCAGTTTCCGGCGAATATCGGAAAACTTCAAAACACAACTCCCTTCTCTACAGACCTCGTCGGTTCATGAAACTTATACGACTAGATTGCAAATTTCACAGAGAACACAACCCACTTTAACACAACATCAATCTATCACAGAATAAGAAACCCCCAAATTTCAATTAAGAACATTCATACGGGTTATAAACCCTAATTTTGAAATTTGAAAATTAAACTCAAATTTGAACATGTTATTGAACTCCAAATCAGACGTATGACATATGAAAATCATCAGGAAAACAAGCTCTACAACATGCAATCATCAAATCATACAAACAATCATCCGAACAAAAATTCATATTTTTAATAAAATAAATTCGAAAATAAATAAATTTTTAGAAAAATACCCTTGATTTCTGCAGTGAAATAAAGCTCAGAATCTGATAGAACACCTCAAATCCTTCGTTTTGGTTACTCAAGCTTTAAAAACAGAGATCGGTAACGCCTTCGTTTTGCTGTTTGATTCTTAGAACAGTTTATGTAATTAGGGTTTTTCTCTAAAAATTATATAATTAACTATCTGCAAATGATTTTGATACGAAATAAAATACGGTAAAAGGCTATTTATAATTACGGAAAATTGTATCCCGTTGGATCATTCCGGATATAAAATAGTACGTTTATCTGTGTAAACTGATCCAAACGGTATCGGTTTTCGGGATAATTATCCAAATCAGTACAATTTGTACTGCGGTCTTGGTCTCAGCGCCTGGTTACACGTATTACGAAGTGATAATTGGGATAGTTTAATAAAAAACTCCCGTTTATCGATAATACGGGTTTTATTGATTTACCGAAACGAATATTGTATCGAAAATGTTGCGCCGGGACCCGCGCAGGACAAACCGTAAGCCGGATCGAAAAAGTCGAAACATGAAAAATGCTCGGAATATTACAATTAGGTTAGGAAGGAGTTATCGGAAGAGTTTCGGGTTCCAAAAACGTAACAACGGTTGACGTCGGTTGGTTCCCGTTTTTATAAAATAGATTTTAATTATCCGGAAAAAGATTTTAGAAATTTCATATGATTCTTATAAATCCATAAATCAACATAAAAATAATTAGGAAGATATGACAATTATCTATATTTTATTTTGGACATATAAAAATTAAAATACTCAATTAATATTATTTTTAAATATTCAAGTACAGATAACACTTAACAATTAACTCACAGAATAGATACTGGGCACACATAATAATATCAAAAATAATTACACGATATATCCCGGATATTACATCCTTCCCCTCTTAAAAGGATTCTGTCCTCAGAATCTCCTAAGATAACAAATGAGAGTATTTTTCTCTCATATCATTTTCTAACTCCCAGGTTGACTCTTCAACCTTTGGGTTTCTCCACAATACTCTTACTAACTTTACCACTTTATTTTTCAATACTTTCTCTCTTGCCTCTAGAATCTCTATCGGACTCTCTACATATGATAAATCTTCTTGAAGCTCTATTGGCTCATATTCTATTACATGCCTGGAGTCTGGATTATATTTCTTGAGCATCGATACATGAAAAACATTGTGAATGTGCTCCATGTGCGGAGGTAACGCCAATTCGTAAGCTACTTTGCCAACGCGCTTTAGGATCTCAAAAGGTCTGACATATCTTGGGCTTAGCTTCCCTTTCTTTCCAAACCTCGTTAGTCCTTTCCATGGTGATACTTTCAGTAATACCAAGCTTCCTTCTTCAAATTCCATGTCTTTCCTTGATTGGTCTGCATATTTCCTCTGACGATTTTGAGCGGCTATTAATCTTTTCTGGATAAGTTCAACAACTTCCTTTGCCTGCTGTACTAGTTCAGGTCCAAGTATCTTGCGTTCTCCTACTTCATCCCAATATATGGGAGATCTACATTTGCGTCCATAAAGGGCTTCATAGGGTGGCATTCCAATGCTGGCATGATAACTGTTGTTGTAAGCAAACTCTACCAGAGGTAAATGTTCGTCCCAACTTCCTTTGAAATCAATAGCACAAACACGTAACATATCCTCGATTGTCTGGATCGTTCTTTCACTTTGGCCATCCGTTTGGGGGTGATAAGTTGTACTCATATTCAGTCTTGTTCCCAAACATTCTTGAAAACTCTTCCAGAGTCTTGAATTAAACCTTGGATCTCGATCAGATACGATAGACACTGGAACTCCATGATGAACTACAATTTCTTTTAGGTACATATGGACCAACTTTTCGAGCGAAAATCTTTCATTTATAGGCAGAAAATGAGCTGACTTGGTAAGTCTATCCACTATAACCCAAATGGCATCATGATTAGCCCTTGTTCTTGGTAATCCAACTATGAAATCCATGGTAATATGTTCCCACTTCCACTCTGGAATCTCCAATGGCTGTAGCAATCCGCTTGGTCTTTGATGCGCTGCTTTAACTCTCTGACAGGTATAACATTTGCTAACCCATTCCGCAATTTCCCTCTTCATATCTGGCCACCAATAATTTTTCTTTAAATCTCTTTACATTTTGGTACTCCCTGGATGGATGGAATATCTTGAACTATGTGCTTCTTGTAAAATTTCATTCTTTAACTCCGTCACTGGTGGAATCCAAATTCTAGATGAAAATCTCAAAATGCCTTGATCATCCTTCTGCGTGCATAATTCTTCACCTACCAAACGATTTATATCTTGATCCATTACATCTTTCTGACATTTCTTTATTTTCTTCAACAACTCTGGCTGGAAAGTCATACTGTACACTTTCGCTTCCTCAGGTTCGCAAACTGTAATTTCCAATTCCAATTTCTAATTCCAATTTCTGAAATTCCTTAAATATATCTTCAGGTACTGATAACTCATTTAACTTTTCCTTCCGACTTAATGCGTCTGCCACCACGTTCGCCTTACCGGGATGATAATTAATCAAGCAATAATAATCCTTGATCAATTCTAACCATCTCCTTTGCCTCATATTAAGTTCCTTTTGGGTAAATATATATTTCAAACTTTTGTGATCCGTGAAAATCTCACACTTTTCTCCATACAAATAATGTCTCCAAATCTTCAAAGCAAAAACTATAGCTGCTAGCTCCAAGTCATGAGTAGGATACTTTTGTTCGTGTGGTTTCAATTGCCCTGACGCATACGCAATCACCTTGTCGTGCTGCATAAGAACACATCCTAATCCTTTATAGGAAGCATCGCTATAAATTACGAAATTCCCTTGATCGTCTGGGAGTGACAAAACAGGTGTTGTGATTAATCTCCGCTTCAATTCCTGAAAACTTTCTTCGCACTTGTCATTCCATATAAACTTTTCATTCTTTCATGTAAGCTTTGTTAATGGTGTGGCAATCCTTGAGAAATTCTGAACGAATCGTCAATAATATCCTGCCAATCCCAAGAAACTTCTTACCTCAGTGGGTGTTCTCGGTCTCTCCCAATTCGTAATTGCTTCGATCTTTGCCGGGTCCACTTTGATCCCTTCGTTACTGACTATGTGTCCTAAGAACTGAACTTCTTGTAGCCAAAACTCACACTTCGACAATTTAGCATATAACTTCTTTTTCTTTAAAATCTCCAAAGTTGTCCTTAAATGTTTCGCATGATCCTCCTCCGTCTTTGAATAGATCAAAATATCGTCTATAAATACTATAATGAACTTGTCCAAATATTCCTTGAAAATTCTGTTCATCAGGTCCATAAACGCTGCTGGGGTGTTGGTCAATCCAAAAGACATAACTAAAATCTCGTAATGTCCATACCTTGTTCTGAAAGCTGTCTTTGGTATATCTTCTGGTTTGATCTTTAGTTGATGATAGCCCGATCTTAAATCGATCTTGGAGAAATACTTGGCTCCCTTCAATTGGTCAAACAAATCATCAATTCTGGGTAACGGATACTTATTCTTGATTGTCAACTTGTTGAGCTCCATATAGTCGATGCACAGTCTCATGCTTCCATCTTTCTTCTTGACAAATAATACCGGGGCTCCCCACGGGGATACGCTGGGTCTGATTACTCCCTTCTCTAACAATTCCTGCAATTGCTTTGCTAGCTCTTTCATCTCAACTGGCGCCATTCTGTACGGGGCTTTGGATACTGGTTCTGTTCCAAGTGCTAAGTCGATCGCAAATTCAATTTCTCTATCTGGAGGAAGTCCTGGCAATTCGTCGGGAAATACGTCTGGAAATTCATTCACTACTGGGATATCTTCAAGTTTTGCTGGCTCCTGACTTTTGTCAATCACGTATGCTACGAAATGCTCGCATCCTTGCCGTAGTAACTTCTTGGCTTGAATCATCGTTAAGAACTTCTTTACTTGTTTCTGACCTTTGAACGTTACTATTCTTTTGTCTGGCGTTTTCACCATTACTTTCTTATTTTGACAATCTATCTGAGCATCATGCTTAGATAACCAATCCATCCCTAATATCACATCAAATTCTCCTAACTTAAATGGTATCAAATCTACACAAAACTTACTACCAGAAATCTCAATCTCATAATTTCCACAAACTTGGTTCACAGTTACACGTTCTTGATTTGCTAATTCTACAGTCATTATTTCATTTAAGCACTCAACTGGACAGTTTAACTTACTAACAAAATCTTGTGAAATAAACGATCGAGTTGCTCCCGAATCTATTAACACTTTGGCACATAAAGAGTTCACATTAAGCGTACCTGCCACGACATCCGAATCCTGGATAGCATCCTTCACTGACATGTCAAAAATTCTAGCCCTTGGAGTCTCATTTACTGCTGGGGTAGATCCCATAATTCTCAATGCATTACTAACTGGGGCTGGTGTCTTGCAATCCCTGGCCATATGTCCTGGCTTCCCACATTTAAAGCATGTAAATCCAATGACTGGAACCTTCACTGCTGGATTCCGGATAGGTTGATCCTTATTTGCTGGCTCTCTTGCTGGCTGATTTCGGCACTCCCTTGAGTAGTGCCCTTTCTGGTTGCATTTAAAACATACCACATTCAACTTGTTACAAACTCCCCCATGCTTCTTTCCACATACTTGACAATCTGGAAAAGTTAATCTCAACTGATTCGGCTGATTCACATTAGCTGGACGATTGCCCTGGCCTCCATCTCCTGCATTTTGTCTCCTGAAATTAAAAATTTTCCCTGGCTGAAACTTGCCCTTCTTAAAATTTGGAAACTTCCCTGTTTGTGACTGACCCTCACTTCCCTCAACTTTTCTTTTCTTGCTTTCCTTTTCTTTCTGGAACATCTCACTCTCTGTCTCTGCGATCATAGCTTTCTGTACAACCCCGGCATAGGTATCCAATTCAAAAATAGCTACCTTCCCCCTGATCCATGGCTTCAAGCCTTGCTGGAATCTCTTAGCTTTCTTTCTATCAGTATCAACATACGACGGCACATACCTTGACAATTCCTCAAACTTCCCCTCATAATCTGTTACCGACATATTCCCTTGCTTTAACTCTAAAAACTTCAGCTCCATTTGATCCTGAACAAACTGAGGAAAATACTTTTCTAAAAACAATTCCTTGAACCTTTCCCAACTAATAACATCTGTGCCTTCCAATGTCTTCACCATTTCCCACCAATAGGTGGCCTCATTCTTCAGATAGTAACTTGCAAACTCAACCTTTTATTCCTCTTTCACTTACACTAAGGCAAATGCTTTTTCTATTTCCTTTAACCAAACATTTGCTTCAATTGGCTCTAAGGAACCCTTGAATTCTGGTGGGTTTATTGCCTGAAAAGTTTTGAAAGTTACCTGGGGATTGGTCTGTCTTTGTTGTTGTTGTGCCAGGTGAACTATTTGTTGGGCCAAGATTTGAAGAATCTGGGCTATTGCGGGGTCCATGGGTCCTGGGTTCACATTCTGGGTTGTATCATCTTGGTTATTATTGTTGTTGGTTTCTTCATTCTGGGTGTTGGTGCGGGTATTTCTTCTAGGAGGCATTCTCTGTAAAGAATCAATCAACTTATTTAGCTTTTGAATTAATTTTTTACATAAAAGAATAGTTTTGCAAAACAGAAATATTTCTTTTTGAAAACAGTTGTGATTAAATAAATTGCATGCTTCTTTACAGAATATAAACAGTTATGGAAAACAGGGCACATGGTATCACAGGGTATACTGGTGCAATAAATAAGGTAAAGTAAAACAGGTGCGATAAAATAAATGACAGTGTTGGAAAGGAAAAAGGTACAGATATATATAGATCAAAAGTTTTAGGGTAGTACAAGCGTAAAGACGCTTCAAAAGTAAAAGCAAAAAGGGTACAACAACCTACTCACTAGTCAGCATCGCTAGTCTATAAATACAACTCAAAAGTCTTCTAATACACACTACACACTACTGTCCATACTACATAATCATAACAACACTACTCAGCATCTTCATCTCAAAATCTCTAACTCAGCTCCAAGGAAACTCTGGTCCTGCCAGCCTCTCAAAGTCCTCCATCACCTCAGTAGCCCAGCCCAGCAGTGCATCAGGGCCTCTGCCAGGTAGTGTAGCTCCATGTAACATAGCCTCAAGAACCCTCCGTGTCACATGAATTTCCTCTCGAAGCTCCCTCACACCATGATTAACATCTGTAGTCCTGATGATATGCTGTAACTCTCTAATCTGAGCCAACAAGGAATCACGCTCCAATAGAAGAGCCTCATACCGGTAATAAGGAACTGGGGGCAATGTAGACTGGAATGGGGCACTCGCTACTGAATGCCCAGTGGAATCTGAATCAGCTGGTGGGGGTCCTCTGACAGGTGGCCTCATGCCTGGAGGTGGAATAGCCTGCAATGGTATGGGCTGCAACACCGATGGAGGTAGAATAGTCAATGCTGGTGGAATAACAGGGCGTGGATCCGATGCTGGTGCTCCAACTGAAGGCTCTGAGTGATCAGCTGATACGGAAATAAAAGAGTCGGCCATCTCTGCTATCTGAAATCATATCGTAATATAAGAATCTCGTACCATAACGCAATTTACACTAATACCTGATATACCGAAACACTCAACCTCTCAACGTTCTACCATCCTATACCTTACTTCTAATCCTAACCCTCTACCCATTCCCGTTAACCTAGGCTTGTGTCAGTGACTTATAACCTGTAGCTCTGATACCAAACCTGTGGCGCCCTCCAAACCTGGGTCAGAAGTTTGGGGTCCACACACACACCATAATTATAACCTGCTTATAACAATAATAAAGATAATAATAATATATACAATGACCCTACTTACCAACCACCACGGACCGTAACAGGTTAAAGTATGCACACAAGCCAAACACACTAATATATTACAAACCGTTCAAATCCCAACTATTTTAAATTCAACTGAGTATTAAACATTATTACAAACTTTTACAAACTTAAATTATTCCAAAAGAAGCCTACTAGCTCAGCTTTCTCAACCTGAACCCCTAGCTCTCGCGCTGGACTGGGGATCCTCTTTACCAACTGGTTCCTTTTTAACTGAAAAGAATATAAACAACATCGCACAAATGAGCTAACTAGCTCAGCAAGTCATAATGACAAAACTGAGAATAATGATCATCAGGTGAATATGGTTATGATATCAAGTGAACAATGGATTATGATTTAGAATTGGATATTATACTTTTAATTTAAAACAAAGGTTAGGCTGCTGATCAGTCACGCACTAACCCCGAGCAAGGCACACAGCATTGCTCTAACTACTGGATCCAAGGCACACATTGTCCTAACTTGACCATTATATGGTCTGGCCAAGAATCTGGTCCACAATTTTATAAAAACAATCCAATTCTAACATAATAACAGAATATGCAATAATAAACAATAACCGAAATCATTAACAACAATAAATGTTTAACAATGAAAGGGTTTCAATCCTTGTAAGGATCAACAAGGTACTTTCAAAGCTTGAATGCTGGGTAATGAAAGAATTGGATAACAAAGGAAACAATGTTTCAGGGTTTCAAGGATTTGGTCTTTCAAAGCATAAGATATCATGGATTGAGTATATAGTAATCCAGTTCAGTGTCTGGTATTTAGTTTGTATGTATTTGTGGAGTAGTATCGTAGATTTGTGGTTCGTGTTTGGGTATACAATAATCAATGGCTTAGAAAGAATATGGTTCATAGCTCAAGAATAATAACCGAAATCAGGATTTAGGTTTCCGTGCTTCAAAGCACTTGCAATGTCAACAAAACTATCAAGAATTACAATATCTCGAGAAAGTTCAGAACACTTGCCTGATATTAGCTTACTATCCTGCACTTGCTTTCAATCACAATCGTCTTACTCCTCAACTACCTGTTTCCCTTTCCTACGCCTTGCCTCTTCTGCTCACATATCATAAGCATCTATCAATCATCAACTCACAGGATTCTATTCAACACATACTTCTATCTACCCTTCGTTTTACCCAAATCCGATTAACGGATTGAAATCTATGCAATAACCAAGTAAACACCGAATATATAGACCGATAGTCAAACAACAGGTCACGTATAACACATAATACATCACGTAATCAATGACATATCATCTATAAAGAAGTCTCGGGTCATAAATATGCTTTCGGGTATTTAAAATGATTTTTAAAACATTTTTCGGAATTAAAACGGGTCGTTGGATCAATTTTGGGTTAATAAACAGGGTTCGGTTGGCCCATTCTGGCTCCGAAATAATTTTAGAATAATTATCGAGCCTTGGAAATAATTTAGAATAATATTTTAAAGCTGGAAACTATTTTTCAGAATTTTTAAATCATTTTTAAATAATTAAATCTAATTAAATAACTAATTAAAATCAATTAATAATTAATTAAATCAATTAATCAATTAATTTTCGAATTAATTGACTAATTAATCAATTAAAAATTAACTGAAATTAATTAACTAATTAATTCAGATTTATTTGTGAATTAAAAATAATTTTCGGAATTAAAATAATAATTTTTAGAATTTTCAGAAATTAAAAACGAATTTTTATAATAAAAATAAATAGGAAATATGATTTTTAAACATTTTTAAAACAGAAATCCAATTTTTGCAAAGTCTGGAAACTACAGGGACCAAACTGCATCGTTTTCAAAAGTCCAGGGACCAAACTGTAAATTTTACATCCCGTCGCCGGAAAACACAGGGGTGGCCGGAGAACACGATTCCGGCCTCCTCACCTTGCCACAAGCTCCAGATCACATCTACAGGTTACCAGGAACACAACCATGCAATCAAAACAACCTAACAATCCCTGAGTTGGCCGGAATTTGGCCGTGAAGTTTTCCAGTTTCCGGCGAACATCGGAAAACTTCAAAACACAACTCCCTTCTCTACAGACCTCGTCGGTTCATGAAACTTATACGACTAGATTGCAAATTTCACAGAGTACACAACCCACTATAACACAACATCAATCTATCACAGAATAAGAAACCCCCAAATTTCAATTAAGAACATTCATACGGGTTATAAACCCTAATTTTGAAATTCGAAAATTAAACTCAAATTTGAACATGTTATTGAACTCCAAATCAGACGTATGACATATGAAAATCATCAGGAAAACAAGCTCTACAACATGCAATCATCAAATCATACAAACAATCATCCGAACAAAAATTCATATTTTTAATAAAATAATTTCGAAAATAAATAAATTTTTAGAAAAATATCCTTGATTTCTGCAGTGAAATAAAGCTCAGAATCTGATAGAACACCTCAAATCCTTCGTTTTGGTTACTCAAGTTTTAAAAACAGAGATCGGTAACGCCTTCGTTTTGCTGTTTGATTCTTAGAACAGTTTATGTAATTAGGGTTTTTCTCTAAAAATTATATAATTAACTATCTGCAAATGATTTTGATACGAAATAAAATACGGTAAAAGGCTATTTATAATTACGGAAAATTTGTATCCCGTTGGATCATTCCGGATATAAAATAGTACGTTTATCTGTAAAAACTGATCCAAACGGTATCGGTTTTCGGGATAATTATCCAAATCAGTACAATTTGTACTGCGGTCTTGGTCTCAGCGCCTGGTTACACGTATTACGAAGTGATAATTGGGATAGTTTAATAAAAAGCTCCCGTTTATCGATAATACGGGTTTTATTGATTTACCGAAACGAATATTGTATCGAAAATGTTGCGCCGGGACCCGCGCAGGACAAACCGTAAGCCGGATCGAAAAAGTCGAAACATGAAAAATGCTCGGAATATTACAATTAGGTTAGGAAGGAGTTCTCGGAAGAGTTTCGGGTTCCAAAAACGTAACAACGGTTGACGTCGGTTGGTTCCCGTTTTTATAAAATAGATTTTAATTACCCGGAAAAAGATTTTAGAAATTTCATATGATTCTTATAAATCCATAAATCAACATAAAAATAATTAGGAAGATATGACAATTATCTATATTTTATTTTGGACATATAAAAATTAAAATACTCAATTAATATTATTTTTGAATATTCAAGTACAGATAACACTTAACAATTAACTCACAGAATAGATACTGGGCACACATAATAATATCAAAAATAATTACACGATATATCCCGGATATTACAGTGTTTGATGACAAAAATATTGAAGGACTGCAAGATGGAGATTACCATGAGAGCCTCAAATTTGACAATGTGGAGATCGTTAATGATGACAGTGATGATGAAAGTGATCAAGAAATAGTATCAAAAGATAATGCTATAAAAATCTACTACCAATGAAACACAAAATTCAACACCTGTCGAGTTGCAAAATGCTTCATCCGTCGGGAGACAATCTGCCTTATCCGTCGGAAGGCAACCTGCTTCATCCGTAGGAACTCAAAATTCACTATCCGTCAGTTTATCAAAAGAAGCTGGAAATCAGAATAGATCACCTATAGAAAGTTCCCCTTTCTCAAATCAAAGATCCACAAACTCAGGGGGAGTTTCTAATAATCAAAACTCAATCACACATCAAGACAACAATGAGGCCTCTTCATCTAGAGCTAATCTACCTCAACAAAGAAAATGGACAAAGGATCACCCCTTTGAACTCATCATTGGTGATGTTTCTTCTAGAGTTCAAACCAGGAGAGCAACTCAAGAAGAATGTCTATACAGCAGCTTTCTTTCCAAGGAAGAACCAAAGAAGGTAGAAGAAGCTTTGTTGGATCCTGATTGGATTTTAGATATGCAGGTGGAGCTAAACCAATTTGAGAAGAATAATGTATGGAAGCTGGTGCCCAAGCCTAAAGGAAAGAATCCAATAGACACCAAATGGGTATTCAGAAACAAGATGGATGAAAATGGCATAGTAGTCAGGAACAAAGATAGATTGGTTGCTAAGGGCTATTGTCAACAAGAAGGAATAGATTTTGATGAAATATTTGCTCCTGTTGTAAGACTTGAAGCCATCAGAATCTTCTTAGCCTATGCAGCCCATGCCAATTTCAAGGTCTAATAAATGGATGTCAAAAGTGCCATTCTGAATGGAGATTTGGAGGAGGAAGTATATGTCAGTCAACCTCCAGATTTTGAAGATCCAAATTTTCCAGAATATGTCTATTATCTTTTGAAAGCACTTTATGGACTAAAGCAAGCACCTAGAGCCTAGTATGACACTTTATCAAAGTTCCTTTTGGAAAATTGTTAGGTCACACACACACACTGTAGAGGGGGTGAATACAGTGTATAGTACACTCAAATCGAACTTTAAGAACTTAAGTAACAGAAAACAAACTTTATTGAAACAATAAACTCTGTTACAGTATGGAACTGTTACCTCTCAGTGATGAATAAATATCACGAGAGCTGCTAGGGTTACAATGAATAATCTTCTCTAATAATGATAACACTTATAGTATAAACCCTATGTCTGTGTTTATATACTACACAGTTACAAGATAATCGCTAATTGATATGGAATATAATTCTGCTTCCTAAAATATATCAATCAGATAACTTTTCTTCCAAGTATTCCATTCTTTACAGAATTCCTTCTTCATGCATATCTCTTCTTATGTTTATCTTGATCTTCTTTCCTTTAATCAGCTACTGTCCTTATCTGATTGTCCTTCAGCACTTAAGTTCTGATATCTATCTTCTGATGATTATCTCCTGATATCATAAGTACTGATATCCTTAAGTCCTGACTTCCAGTATAAGTACTGATCAACAGTTAAGTACTGATTTATCCTGTTCAAGTAAGATCTGAAAGCTAAACATAAAACATATTAGCCATGACATTATCAAATATATCTAACAATCTCCCCCAACTTGTAAATTAACATAATATACAAGTTTAACAGATATTTGATGATGTCAAAAACATTAAGTACAAATGCATGAGAATTAGACTAGATAACTACAACTTACAGTCCTTAAAGATTTTACCAATTTCAACTTCTGATAACAACTTCAGTCTGTATAAATATCAGAATTTAAGCAGTTGTAGATCTTCGACTTGGCTTCATCATTTTCTGATCTCTCTGATGTCAGGATTTGTTCTGTGATAGTTCTTCAACAAACATTTCTCAGCATATCTGAGTTCATCAATCATTCTCCTTTTGACATCTTTAAGCTCTGCAGTATCTTCACCAGTTTGAAAGATTGCAGCTTTGAGATCATTGATCTTTGCTTTTCTCAACTCCTGATCTAGTCTTATGATATAAGCTTTGTCAGACTCTAGATTGAATTCAAGTCCCTTAATACCAAGATATATTCTGATCTGTGCAGTATTAGGCTTCATATCAACAATATCACCAATATGATCTTTGTACTTTGGAACATATATGCTGTCAGACTTAACAGAATAAAGCCTTTTCTGTCTCTGAATATGTTCTTTTAAGTAGTTTGCAGCAGTCCCTGTTATTCTGTCATCCACTTGAAGTAAGAAAAGTACATGCTCCAATTCTTCAAAATACTTCAATGGAATGGCATTTTGTCTTATATGATAAACCTTACCATCTGTCATGAAATACAACATGATGTATTCTTTCAAGTAGGTATGGTAAACCATCTGTACAGATTCCAGTTGATTCAATCTCTCAGGAGTTGCTCTAATACCTGGTTCACTCAAGGAAGTTGGATCATTGGTAGTGTTGTGTACTCTTCTTTCATCAGCACTTCCCAATCCAGTTTTATCTCTAGCTTCCTTTCCAGTAACTACTCTTGCTTCAAAACCACTTGCAGTAGTCTTCAAAGATTGAGTCTGTTTTGCTTTAGTGAATCCTGGTAGGAGTGTCTTTGATCATTTTCTGATATCAAGTTAACTTGATCTATGTCAGAGGTTACTTGCTTCTTCTGAATATCAGAACTTACAATTTCTTGACTCTGAACAACTTGAGCCATGTCAGAGGTTGTTTTAAGAACTTTTCTTGAAGTCAGAGCAAGATCATCCTTTTCATCGGCAATTTCTTCTTCCTCAGGAGGTACATAAACCTTGATAGGTTCACCAACCTTTTCTTTACCCTTGGATCTTGGATCTATCTGTGGTTCTGATCTAGCCAATGTTGCTTCAGTATGTGTCCTTTCTTTGATCACAATGCCTTTGAGTTTTGGAAGTGATTTTTTACCAGAAGCTTCAGATTTAGATGTGACTTTCTCTTATTTAAGTCTGGCTTCTTCTTCCTTTAAACTTTCCAAGTCCATTCCTGGATTTTCTTGAAGAAATAACTGTCTTGACATTTCCTCATCAAGATCTAGAAGTTCATCAGAACTTATCCTTTTACCAGCAACAGAGCTTATTCTTTTCCCAGTATCAGAACTTGTCATGTGACTAGCTTGTCTTGATGTAAACCTTCTACCTTGACTATGACCGCTACCCATTCCAGAGTATCCTTGATCATCATTTCCATCATCCTTTCCTTGCAGTGTCTTGTTAGTTTTGCATTTGGACTTAATTACCTTCTCCCCCCTTTTTGGCATCAGCAGGTAGTAAAAGAGAGATAAGTAATTCCACTGAGGATTGGAGTTCAGTAAGTTGCGATTGCTGAGAAGCTTGATTTGTCAGAATTTCATCAATCTGAGCTTGTTGTTTCTCTTGAGTTTTCTCAATATAAGCAATCCTGACAATGGTAGGTTGAAAGAACTTTTTCTTATCAATTTTCCAAACTTGTTCCTGTTTGATAAAGTTCTCCTGAATCTTGTGTAGCTCTGCATGAGTAGTTGAATGAAGACCTTGTAGATGTTTAGTACTCAATGCAGTGACTCTAAGCTGGGTTTTAAAATCATCAGAATTTAACATTTCATCAGCTTTAGTCAAGTGCTCAGCAAGATGTTTTTCAGTTGGAACACATGAAACTGAGTTCCATTCCTTAGTCCACTCTTGACCTGCAGGAGTTTCACTCCAAGGTACTGGTGCTTCCCCGGTAACAAACTTCTTTACCAGTTCAGACTTAGGAAGAGTCTGTTGAGGAGTATGTCCTGAAGGACCTGCTTCATCAGCATCTACAGTTGGAGCAGCATCACCAGTATCTCCAGCATTTGCAGCATCAGAACTTAAAGAATCAGTATCTTCTGATAAGACAACAGTGTGAGTAGCAATGGAGGCTTCAGCATCCTCTAATTGCTGATCTGATACTAAGTTCTGATCAACAGCCATATCTTGATGCTCACCTAAAGTCTGATCATCAGCATCTTGATGCAGAGAAGGTGTTGTTGATAACTCTGGAGTTTGAACAGCATCAGTAACAGGTGTTGTGGAAGGATTATTTGTTGATAACTCTGCTGATAACTTAAAGAAGAAGTATGAAGATAAGTGTGTGAGAAGAATTTGATGGAAAGACTGATGTGAAGTGGCTGCTTATATAGGCAAGAGAATGCCAGGAGACGCAAAGAAATTGAATGCTGACAGGTAGAATTAATTCTACCTCGTCTCCCTAGACTTTGAAAAAGAATAACATTCATTGGAAAGAGGAAACATGGCTTAAAGCGCACAAGAAACAAGTAACATTGGACTGTTCAGGTACAAATACCATTAACCCTAACCATAGTGACTATTAATCTTCCACTTCAACATATTCAATTATTAACTGAGACTGTTATCAAATTTTATTCACAGATAAGTCAAGTAAAACATTAGACTGTAATATCAGAACTTAGACTTATATCAGAACTTAACAGTCATCAGAACATAATTTCTTAACTCGAAAAAGGAATGCCCATCTTAGTAAATCCTCATACAAGTTCTGAGTTATAGACTTCAGAACTTAATCATTAGAACGTGTAACTAGAACTTGTCCTCAGAATTTGTGCAAAGTGACACAGTGACTGTTTATCTAAAATAACATAGACCACCATAGTAATTTTCATCATTCATATTGTAACACCCCCAGATCCGGGGTCGAGGATCCGGGTCGTCACGGTCTTTCTTTCCACAATATCACTTCACTTAATTAATAATAATAACCTTATGCTGTGACCCCACACTAACACACACCACAACCCGTTATAGTCTCAGAGATGAAATTTAAATAAGTACAAGTCTTTGAATCCACAATTTAAAAGTTATTACAACCCAAAATGATTACTTGATAAATTTACAGTTAATTGCCATTATCTGCCACAAGTTATAATTATACATAATTGATTCTCAAAAGTAGATGGTCTGATCTACAATAGATCTACCTCTGCAGCTATAGCAGCTACAACATCAACGGGAAGACGCGGGACGCTTCCCACGCGCTTGCGCTGGGTCTGCTGGAGTCTGGCCATCTTTCCTAACTGTTGTTGTGTGATGAAGAAATAAAGCAAGGGTGAGCAGCAAGCCCACCAAAATAATATGTATAATGATTTACAATATATGAGCCTACTCATAATACTCATGAAAGTCTTGGTCAAAAGAAATGAACCAAGTTGATATCTTAGTGCGATGAAGTCGCAAAATATTCAGTATATATACATATATACTTTTCAAAATATTGGAAGTCCTCTTCCATGCATAATATACACAAAGTTCCAGTGTATAACTGTATAAAAATATCGTTGCAAGGTGATCTAATATATCTAACCTTGTCTCAACGTTTTTCTGAAAATCTTTGTCATTCATAAGACAATTATTAACTAGATATAAGTTTAAAAGATGAGGTTACCAAATACCCCAATATACTTATATCTTTCCCAATACTACTTGAACTACCACCGTTCAAGTTATAACCAGTTTCAAAAGTTCATCACATAGATGAGACTACAAGACAAGATTTGAATAGATTCAACCTTTAAAATATCATCAAAATAAAATGAAGTTATGAGATACTTCATTTGATGTAAACATCATTTTGAAAACTTGACCCTGCCAACACTCAACAATCGCCCAACCGTAGCCTTTCTATCGAAGTGCTCTGGGTAGTGTTGCAGAAATTATCCAATTGGATGATGAACTCATTACGGGAGTTTGCCGCGCCAGGAAGACCACTTACGATGATCAGTCGTAGTAGTACAACCCCACCATTTTCTACATGTAGAGGAGAACCTGTCGGATTTACTTGTCAACCGAACACTGAACTCCTAAGGAATGGTCCGCCTTAGCGGAACTTCCAGGCCATTTGGGCCAATATAATAAGGCTGGGCCGGCGCCACTCGACCACTTACGCCACTCCTAGTTCAGATGAAATCCATGACTCTGAAACGTAAAGCTCGTTCCCCCTTTCCCCAAGTAGAAACTTGTTGATACGGCTCCACCAAGAAGTCGTATCTAGTTGGAAAGGAGAACTCACCGATATTTCACAGGCGATGCCTGTTAATGGATTAACTTGTTCCAAGAATTTTACTTCCCGAGTGTTGGGTAAGTAATCGATTCATTTAACAAAACAGCAACCTTGTTGCGAATATAAAATACACCACAGAGCCGGATCCCTCAGGTTTTGAGCGAGTATTTAAATCCCCTTCGAAAGGAGGATCTTAAATATAAAAATGAGTTTTGGGATCCGCTCTAACTTTTAAAAATCATTTTGAAGACTCGCAAAACATTTTTAAGAATGTTTGGAGTGATGCTGATTTAACAAAATAAATCAGTCCCAATATATTAGAAAATATCTGAATATTATTATTTAAATAATATTCCCATAAAAAAATAATCTTTATAAAATAATTGAAGTAGAAGTATTAAAACTTATACTTGAAATGAATAGCAAATAATCAAAGATATACTTATACGAAAGTAATATCTTTATTTGAATAATCAAAAATAAGTTTGATTATCGACACCTTATTCTTTAATAAAATAAAGAATATATCTCAGCAAATAATCGGAGTCATAGATCCTCAAATGAATATTCAAATAATATTCAATAAATAAAATAAGCTGAGTCATAATACCTCGAATGAATATTCAAATAATATTCAGATAAATAAATAAAAGGAGTCATACGCCTTCGAATAATATTCAAAATAATATTCATTAATAAAGTAAAAGGAGTCATAAGTCCTCGAATGAATATTCAAAATAATATTCAATAATAAAATAAAGTTAAAGTTATCGAATAAACCTTATTCGATTAATAGTTTTAAAAACTATATCCATATATATATATATAAATAAATATATATATATATATAATATACTCGGGAACATCGACTCCCGGTTTAGAAATATGTTCACCTTTTATCCCCTATACTAAGGGTATACGCAACTACTTGCTTATTTCTAGCATAGGTATTATGCAACTATAAGCATTGAAATCAACAGATAGATAACCAGATTACGAAACAGACATGCATATATACCATATTAGCATGCTCCAATATATCGCAAAATTTGCTAATAACAATCATGCAATATCACAAGATAATGCATATACATATATTTACATCACAGCAACAGTATAACGGGTAGAAAACTTGCCTGAGCGACTGGGGGTTACGAATGGCTCGGGACGAGTCTGGTAACCTATAAACAACAAGTAAGTTGGAATTAAACCAAAGTCACTTGTAAATCTATACTTTAACTAACTTAGACTCTAACGCTTATTTTGCGCTTACTGATTCTCTTAAGTCACTCGAGTACCCTCGGCTCCACCATTTTTAATAATTTAACCTTTACGAGTTTTAAAACGATTCCTTTGCGGGTGTCTTACCAACTGCCTAACACACTTACCATAAATGTTTCATACATTAATTAACCCTTTTTGGTCTTTAACCTATGTTTCAAAGTAAGGCGAGGGGAGATGTTTCGTTCGTGAAACGCCGTTACTTGAAACGGTCGTTTCTCCTAAACCGTGCATCGGAATCGAACGAACTACATATCAAAACGAAGCTCGTAACATGAGCTATCTAAACATGGCAGTGGTCATAATCTAGCAGGGGGTTCTCGGGTCATAATGCTATGCACAAAAACAGTCCAAAGAAAATCGGACGTTACGACGGCTATGTTTACGCGATTTCCCAATTTTAAACCATACAAAACCAACCACAAACCAACCTCAAATCCAACATACAACCAACATCCATCCTTATCACATCATAACAACCCCAACCAATTCAATTTAATCATTCATACTTATGCCTAAACTTAACTTTAATCATACTTAAGTTCCTTTAAATCAAAACCACAACAATTACCATTCCATTTCACTACCATTCCAAATCCCAAACTCTAAATCATAACAACAAACTACAATATCAACCCACTAATCAAAATCATCTTATAATATATAGGAATCTAGGGTTTGGAGATGGTATACCTTCCTTGAAGTGGTGGGTGGAGCTAGGAAGCCTTAAGAAGCTTTGAGAAGTCTTAAGAATGCTTGGATCTTCAAGAAAAACAAGAAAAAGTTCAAGTTAAAAACTTGAAAACACTATTCATTGTCTTCTTCTTTGATTAAATGAAGAAGATTGAGAAGGAATTAATGGCTTAAACTCATGATATAGTCCTAACTAAGCATGAAGATGATTAGGGAATTATCTTACCAATTTAGGAAGCTTGGATCTTGGATTTTGAATTTCTCTTGCCTTTTGAATAGTGAAAAGCCGTGAGCAATGAAGAACAAAGCCTTGGTTGCTTTTGATTTTTGATGAAAATGATTTTACTTGGCTTGGTTGATTGGTTTTTGTGCTTGCTTTAGTCAATTACCTTCTTGCCCTTGGATTTGTGTGGTTACAAAGCCACCACACCTCCTTCCTTCCCATGTCATGCTTATGTCACCTTGCACATGTCATTATGCTCCCACTTGTCCACACCTTGTGGTTTGATGATGTCACAATCCCTGGCTTCTTGTACAAGCTTGTCTCTTGGTCACTTATTTGTTTTACGGTTCGCTTATCTTTCGTTCTCGTTTATCGTTTGAGGGATCATACCCGGGATCTTATTACTTAGGTTCCCTTAACCTTTCTCAATATATTATATTCCTTTTATGATCCTCTCCTATAATCCTTTAATTTCAATCCTTTTTATCCTGTTACCTTATACTCAATTCTCTCCGTATCTTGTGGATTTCCGGGAAAAATCAAAGTGTTCGGAATTGGATTCTGACGATCTTTACATACACTTATATACCACATAGAGTACTAATAATATCCCATAAGATCAATAACAGAACCCCTACATAGCGTGGCATGAAAAGTTTTCTCGTTCAGCAAAAACACTATTCATAAGGGTTTCAAAATTTCTCAAAAATTGGGGTCATTACAGTCTCCCCTCCTTAAAAGGATTCCGTCCCGGAATCAGATAGAAAACAAATGGGTATACTTTCTTAGCATTACACTTTCTAACTCTCGAGTCAATTTTCCCACATTGTGGTTCTACCACCAAACTCTGCCTAGTTTGATAATCCTTCTCCTAAGCACTTGTTCCTTTTCACTCTATAACCCTTCCTGGTTGCTCCATATAGGTTACGTCAGGTTGCATATCTATGCGCTCATATGCCTCTATTTATCTGGCATCTGAATTACACTTCCTTAGCATTGATACGTGGAACACGTTATGAACTTGCTACAGGTTCGGGGGTAGGGCTAGCTCATATGCTAACTTCCCAAACGTCTTAATATATCCAAGGGTCCAACAAATTGTAGACTTAGCTTTCCTTTCTTTCCGAACCTCATCAATCCTTTCCAAGGGATACCTATAACATTACTAGGTCCCCTATTTCATACTCTTTATCCTTTCGTGTCAAATCAACATACTTATCATGTCCATCTTGGGCTACTACCAGCCATCCTCTGATTCGATCTATCATATCCTTGGTCCTTTGGACTACTGCGGGTCCGAGCATCTTGCGCTCTACAACTTCATCCTAACATAAGGGAGATCGACATTGTCTTCCCTCAAGGATCTCATAAGGCGACATCTTGATAATGACATATGATCTATTGTCGTAAGATAACTTAATCCGCGTTAAGTGATCATTCCAAATTCTTTCAAGTCTATTGCACAGACTCTCATTATAGCTTTTATCATTAGAACTTTTGCTTCTCAATACCCATTCTTTTCCAGTTCGTAATCGCTACTACCTTTCGTTCCTAATATTATACTGGTTATACTTTTGCTCGTTAGCGTTCTATAACCTTTTAATAACCACGTCAACCTTAGTATCACGAATGTGTTTCCATTCCGCATACTACCACCACTTTATTACTCCTTTTTCAGTTGTTTCTATTTTCCAAAATTTGATCAATCAAATAGAAGTAAAGGAATTTGTTGAGAGATCACTATGATCATGAACACTTGTTATATTGCATAGTTAGTACAGAAGGTGGCCAGCCTTTAGTACTTGACAAGCAATTAAACAACATGTCGTATCCTACTAGGCTTCTATCACAAAGATAGATAGTCATTCGGCAATACCTCCCCTTCTGGAAGGGTTGTTCTTCTCAGCTTACATGAAATGAAAAGAAGAGAAAAGAACGAACTGAAGAGAATTATATATATGAAAAAAAATATACTGCCACAAAATATCTGGCTTGGAACCTACCTCTGAACTATAAAGGTTTGTCATAGGAGAACAAAACATATACGTATTTATATCAGCATCAAGCATTATAGCCTCGTATTTCACGTGCCTAAATATTTTCGCTATCCCGTCCATCATTCTATGGACCCATGCCCTTCCTCGAGCTTATACACAATTACCTTTGAAACTCCCTCGATGTCGAAAATCGAACCTGGGATCTCATTCTAGACATCATCGTTACTAGAATTCTATGCTTGCACCGCAACCTTCCTCGTATAATAATACGACTCTCTATTGATAAGAAAGAATAAATATTCAATAGGTAGATACTCTACTTAATTAGTCTATCAATGATAACTTATACACTACCACTACACGATTAGTGGTATTCAATCTCAACATCCATTCCAATACAACTCTCACGGTTGTAACCAGCTCATTACTCGCAGAATCATTGCTGCATTACTATGGTCCACTACTGACCCACTGTAGTCATTCATTTTCCATGAAGTCTTAATAGCTAACCATACGGAGTCCATACATGTCGTATCAAATCCTTCTAAGGAGGTAACATAATCACCATTCATGATTCATGGAGTACACTCCTGATTCTAACATACATACATGACATGAAGCAGATAAAATTGCAGAAGAGTTTCAATCAAAGCAACGATAGCAGGTTAATACCATTCTTAATCATATGCCTTAAATAGAAGACTTACTCAAAGGTTCGTTTAGTCCTTTTTGAACTATGGTCCTGGCTTATCTCAAGATAGTATCTTCTGAGATAGATAGCCCGCTCATGGCGATTACACGAATTAAACCTTTACTAACTACTATTACGGTTGGGTATTGCACAGTCATCAGAAGGAATGTCAATCTTCCAAACCATAATACAACCTTCACAGTTTTAACCATCATCACTGTATTCCTTTGGCACAAGTGCCTATAATTATCCTCTTACCTTTAAAGTGTCGGCCACCTCTTTGGCCTTTCCTGATAGTACAATTTCCTTACAGTCAATGTCATTTTAACCACCTCCAAATAAATTTTCTACCTTATTTCAATCACTGCTTATGTGAAGATGTTTTCCTTAAAATCTGGTGAGTAAAAAAAAATATCACCATTTTTCCATAAGTTATTGCCTCAATCTTTAGAGGTTAATCACTGTCACGACTGACTCTCAATCATACTTAGAACATCTTTTATCTTAGGTCCTACTTGCCCTGAACAATTTCGACCATTACTGGTTCGATCCATACTTTCTCGTGGTTTAACACGTGCCTCACTTGGCATCAATATAATTACGTCATATTTCCTTTATCAACATTTTTATTCTTGAGAATTTCGAATATTACCTTTTTCCTTATAAAACCTCTAAGGTTATCCTTCAATCGTTCCTCCTGTATTCCCTATATACAGTGCATATCAAAATACCATTTACTAATACTAGAACCATTGTCTATTTACTTCTGAAAAATTTCTCCATTGATCCTTAAAGGTTATTATTACCTTAATCCTTTCCAATTCATACTGTCAAAACTCATACTATCCCTATTAAGGGTGAAATGCCAACCTTTATGCATTCCCCTGGGATTCATTTTCAGTTACCGATGTTTTTAATCCTTAATTCCACCTTTAGAAAAAGTACATGCATCCTTCCATGGATAAATTAAGTCATATATCCCTGATAGATTATCATATTCATCATTCGCACCTCGATAGTCTATACCTAACTTCATAATAGCATCCTTATTCAAATTGAGGTCAATCCATATGGCCTCTAAAAGATAACAATGGTCATCCGCTTTTCTTTCCTGATTTGGTAATGATAACATGGATGTTCTGGAAGATATTGGTCATGTTCAACGTGAACTTCTTCTTAATAATTCCTTATTTACTTTTGTTGTTTATCTCAACAGTCACCTCAATGTTGGGATATCTTTCATACCTGGCGTCTCCCTTTCTGGGTATCGAGCCACCGGTCTTACATTTCACATTCTTGAAGGTCACTTCCTTCATCCAATTTTCCTAATTTCTTACTTCCTTGTCTCCTCAGTCTATCCGCGTCTCATATTTATCCTTCGAATTATCTCAAGGTTTCCTCGAATCTTCCCAACTTACAGGGGATAAAATATATGTATCTCTTATACCTTCAACCATCAATTTAACTCATGGTGAATCACTCTCATCCGGACGATTACATACTTTTATATTTCTATTTCTACGAGTCTTTAGGGTTTCCTCATACCCAACTCCCTTATCATTCCTCAAACTCTCTTGCCTTTATATTCCTTTCTCTTATCGTTATTTCATGAACCAACACAACATAAGCATTGATTTCAAACATCCCGTCATTCTGGATTCGTGTCTTCAGAACGAATCTTGATAACTTTTACAACTTAGATTCATAATTTATCATACTTGTCTGCCTTTGTTCTGGCTCTAAAGCTTTTACACTATTCCATAACCTTGGGAATTACTTTCCTGAAAACAATTGACTGAACTTAAATCAGTTTATTATAACCTCTGGCTCCGTGCCTTTCTTGGTCTTTCACCAGCGGGTGGCCTCTCTCTTAGGAGGGTAAGTGACAAAAATAGTCTTTCGTGATTCGTCAATCATTTAGAATCTTAAATGATTCCTGTATTTCCTTTAGCCAGGCTCTGGCCTCGACTGGGTTAGCTTGTTCCTTGGAACTCTGAGAGCTTAGCGACTTAAAGGTCCTGAAAGAATTTCTCACCGCATTGTTTCCTCAGGGTGGTGGTTGGGAATAATAGTCTAAGTTCTGTCTAGAAAGGTCCATGAATTGCCGTATAGGAGTACCGTCTCGGGTCTCCTTTCCTTACTCGACTTTCTGTTTCCTTACTATGAAATGTTTCATCCTACTCCCCATAATTGGGGTCATCTTTTAATTTAAAATCCTCATTTTCCACTCCATTATGTCATGGGTTCCTTCTATCTTGATGGCGACCTCCCTGACTATCACGTTCAGGGTTTGCTCTAAATCTTATTCCTCAAACTATGGCTCTCATCTAAGTTCTCATCCTTACGCTCTTGAACTTTCGGAACCCAAATTCTATAGGAATACCTCATTATTCCCTTATCATCTTTCTCGATATTAACCTCTTATCTATTTGTTGGCTCTCTGCCTTCATTCATAACTTTTTCTGGCACAATATGATCTTTTCCAATAATTCGGGCTATATTGCTATCTCAAACAGCTTTTCGGTACCGGCTCCGGTTACCTTCACTACTATTTCCATTTTCTCAAAATCTCTTATAAACTCTCCAAAAGACATTATCATCTTGAGTCTCTCCTTTTTACTAAGGGCATCAGCCACCATATTGGCTTACCCCGAATGATAAAGAATCTGCCAATCATAATTCTTGATTAGCTCTAACCGCCTCCTCTGGCGTATGTTGAGCTCTTTCTACGTAAGAATGTACTAGAGCACTTATGGCTTAGGTAATTCTCGCACTTCTCTCCATACAAGTAGTGCCTCTAATCCTTAGGGTAAAACTATTGCCACGAGCCTAAGCTCATGGGCGGTGATATCAAATTTCATATTACCTTAATTATCTTGACATGTACGCGATTACCTTACCGAGCTGCATAAGCACGCACCCTAAGCCCTTGTGCGAAGCGTTACTACACTTCACAAAATCTCCTTTTCCATCCGGCAACGCCAGCATAGGGGCCATCACCAACCTCTGCTTCAGTTCTTGAAAGCTGTTCTCACATTTCTCTGTCCATTTGAACTTCTCATTCTTATGAGTAAGCCGCGTCAAAGGGGCTGCGATCTTTGCAAAGTCCTGTACCAATCTACGATAGTAGCCGGCCAATCCTACCTCTGGGAGTCGACCTAACCATGGTCATCAATTCATCAGTGGTTCTTTATCCAAATCTTGTCAGGATCCTCCATGGGATCCTCCTCAACAACTATCCCTTCTAGGACAACATCCTCAACCGCTACATCCTCAATATCAACATCATCCGGTCCTGCATTAGGACACTCTATCGGATCCACAATCCGATCTCCAATTAGTAATAAAACATCATCGCGCTGTTGCTCCTCAACCTCAGGGTTCGGAGTCCCGCTACTCTATACGATAACGAACTACGCTTCTATCGCTATATTTATAAGGGTTCCCATAAGGGTTTTAACTGTCAGTGCTACGTTAGGTAGCCCGACTATGAACTTGGCAAGAGTTCTTATTATCTTAGTGAACTTATTATCTTAACGTCACATCATCTCTGAGGTTTATAACGCTTAGCTCTGATACCATTTCTGTAACACCCCCAGATCCGGGGTCGAGGATCCGGGTCGTCACGGTCTTTCTTTCCACAATATCACTTCACTTAATTAATAATAATAACCTTATGCTGTGACCCCACACTAACACACACCACAACCCGTTATAGTCTCAGAGATGAAATTTAAATAAGTACAAGTCTTTGAATCCACAATTTAAAAGTTATTACAACCCAAAATGATTACTTGATAAATTTACAGTTAATTGCCATTATCTGCCACAAGTTATAATTATACATAATTGATTCTCAAAAGTAGATGGTCTGATCTACAATAGATCTACCTCTGCAGCTATAGCAGCTACAACATCAACGGGAAGACGCGGGACGCTTCCCACGCGCTTGCGCTGGGTCTGCTGGAGTCTGGCCATCTTTCCTAACTGTTGTTGTGTGATGAAGAAATAAAGCAAGGGTGAGCAGCAAGCCCACCAAAATAATATGTATAATGATTTACAATATATGAGCCTACTCATAATACTCATGAAAGTCTTGGTCAAAAGAAATGAACCAAGTTGATATCTTAATGCGATGAAGTCACAAAATATTCAGTATATATACATATATACTTTTCAAAATATTGGAAGTCCTCTTCCATGCATAATATACACAAAGTTCCAGTGTATAACTGTATAAAAATATCGTTGCAAGGTGATCTAATATATCTAACCTTGTCTCAACGTTTTTCTGAAAATCTTTGTCATTCATAAGACAATTATTAACTAGATATAAGTTTAAAAGATGAGGTTACCAAATACCCCAATATACTTATATCTTTCCCAATATTACTTGAACTACCACCGTTCAAGTTATAACCAGTTTCAAAAGTTCATCACATAGATGAGACTACAAGACAAGATTTGAATAGATTCAACCTTTAAAATATCATCAAAATAAAATGAAGTTATGAGATACTTCATTTGATGTAAACATCATTTTGAAAACTTGACCCTGCCAACACTCAACAATCGCCCAACCGTAGCCTTTCTATCGAAGTGCTCTGGGTAGTGTTGCAGAAATTATCCAATTGGATGATGAACTCATTACGGGAGTTTGCCGCGCCAGGAAGACCACTTACGATGATCAGTCGTAGTAGTACAACCCCACCATTTTCTACATGTAGAGGAGAACCTGTCGGATTTACTTGTCAACCGAACACTGAACTCCTAAGGAATGGACCGCCTTAGCGGAACTTCCAGGCCATTTGGGCCAATATAATAAGGCTGGGCCGGCGCCACTCGACCACTTACGCCACTCCTAGTTCAGATGAAATCCATGACTCTGAAACGTAAAGCTCGTTCCCCCTTTCCCCAAGTAGAAACTTGTTGATACGGCTCCACCAAGAAGTCGTATCTAGTTGGAAAGGAGAACTCACCGATATTTCACAGGCGATGCCTGTTAATGGATTAACTTGTTCCAAGAATTTTACTTCCCGAGTGTTGGGTAAGTAATCGATTCATTTAACAAAACAGCAACCTTGTTGCGAATATAAAATACACCACAGAGCCGGATCCCTCAGGTTTTGAGCGAGTATTTAAATCCCCTTCGAAAGGAGGATCTTAAATATAAAAATGAGTTTTGGGATCCGCTCTAACTTTTAAAAATCATTTTGAAGACTCGCAAAACATTTTTAAGAATGTTTGGAGTGATGCTGATTTAACAAAATAAATCAGTCCCAATATATTAGAAAATATCTGAATATTATTATTTAAATAATATTCCCATAAAAAAATAATCTTTATAAAATAATTGAAGTAGAAGTATTAAAACTTATACTTGAAATGAATAGCAAATAATCAAAGATATACTTATACGAAAGTAATATCTTTATTTGAATAATCAAAAATAAGTTTGATTATCGACACCTTATTCTTTAATAAAATAAAGAATATAGCAAATAATCGGAGTCATAGATCCTCAAATGAATATTCAAATAATATTCAATAAATAAAATAAGCTGAGTCATAATACCTCGAATGAATATTCAAATAATATTCAGATAAATAAATAAAAGGAGTCATACGCCTTCGAATAATATTCAAAATAATATTCATTAATAAAGTAAAAGGAGTCATAAGTCCTCGAATGAATATTCAAAATAATATTCAATAATAAAATAAAGTTAAAGTTATCGAATAAACCTTATTCGATTAATAGTTTTAAAAACTATATCCATATATATATATAAATAAATATATATATATATAATATACTCGGGAACATCGACTCCCGGTTTAGAAATATGTTCACCTTTTATCCCCTATACTAAGGGTATACGCAACTACTTGCTTATTTCTAGCATAGGTATTATGCAACTATAAGCATTGAAATCAACAGATAGATAACCAGATTACGAAACAGACATGCATATATACCATATTAGCATGCTCCAATATATCGCAAAATTTGCTAATAACAATCATGCAATATCACAAGATAATGCATATACATATATTTACATCACAGCAACAGTATAACGGGTAGAAAACTTGCCTGAGCGACTGGGGGTTACGAATGGCTCGGGACGAGTCTGGTAACCTATAAACAACAAGTAAGTTGGAATTAAACCAAAGTCACTTGTAAATCTATACTTTAACTAACTTAGACTCTAACGCTTGTTTTGCGCTTACTGATTCTCTTAAGTCACTCGAGTACCCTCGGCTCCACCATTTTTAATAATTTAACCTTTACGAGTTTTAAAGCGATTCCTTTGCGGGTGTCTTACCAACTGCCTAACACACTTACCATAAATGTTTCATACATTAATTAACCCTTTTTGGTCTTTAACCTATGTTTCAAAGTAAGGCGAGGGGAGATGTTTCGTTCGTGAAACGCCGTTACTTGAAACGGTCGTTTCTCCTAAACCGTGCATCGGAATCGAACGAACTACATATCAAAACGAAGCTCGTAACATGAGCTATCTAAACATGGCAGTGGTCATAATCTAGCAGGGGGTTCTCGGGTCATAATGCTATGCACAAAAACAGTCCAAAGAAAATCGGACGTTACGACGGCTATGTTTACGCGATTTCCCAATTTTAAACCATACAAAACCAACCACAAACCAACCTCAAATCCAACATACAACCAACATCCATCCTTATCACATCATAACAACCCCAACCAATTCAATTTAATCATTCATACTTATGCCTAAACTTAACTTTAATCATACTTAAGTTCCTTTAAATCAAAACCACAACAATTACCATTCCATTTCACTACCATTCCAAATCCCAAACTCTAAATCATAACAACAAACTACAATATCAACCCACTAATCAAAATCATCTTATAATATATAGGAATCTAGGGTTTGGAGATGGTATACCTTCCTTGAAGTGGTGGGTGGAGCTAGGAAGCCTTAAGAAGCTTTGAGAAGTCTTAAGAATGCTTGGATCTTCAAGAAAAACAAGAAAAAGTTCAAGTTAAAAACTTGAAAACACTATTCATTGTCTTCTTCTTTGATTAAATGAAGAAGATTGAGAAGGAATTAATGGCTTAAACTCATGATATAGTCCTAACTAAGCATGAAGATGATTAGGGAATTATCTTACCAATTTAGGAAGCTTGGATCTTGGATTTTGAATTTCTCTTGCCTTTTGAATAGTGAAAAGCCGTGAGCAATGAAGAACAAAGCCTTGGTTGCTTTTGATTTTTGATGAAAATGATTTTACTTGGCTTGGTTGATTGGTTTTTGTGCTTGCTTTAGTCAATTACCTTCTTGCCCTTGGATTTGTGTGGTTACAAAGCCACCACACCTCCTTCCTTCCCATGTCATGCTTATGTCACCTTGCACATGTCATTATGCTCCCACTTGTCCACACCTTGTGGTTTGATGATGTCACAATCCCTGGCTTCTTGTACAAGCTTGTCTCTTGGTCACTTATTTGTTTTACGGTTCGCTTATCTTTCGTTCTCGTTTATCGTTTGAGGGATCATACCCGGGATCTTATTACTTAGGTTCCCTTAACCTTTCTCAATATATTATATTCCTTTTATGATCCTCTCCTATAATCCTTTAATTTCAATCCTTTTTATCCTGTTACCTTATACTCAATTCTCTCCGTATCTTGTGGATTTCCGGGAAAAATCAAAGTGTTCGGAATTGGATTCTGACGATCTTTACATACACTTATATACCACATAGAGTACTAATAATATCCCATAAGATCAATAACAGAACCCCTACATAGCGTGGCATGAAAAGTTTTCTCGTTCAGCAAAAACACTATTCATAAGGGTTTCAAAATTTCTCAAAAATTGGGGTCATTACACATATGGAGTGATTAGTGTGTGCATTAAGCTAAATAACAGACAAAGAGTAAAGTCTGAGTCACTTCAGTACATCTTAGAAATAAGGCATAACTAAAATTTTGTTAAAGAGCTGTCATTGTCCTGAAACCTACTGATGAATGAGTTCATGCTTGAGTCCACCTCAATTGTTTTGTGCTAATTTTATGCATCTTTTGAAATTCTATTTTACAGTGGCTTCTCAGTGTAAGTGAGTCACGACTGTTTATCAGAATTTATGCTATTATCAGAGTATTTCTCCAGTAATCATAGAGTGTGAAAAGTCACCAAGAAAATATTTTGCTTTTCTAATGCATATTTACTTAATACCAGCAATGCACTTGGGTCGTCCCTTCCACATTTTTACTCTAGATCTCAAAGGAGTACCTGATTTTATTCTTTGATCTTTTTGCTTTTTCTTTTGATAAGTGAGGTTTATCAGCACTTAGTACATTTAGCAGTTTTACTAGTATCAGAACTTAACAGATGAGTAGCATTATTCTAATTTGTGACTTAGTAATAAGATATACAAAGTAAACTTAACTAAGCTCAATTATCAGAATTTGCTAGTGTCATAAGATTTCCACTAAAATAATTACTTCTTACATGGAATCATTTGTTTATTGAAGACTACTAGGTCAGTATCTAGCACAGTTATCCTCATAGGATTGAATAGGTACTTGAACAGACATATCACTTATCAGAGTTTTGAAACATATATCAGACAACAGTCAGTACTTAAAGATATTTATCAATTAAGCACAGAATACACAATGAGATTAATTCTGTAAATACTGAGCATAAAGTCTGATAACACAGAACAAGACTAAGCAGATTTAGAGAAAGAACCTGAAACCATTCCAAGTTCATTTACCAATCTTGTAAAAGTAGCTTCACACAGTGGTTTTGTGAAGATATCTGCTAGTTGTTGATCTGTGGGAACAAAATGCAATTCCACTATACCTTCATCCACATGTTCCCTGATGAAGTGGTACCTGATACTGATGTGCTTTGTCATAGAGTGTTTAACTGGATTACCTGTCATAGCAATAGCACTTTGATTATCACAGTAAATAGGGATTTTGAAATATGTTAACCCATAATCCAGTAACTGATTCTTCATCCAAAGAATCTGTGCACAACAGCTTCCTGCAACAATATACTCTGCTTCTGCAGTTGATGTGGAAATTGACTTTTGTTTCTTGCTGTACCAAGAAACCAATCTGCCTCCAAGAAATTGACAGCTTCCACTTGTGCTTTTCCTGTCAATTTTGCAACCTGCAAAATCTGCATCTGAGTAACCTATTAGTTTAAAATCTGATTCTCTAGGATACCATAATCCCAGAGCAGCTGTTCCTTTAAGATACTTAAAGATTCTTTTTACAGCTGTTAAGTGAGGTTCTCTTGGATCTGCTTGAAATCTTGCACAAAGACAGGTAGCATACATGATATCAGGTCTACTAGCAGTTAGATAGAGTAGAGAGCCAATCATACCTCTGTAGTCAGTAATATCTACTGATTTACCGGTATCCTTATCCAGTTTTGTTGCAGTGGCCATTGGAGTGGATGCACTTGAACAATCTTGCATTCCAAATTTCTTCAGCAAGTTTCTGGTGTACTTGGTTTGACAAATAAAAGTGCCTTCCTCATTCTGCTTGACTTGAAGGCCCAGAAAATAGCTAAGTTCCCCCATCATACTCATCTGATATCTTGACTGCATTAGTTTGGAAAACTTCTTGCAAAGTTTGTCATTTGTAGATCCAAAAATGATATCATCAACATAAATTTGGACCAGAAGTAAGTCATTTCCATGGTTGAGGTAGAACAGTGTTTTATCTATTGTCCCTCTGTTGAATCCACTTTCCAGAAGAAACTGAGCTAAAGTCTCATACCATGCTCTAGGAGCTTGCTTAAGTCCATAAAGTGCTTTATCAAGCTTGTAGACATAATCTGGATGTTTGGTATCTACAAAACCTGGAGGTTGTTCAACATATACCTCCTCCTCCAATTCTCCATTGAGAAAAGCACTTTTCACATCCATTTGAAAGACAGTAAACTTTTTGTGAGCACCATAAGCCAAGAATATCCTTATGGCTTCTAACCTAGCAACTGTGCAAATGTTTCATCATAATCAATTCCCTTCTGTTGAGAATATCCTTTTGCAACCAGCCTTGCCTTATTCCTTGTAATTATGCCATCACTGTCAGTTTTGTTTCTGAATACCCACTTTGTACCAATAACAGATCTATTCTTTGGTCTTGGCACTAGGGTCCAGACTTTGTTTCTTTCAAATTCATTCAACTCTTCCTGCATTGCTTGCACCCAATCAGCATCTTGAAGAGCTTCTTCCACTTTATTTGGCTCAGTCTGAGAGAGAAAAGAATTGTAAAGACATTCATTTGAAGTACCTGTTCTAGTTCTGACACCTGCATCAGGATTTCCAATTATCAAATCAGGTGTATGTGATTTTGTCCACTTCCTTGCAGATGGAAGGTTTTTTCTAGAACTGGATTCTCCCCCATGATCCATGCTATCTTCATTTTCATTTTCTGATGCTCCCCCTGAAACTATGCTCTCTGAGTTGGAGTCTTTAGTATTTAAATTTTCAGCACTATCAGAACTTAGCTTATCAGAACTTGACGAATCAGAATTTGAAGAGCCAGATGTATGTTCTGATGTTTCTTGAGTTGTGGTAGGATCTTGAGTATGTTCCCCCTGCATCGGTGCATCTTCCCTTGGCGTAGCCACCACAGTTTCAATAACATCAGAGTTTATTCCATCAGAGTTTACAGTATCAGGTGTTAGACTTTCAGGATTTTCAGTATCAGAATTTGAGTCTTCGTTTTCAAATCTCAGCTGATCATGGTCAATGAAATCTTCAAGACCGGTAATCTTCTTGTCATCAAAAGAGATATTGATAGATTCCATGACTACTTTTGTTCTCAAATTATAGACTCTGAAGGCTTTTGTGGAAAGTGGATATCCAATAAAGATTCCTTCATCAGCTTTTAGATCAAACTTTGATAGCTGTTCAGTATGAGTCTTGAGAACAAAACACTTGCATCCAAATACATGAAGGTATTTCAGATTTGGCTTCTTTTTCTTCACCATCTCATATGGTGTTTTTCCATGCTTGTTAATGAGTGTTGCATTTTGAGTAAAACAAGCAGTATGTACAGCTTCAGCCCAGAAATAGGTTGGAAGCTTTGCTTCTTCAAGCATTGTACGTGCAGCTTCAATGAGAGTTCTATTCTTCCTTTCAACAACTCCATTTTGCTGTGGAGTTCCAAGAGCAGAAAATTCCTGCTTTATTCCATGGCTTTTGCAGAACTCTTCCATTATCAAATTCTTGAACTCAGTGCCATTATCACTCCTTAAAACTTTCACAGAATCTTTGACCATTTTATCCAGATGTTTGACATGATCAATCAAGATTGATGCAGTTTCACTTTTTGTATGCAAGAAATACACCCATGTGTATCTGGTGAACTCATCCACTATGACCAACGGATACTTCTTCTTTGCAATAGACATGACATTTACTGGACCAAATAGATCAACATGTAGTAGATGATAAGGCTCAAGAATTGATGATTCAGTCTTGCTCTTGAATGAAGATTTTCTTTGTTTGGCTTTCTGACATGAATCACAAAGACCATCAGGAGCAAATACTGTGTTTGGCAATCCTCTCACAAGATCTTTCTTGACCAGTTCATTTATATTGTTGAAATTTAAATGAGAGAGTTTCTTATGCCAATTCCAGCTTTCTTCAATTGATGCTCTACTCATCAGACAGATTGCAGAACCATCAGTACTTGTTGAAAGCTTAGCTTCATAAATGTTACCACACCTGTATCCTTTCAGAACAATTTTGCCTTTAGATTTACTCACAATTTCACAGTGTTCTTCAAAGAAATCAACATGATAACCTCTATCACAGATTTGACTTATACTCAGTAGGTTGTGTTTAAGTCCTGAGACCAGAGCTACTTGTTTAATTATGACATTTCCAAGATTGATATTTCCATATCCCAATGTCTTTCCAATGTTGCCATCTCCATAAGAAACACTTGGGCCAGCTTTCTCCACAAAGTCTGATAGCAGGGCCTTATTTCCAGTCATATGTCCTGAACATCCACTGTCCAGAACTAGAATATTTTTCCTGTTGCCCTGCAATCACAAAGACCACTAATTATTAGTTTTAAGGACCCAGACTTGCTAGGATCCTTTGGCCTTATTAATTTTGTTAACATTTGCAGCGGATTTAGCATCAGAGTTTATGTTAACATTTTTCTTATCAGAACTTACACTATCAGACTTTGAATCAGAATTTACACTAGAAGGAACAATGGAAACTTTCTTCAAAGAAGGTTTTATTTGATAATAATCATAGTACAAGCTATGATATTCCTTACAAGTATAAATGGAATGCCATAAACTACCACAATGAAAACAAGGATTTTGTGGTTTGTATCTAACAGACTGACTCTTAACTCCTGACTTTGAAGGTAAGGAGTTAATATTCTTATTCTTCCTGCAAAAAGAAGCCAGATGGTTAGAACTTCCACAGTTATGACATGTTTTCCTAGAAGCATCAGGAACAGGTTTATAATTATCGCTTTTATTCACACCTTCCTTTCCATTCCTATTTTTCCTAGGTGATTTTACCTTGTTTGCATTCTTAACATCTTTCAGCTTATGCTTAAGCTGCTTCTTTGTCATTAAGCCTATGTTCACTTCAGCTGTCTTTTCCTGTTTTAGTTTGTCAGAAGTTAATTTCTTTGTAACTTCTAATTTTTCATTTTCAGACTTTACAGTTACAAACTTACAGGTTTTAACTTTGGCTTTTGCTTATCAACAGACTTAATTTCTTCAGTTCCTTTATCATTCTTATCTTCGCCATAACCTAAGCCCTCTTTCCAGTTTCCACTACTTAGCAAATTTTGAGTTGTTTTGCCAGAGTTAGTCCAAGTCCTGATAATCTCTCTTTCCTTTTCTAACTCAGTTTTTAGAGATTCATTTATTTTTAGGACTTCATTCCTAACATAAAAAGCATCATCTATATCTTTCTGAGTTTGATGGAACATGACTAACTCTTTTTCTAAGAAATCATTTCTTTTCTTAAATGCAAGATTTTCAGAAGTTAATCTTTCACATGTTAAAGTTTGATCTCTATAACTAACAAACATGGTTTTAAGATATCTTCTCAACTCATTAATATCATCAGTATGAAAAGCATAAGTAGTCTGAGGTACCTTTGTTTCAGCAGCTTCAGAACTGCTCTCAGCACTTTCTTTATCAGCATTTGCCATCAATGCATAGTTTTCCTCACTTTCAGAGTCTGAGGTGTCTATCCAGCTTTTCTGCTTTGTGACAAGAGCCTTGCCTTTGTCACCCTTTACCTTCTTGCAATCAGGAGATATGTGGCCTTTCTCACCACAGTTATAGCATTTAACATTGGTGTAATCTCCTCTGTCAGACTTTCCTCCTCTGCCTTCAGATCTTCTGAAATTCTTCTTATCAGAACTTATGCCTTTCCTGGAAAACTTCTTTCCCTTCCTGAACTTCCTGTATGCAATCTTTGTGATTCCTTTCACCATAAGAGCACACAGCTTCATCATCTCCTCATCAGCATCAGTCTCAGGCAAGCTTTCAGAATCTGAGTCATCATCACTCTCAGAACTTGATGAATCAGTATCAGACTTTATGAAAAGAGCTTTACCCTTGTCTTTCTTTGAGGAAACTGCTTTGGGGAATTCTTCTTCAGCCTTAAGAGCAACTGTCCTTGACTTTCCTCCTTTCCTCTTGCTTCTTTGTTCCATCTCCAGCTCATGAGTCTTGAGCATTCCATAGATTTCATCAAGAGTTGTTTCATCAAGATTGTAGTTGTCTCTTATTGTCGTTGCCTTCAAATCCCAGCATTCAGGAAGAGCTAACAGGAACTTAAGGTTTGAATCTTCAAGATAATACTCTTTATCAACCAATGACAAATCATTCAAAAGTTTGACAAATCTATCATATAAATCATTCAATGACTCATTAGTCCTTGAGTCAAAGTGTTCATACGCTTGAGTGAGTATTGTCTTCCTGTTCTTTTTAATTATGTCAGTTCCATGACACCTTGTTTCCAGAGCATCCCATATCTCCTTAGCAGTCATGCAGTTGATTACCCTGTTTGACATTACATTATCAATGGCACTATGCAGTAAGTGTCGTACCTTAGCATCCTTAGCAATTGATGTTATGTCTTCAGTAGTATAATCACTCTTCTCCTTTGGTACGGTCTTTGCTGCTTCACCCGCAACTGCAACAGCGAGCTTGGTTGGTTTGTGAGGGCCTTCCTTGATTCTATCAAGGTATTCTGGATATGTTGCTTCCAGGAACATGGTCGTCCTTACCTTCCATATGGGATATTCAGATGGTCTCAGTATGGGAACTCTGATGGTCTCATACCGACTCTGAATTTGTGTCTTTGGTGGTTCCTCAGTTTTGGTAGGCTTAGTTGGAGTTTCTGTGTCCGACATGATTGTGTTTGGATCTTTAACTGTATGTATGTTAACAGATAGGCTCTGATACCAATTGTTAGGTCACACACACATACTGTAGAGGGGGTGAATACAGTGTATAGTACACTCAAATCGAACTTTAAGAACTTAAGTAACAGAAAACAAACTTTATTGAAACAATAAACTCTGTTACAGTATGGAACTGTTACCTCTCAGTGATGAACAAATATCACGAGAGCTGCTAGGGTTACAATGAATAATCTTCTCTAATAATGATAACACTTATAGTGTAAACCCTATGTCTGTGTTTATATACTACACAGTTACAAGATAATCGCTAATTGATATGGAATATAATTCTGCTTCCTAAAATATATCAATCAGATATCTTTTCTTCCAAGTATTCCATTCTTTACAGAATTCCTTCTTCATGCATATCTCTTCTTATGTTTATCTTGATTTTCTTTCCTTTAATCAGATACTGTCCTTATCTGATTGTCCTTCAGCACTTAAGTTCTGATATATATCTTCTGATGATTATCTCCTGATATCATAAGTACTGATATCCTTAAGTCCTGACTTCCAGTATAAGTACTGATCAATAGTTAAGTACTGATTTATCATGTCCAAGTAAGATCTGAAAGCTAAACATAAAACATATTAGCCATGACATTATCAAATATATCTAACAAAAATCACTTCACAAGAGGTACTGTAGATAAAACTTTATTCTTTAGAAATGTTAATGGCTCTAGCATACTTGCTCAAATTTATGTAGATAATATTTTTTTTGGCTCTACAGATGAGAAACTTTGCAAAAAGTTTGCCAAACTGATGCAGAGTAAGTATGAAATGAGTATGATGGGAGAACTAACTTACTTTCTTGGATTTCAAGTTAAGCAAGTTAGTGATGGAATATTCATTAGTCAAACTAAATACATTTTTTATCTTTTAAAGAAGTTTGATCTAATGGATTGCACATTTGCAAAAACTCCCATGGCTACTGCAACTAAGCTTGAATTAAACACTACTGAAAAGTCTGTGGATATTTCAAGTTATAGGGGCATGGTTGGCTCACTTCTGTACTTAATAGCTAGTAGGCCAGATATAATGTTTGCTACATGTTTGTGTGCTAGATTTCAGGCTGACCCTAGAGAATCTCACTTAGTAGCTATTAAGAGGATTTTCATATATCTCAAGGGAACACCAAAACTTGGCATTTGGTACCCTAGAGATTCTGGTTTTGATCTAACTGGTTACTCAGATGCAGACTATGCAGGTTGTAGAAATGATAGAAAAAGTACTACAGGAACCTGTCAATTTCTAGGAAATAAGCTTGTGTCCTGGTTCAGTAAAAAGCAAAATTCAGTTTCTACTTCTACAGCTGAAGCTGAATATATTGTTGTTGTGCACAGATTTTGTGGATGAAAAATCAATTGCAAGACTATGGTTTGCAAGTTGAAATGTAATATCCGGGATATATCGTGCAATTATTTTTGTTAATAGGTAATTATTATATGTATTCAGTATCTATTCTGTAAGTTATTTGTTAAGTGTTAAATGTGTGTGACTGTTTAAAAATGTTATTAATTGAGTATTTTAATTTTTATATGTCCAAAATAAAATATAGATAATTGCCATATCTTCCTAATTATTTTTATGTTGATTTATGAATTTATAGGAATCATATGGATTTTATAAAATCTTTTTCCGGGTATTTAAAATCTATTTTATAAAAACGGGAATCAACCACCGTTATCCGTTTTTACCTTTTTAGAACCCGAAACGCTTCCAAGAACTCCTTCCTAACCTAATTGTAATATTCCGAGCATTATCCATGTTTTGACATTTTCGATCCGACGTGCGGTTTGTCCTGCGCGGGTCCCGGCGCAACATTTTCGATACAATATTCATTTCGGTAAATCAATAAAACTCGTATTTTTGAGAAACGGGAGCTTTTTATTAAACTATTACAATTATCACCTCGTAGTACGTGTAACCAGGCGCTGAGACCAAGACCGCAGTACAAATTGTACTGATTTGGATAATTATCCCGAAAACCGATACCGTTTGGATCAGTTTTTATAAATAAACGTACCGTTTTATATCCGGAATGATCCAACGGGATACTAATTTTCCGTAATTATAAATAGCCTTTTACCGTATTTTATTTCGTATCAAAATCATTTGTAGACAGATAATTATATAATTTTACAGAGTAAAATCATATATTCATAAACCCTTCTGAGAATCAAACCACAAATTCAAGGCGTTAGTGAAATCCGTTTGGAAAGTTGGAGTAACAAAATTGAAGGTCTCAAGGAGTACTATCAGATTCCAGAACCTCTTTTACTGCAAAATCAAAGGTTGATTTTATATAAATTTATTTATTTTCGAATTATTTTGATTAAAAATATGATTTTTTTTGTTCGGATGATTGTTTGTACGATTTGATGCTTGCATGTTGTAGAGCTTGTTTTCCTCATGATTTTCATATGTCATGCGTCTGATTTGGAGTTCAATAACATGCTCAAAAGTGGGTTTAATTTTCGAATTTCAAAATTAGGGTTTATAACCCGTGTGAATGTTTTCAATTGAATTTTGGGGGTTTTTGATTTAGGGGTTATTAGCTGTTGATTTATAGTGGGTTGTATTCCTTATGAAATTGGCAATCGATTGATATATAGCTCGTTAACAGAGGATTAGTGAATCGAAGGGAGTTCTATTTTGAAGTTTTCCGATGTTCGCCGGAAACCGGCGATGTTCTTGGCTAATTTTCGGCCAAGTCTGGGGTTATTTGAATGATTTGATTGCATGAACAGATTCCTGATGTTGTGTAGTTTAATTCTGGAGCTTGTGGAGGTGGGACGGTGCCGGAGACGAGTTCTCCGGTGAACCCGTCATTTTCCGGCGACTAAACTGCAAAATTGCAGTTTAGTCCCTGTACTTTTGGAGATGATGAAGTTAGGTCCCTGAACTTTCCAGAATTTGCAAAAATAGGATTCCTGTTTTAAAAATATTTAAAAACCAGATTTCCTATTTATTTTTATTATAAAAATTCGATTTTAATTTCTGAAAATTCTAAAAATTATTATATTAATTCCGAAAATTATTTTTAATTCAAAGATAAATCTGAATTAATTAGTTAATTAATTTCAGTTAATTTTTAATTGATTAATTGGTCAATTAATTCAAAAATTAATTGATTAATTGATTTTAGTTAATTATTTAATTAGATTTAATTATTTAAAAATGATTTAAAAATTCCGAAAAATAGTTCCGAGCTTTAAAATATTATTTTAAATTATTTCCAAGGCTCGATAATTATTATAAAATTGTTTCGAAGCCAGAATCGGCCAACCGAACCCTGTTTAATACTCTGAAATTGATCCAACGACCCGTTTTAATTCTGAAAAATGTTTTAAAAATCATTTTTATTACTTGAAAGCCTGTTTATGACCCGAGACTTCTTTATAAGTGATACCTCATTGATTAGGTGACGTATTATGTGTTATATGTGACTCGTTGGTTGACTGTCGGTCTATGTATTCGATGTTTACATGTTTATTGCATAACTTTCAATCCGTTAATCGGATTTGGGTAAAACGAAGGGTAGATAGAAATGTATGTCGAATAGAATCGTATGAGTTAAATATTGATAGATATTTATAATGCCTAGCAGAGTAAGCAAGGCATAAGAAAGGGAAGCAGGTGATCAGAGAATAGAATTGACATGTAGAAAATACAGCAAGTGATCAGAGATTAGAAGCGAGGCATAGAAGAAACAGATGAATGGTTGTTGAATAGAGTCGTAGACGAGTACAAGTGAAGTTGGAATCGATTATGATAAGGCAAGTACTTCTAAACCTTTTTCGAAATATAATGTTAATATTTCTAAACTTTCTCGTAACATATTGTTAAGTGATCAAAATGGCTTTGTTTTATGTTGAAAGTACATTGAATCATTCAGCCTTGAACTTGAGCCACATCATTTGATCTTTGAGCCGTAAGCCTTATTCTTTATGAACCATTTCTTGTTAATTTACCAGATACTAAACCACACAAACACGATGCCGCTCCAAAAATATATATCCATCATATCCCAAACACTGGAACAGAATTATTTACACATACAGAAACTTTTATGCTCAACCATACCTTGTGACATCAAAGTACTAAAACCTTTTAAAAACATTATTTATCTAATACCCAATTATCCTACAGGCTGGAGGCCACTTCTTTTATGTACTTTGATATACCCTTTCGGTAACCATGAATTTTTATCATGCTCTCATACAAATGTTTTATTGTTATTGATTATGATCTGGTTTATTGAACTCTCTTATTTATCATATTGAACTGCTTTAGAATTGGATAGTTTTCTTTGTATGGACCAGATTCGTGGTCAGACCATACCGATGGTCAAGTAAGGCCAATGTGTGTCTTGGATCCAGTAGTTAGAGCAGTGCTGTGTGCTCTGCTCGAGGTTAGTGTGTGACTGATTAGCAGCCTAACCTTGGTTTTAAAAACTTAAAATGAATATCCAATTCTATTGGTTGTTTAACAAGAAACTTGATTCCTTTGAATCATCTCGTTTATTATCGTTTAACCTCAGTTATTGATAATATGACTTGTTGAGCTAGTTAGCTCACTCTTGCGAATCTTTTTATGTATTCTACAGTTAAGAAGGATACGGTTGATAGCGAGGTTTCCCAGTTCAATGTTCGAGCTAAGATTCCAGATTATGATTGATTGAGCTAGCAGGAGCTTATTGCAGTAGTGAGATAGTAAGGTTGTAAGAATAATTTTATATCAGTTGTAAATTAAATCAGTTGGGATTTGGTACGTTGTAATAAAAGTTAAGGTTGTGGCTTGTTTTTATACTTTAACCTGTTACGATCCGTGGTTATGTAAAGCAGGGTCATTGTAAATAATATTTTATATACAGGTCTATATATTGAGTATGTGTTGTGGACCCCAAACTTCTGGCCCAGATTTGGAGGGCGCCACAGGTTGGTATTAGAGCGACAGGTTATAAGTCACTGAAACAAGCCTAGATTGTCGGGATTGGGTAGAGGGTTAGGATTAGGAATAGGAAATAGAAAAATAGGTCATTGTGAGGTTGAGTGCGACTGTATAGTAGGTCTCCGGCATGGTTCGTGTTGCGATTCGGGATTCTTGACTAGCGACGTGATATCCAGGCAATGGCAATCGCAGATCCTGATTTCTCTGCATCAATTGATCATTTGGAGCCTTCCATTTAAGGATCGTCATCTTCTCTCAGATTCGATTTGCGCTTTATTCTCCATCAGTATTAGCGGTATTACCTTCTGTTATGACAGTTGCGCCTCCCCAAGTTATTCAAGGTTATTCTATCATCTCTCGATATGAGACTACCTATTCAAGAACCTTCATTTGCTTATTCTTGTTCTTTTGAACATTCAACTATGAATGTATCTTTTCTGTTTACTATATACCATATTCTATATCTTTAGTTTAAGAACCTTTCCAATGAAACAACAGCATTTGCGAGAAGGGACACGATAGTTGCAGTAAATAGTGAGTATTGAGATACAAATTAAGATGAGAAGGAGTTTGGAAAGAAGATTCAGGTGTTCTGGAGGATGGTTGTTATCAGGTTACAAGAAGCTATTAGTAATTAGGCCACTCATGACTAGCTTGTGAAATGGAGTAGATAAGTGTTAAAGAGGAGTTAGAGGAGATTAGGGATCTGAAGATTTCTTGAAATTAATGGTGTTGTAATAATGTGATATATATTATGTGACATTAGCTGACTTGTTGACTATTGGATAGTCTGTTCCACTTAATGATTATAAAGTAGTTAACGGGAATACTACCAGCATGGGAGCCTTAATGTGAAGCTACGAATAAGATAACGTGCAACGACAGCGGAAGTTTTCAGTGATTATGGAAAGTAATAGACCCCAATAAAGGAGAGGGGATAAATGGAAGTGAATGGACCCTTGAGTGATCGTTCTTTAACTTGGTATTTGGTTATAAGAAGGACAACAACCAACTCATACAGTAAGGACAACCGGAGGTGGGATTTTCAAAATTTTCAAAAAATTTTAACAAGTTTTCGAGAAAGATTTTCCTCACAAAATTTCTAAAAGCCTTTTTGAATAAAATAAGTTTTAAACCTTGGTTTTCAAGTTACTACTTGAGTTTCTTGTTTGTTAAAAGACCCGGATTACCTGGAAGGATGCTGTTTCAGATTCAGTATTGTTAATTCGGAGAACGAGGTAACCTGCAATTATGAAGAAGTTAATTATTCCTAACAACAAGGTGCAAGTATTGTCTAATAGGATTAAACAACGGAACCAGCGTACGAAGTAATTATTTATCCAATTACTGGGATTATCAGAGTTTGAAGAATTCATTGATTAAACGGAAGCCTAAGCATGACCTAAAAAGATTGGGAAAAAATTTCCAGACTTTTCTAAAGGAAGAATATTATTAATAAAATGATCGTTATGTTGAATAATTCATGGTTATTCCAAATTAAAAAGAGGAAACTCAAGGTTATCTGATAAGAACGCCATTATGATCGAATTGTTAAAATATTATACGTGTAGGTGCGACGTTACAGACGCGAGACTCAACAAGTAAGAATTTATCATAATGCATAGTTGCGAAGGCATTTTAGCATACTTCTAAAGTTGTTATGTGATACAATTGGGAAATGATCGAGCAAGCTCGAAAGAGGAATACAAGTGAAATGTGGATGGTGACCAATGGTATCATTATCGTCCTCAACATTACAGCATATATTCCTTTGTAATTCCTAAAATGTCTGAACTCCTTTTCTTAATAAATTCTTTCTGATGATATCAAAATGGAGGATTTTGCATTCCTTTCAAATTCAATTGTTCCCCTCAAGTTTTGTTTTCTGATTGGGACAAACAGAGTTATGATGAGACACTTTGTCAAAATAACAAAGAGTTGGGTGGGACGCCACCTAATCATGTGATGTATGCCATAAGGTATGAAAGACTGGCCATCTTAAATACCAATGTGGTTGTCTCATTCTTATTCAAAACATTACCTCTTCTTTCTTTTCAACTCTAAGTTTATTAAAATTGTGAATCCTTCTAGTTGTTCCGTTGTACCGTTGTTCTTTGCAAGAGCTTTTCAAACAAAAGTCAACGTATTACACACTCAACGGGAAAAGTCCCATCTACCTCTCGTGCATGGAAAGGACACAAGGGCATATGGTGAGAATTGTAAATCACTGGTCCTAGCCAGGGATGCATTAAGAATTAAGGGAATCTACTTCAATAAGGAATATGTCTCCGAGAACGAGAATTTGCGATTTTCCTGAGAAATATATTATTTAGAATATGGATGTGATGACGTGGAAGATTATTGTGGATATCTTATGCATTAAAATATTGAAAGATGTGGGAGCAATTTGATCATATATCTCTCAAGATTTTGTTGATAAGATGAATTATCTTGTCAAATCAATAAGTTTATGACTAAGGGACTAGCAAGTTAAGAACGTGCAATTATTGAATAAGTAAGTACCAATGGCGGAATCGATATTTCTGGCAATAAGTTGTGAAGAATTGATATCATTTGAGATAAGAAGATTTGACATTATTTTAAGGAATGGATTAACTATTCAAGTGTGATGCCCAGGTAGACCGTCATGATGGAAGATAGTTCTGAAGACGCCAAATGGGAAGATAAAGAAGTTTAAAGGACACGGGAAAGTAAAGAACTTGTTAAGAACGATTTAAGATTTCAGTGACTAAAATATAAGTGCTATGACGATTATAACTAAGAGTCCGGAGCGAACCGAACTTGAAGATTTTACAGTCTCAAGATATGTTTCCAGACGAGTACCAATATTTCCTTTAGAGAAAGAAAATGTGTTTATGATTGATTTAACACCTGAAATGAAGCCAGTGTCCAAAGCCCCGCACAGAATAGCACCAGATCATATGAAGAAGTTACCAGAGCAAAAGCATGAGATGATTAGAAGAAAAAGTAACTGGACCTAGCGTACCCCCTAAAGTGCACCGGCACGATGTGTTAATAAGAAAGATGGAAGTGTGAGATTATGTGTTAGCGAAAGCTCAACAAATTTACTCTCAAGAGCAGATATCTGTTACCTCGAACCAATGATTTGAATGGAGCAAGATATTTTTATAAGATTGATTTAAGACTGGGCATATTACCAAGTGAAGATTGAACTTATGAACATACCAAAGATAATTTTCAGAATTCAGTAATGTTGTTATAAAATTCTAGAGATGTTAGTTGGATGAACTGATATACCAATGATACTTAAATTTGATAAGTAAAATCTCGAATGAGGAATCTAGATAAGACGTACTTGTGTTACTTAAGAAGAATCATGCAACCTATACAATGATAGCTGAGGAGTCAAAGAAAAAGGAAGCCGTATAAAATGGTTACCAGGTGAAAACTTTAATGCCAGGAAGTGTAATTCTTAGTATAGACAGTCAGTAAGGAGGAGACAAAAAGGGGATTTAACAGAAAAATTTAAAGATAGTATGAATGAAGAAAGACCAGAAGCACCAACAAAAGTAAGAAGTTTTATCGTGGACCAGTTATTATCAGAGATTGTGCAAGATTCTTGAAAGTTGCAATATTTTGGATGAGGCTAACTAGGAAAAGCAAGAAAGTTATATGAAATGGAGAAGGGTGAAAAAAAAAAGTTTTGCGGAGTTAAATAAAAGAATGGTTACAACATCTATTTTATCATTTTGAAAGTATAAGGGAGATTTGGTAGTTTATAGTGATACTTCTCGTAAGGGAATAGGATGTGTGTTGACGTAAAATAATAAAGTTATTGCATATGCATCCAGACAACCGAAACCTTATGAGCAGAAGTACCCTATTCATAACTGGGAATTAAAAGCAACAATAATATTCGTTTTGGAAGATTGGGAAATATTATAGGTATAGAGAAAGATGTGAGATATATAAGGACCATAAGAGTTTGAAGTATGAACTCCTGAGGAAAAGCAAATATAGTGGCAAGAGATGAGTAAGAAGGAGAGAGAATGAACATAGAGACTGTACCAGAAGAATTATCTATGGAATTTTAGAAGTTGGAATTGGAAGTCAGGGTTCATGATCCAAAAAGAAGTAAAAATGTATAAGTATGATTTTTCAGTCGGAATTGTTAGAGAAGATAAAGAAGTGTCAGGAAGAGGTAATGGATCAGGATATAAATCGTTTAGTAGGTGAAGAATTGTGCATGCAAAATGGATGATCAGGGTATTCTTAGGTTTTCTTCTAGAATTTGGATTCCACTAGTTACGGAATTGAAGAATGAAATTTTACAGAAAACTCATAATTCAAGGTATTCAATCCATTCAGGGAGTACCAAAATGTATAGAGATTTAAAGGAAATTATCGGTGGATAGATATGAAGCGGGAAATTATGGAATGAATTAGCAGATGTTATATACGTCAAAGAGTTAAAGTAGAGCATCCGAGATCAAGTGGAGGGCTACAGCCATTGAAGGTTCCAGAGTGGAAGTAGGGGCATATCGCCATGAATTTCATAGTTGAGTTACCAAGCACAAAAGCTAATCACGATACCATTTGGATTATAATGAATAGAATTACCAAATCAGCTCATTTTCTGTCTATAAATAGAAGATTTTCACTGGACAAGGCAGTTCATATCTACTTAAAAGAAATTGTAGTTCGTCATGAAATTCCTGTGTTCATCGTATCCGATCGAGATCCAAGATTTAATTCAAGATTTTGGGAGAATTTTCGAGAATGTTTGGGAATGAGACTGAACATGAGTACGACTTACCACCTACAGATAGACGGCCAGAGTAAAGGAACGATCTAAACAATCGAGGACATGTTACACGTGTGTACTATTGATTTTAAAGGAAATTGGGACGAGCATTTACCTCTAGTAGAATTTGCTCACAGCAACAGTTATCACGCCAGTATTGGGATGCCACCTTATAAAGCCCTTTAGGGACACAAAGGCAGATCTCTAGTGTATTAGGACGAAGTAGGAGAACGTAAATTACTTGGACCTAAATTAGTACAGCAGACAAAGGAAGCTATTAAAGTTATCCAGAAAAGATTGATATCAGCATAAGATCGTCAAAGGAAATACACAGATTAATCAAGGAAAGATATGGAATTCGAAGAAGAAAGTTTGGTATTACTGAAACTATCACCATGAACGGAATTAGTGAGATTTGGAAAAAAAAAAAGGAAAGCTGAGCCCAGGATATGTCGGACCTTTTGGAATTTTAAAGCACGTTGGTAAAGTAGTTTACGAGTTGTCGTTACCCCCGCACATGGAGCACATTCACAATGTTTTTCACGTATCAATGCTTAAGAAGTACAATGCAGACTCCAGGCATGTAATAGAATATGAGCCAATAGAGCTTCAGGCAGATTTGTTATATGTAGAGAGTCCGATAGAGATTCTAGAGAAGAGAGAGAAAGTATTGAGAAATAAAGTGGTAAAGTTAGTAAGAGTATTGTGGAGAAACCCCAAGGTTGAGAAGTTAACCTGGGAGTTAGAAAGTGATATGAAAGAAAAGTATCCTCATTTGTTTTCTTAGAAGATTCTGAGGACAGAATCCTTTTAAGGGGGAAAGGATGTAATATCCGGGATATATCGTGCAATTATTTTTGTTAATAGATAATTATTATATGTATTCAGTATCTATTCTGTAAGTTATTTATTAAGTGTTAAATGTGTGTGACTATTTAAAAATGTTATTAATTGAGTATTTTAATTTTTATATATCCAAAATAAAATATAGATAATTTTCATATCTTCCTAATTATTTTTATGTTAATTTATGAATTTATAGGAATCATATGGATTTTATAAAATCTTTTTCCGGGTATTTAAAATCTATTTTATAAAAACGGGAATTAACACTGTTATCCGTTTTTACCTTTTTAGAACCTGAAACGCTTCCGAGAACTCCTTCCTAACCTAATTGTAATATTCCGAGCTTTATTCATGTTTTGACATTTTCGATCTGGCGTACGGTTTGTCCTGCGCGGGTCCCGGCGCAACATTTTCGATGCAATATTCATTTCGGTAAATCAATAAAACTCGTATTTTCGAGAAACGGGAGGTTTTTATTAAACTATTACAATTATCACCTCGTAGTACGTGTAACCAGGTGCTGAGACCAAGACCGCAGTACAAATTGTACTGATTTGGATAATTATCTCGAAAACCGATACCGTTTGGATCAGTTTTTATAAATAAACGTACCGTTTTATATCCGGAATGATCCAACGGGATACTAATTTTCTGTAATTATAAATAGCCTTTTACCGTATTTTATTTCGTATCAAAATCATTTGCAGACAGATAATTATATAATTTTACAGAGAAAAATCATATATTCATAAACCCTTCTAAAAAATCAAACCACAAATTCAAGGTGTTAGTGAAATCCGTTTGGAAAGTTGGAGTAACCAAATTGAAGGTCTCAAGGAGTACTATCAGATTCCAAAACCTGTTTTACTGCAGAATCAAAGGTTGATTTTATATAAATTTATTTATTTTCGAATTATTTTGATTAAAAATATGAATTTTTGTTCGGATGATTGTTTGTACGATTTGATGCTTGCATGTTGTAGAGCTTGTTTTCCTGATGATTTTCATATGTCATACGTCTGATTTGGAGTTCAATAACATGCTCAAAAGTGGGTTTAATTTTCGAATTTCAAAATTAGGGTTTATAACCCGTATGAATGTTTTCAATTGAATTTTGGGGGTTTTTTATTTAGGGGTTATTAGCTGTTGATTTATAGTGGGTTGTGTTCCTTATGAAATTTGCAATCGATTAATATATAGCTCGTTAACAAAGGATTAGTGAATCGAAGGGAGTTGTATTTTGAAGTTTGCCGATGTTCGCCGGAAACCGGCGATGTTCTTGGCTAATTTCCGGCCAAGTCTGGGGTTATTTGAATGATTTGATTGCATGAACAGATTCTTGATGTTGTGTAGTTTAATTCTGGAGCCTGTGGAGGTGGGACGGTGCCGGAGACGAGTTCTCCGGTGAACCCGTCATTTTCAGGCGACTAAACTGCAAAATTGCAATTTAGTCCCTGTACTTTTGGAGATGATGAAGTTAGGTCCCTGAACTTTCCAAAATTTGCAAAAATAGGATTCCTGTTTTAAAAATATTTAAAAATCATATTTCCTATTTATTTTTATTATAAAAATTCAATTTTAATTTCTGAAAATTCTAAAAATTATTATTTTAATTCCGAAAATTATTTTTAATTCAAAGATAAATCTGAATTAATTAGTTAATTAATTTCAGTTAATTTTTAATTGATTAATTGATCAATTAATTCGAAAATTAATTGATTAATTGGTTTAATTAATTATTAATTGATTTTAGTTAATTATTTAATTAGATTTAATTATTTAATTAGATTTAATTATTTAAAAATGATTTAAAAAATTTCGAAAAATAGTTTCGAGCTTTAAAATATTATTTTAAATTATTTCCAAGGCTCGATAATTATTATAAATTGTTTCGAAGCCAGAATGGGCCAACTGAACCCTGTTTATTACTCTGAAATTGGTCCAACAACCCGTTTTAATTCTGAAAAATATTTTAAAAATCATTTTTATTACTTGAAAACCTGTTTATGACCCGAGACTTCTTTATAAGTGATACCTCATTGATTAGGTGACGTATTATGTGTTATATGTGACTCATTGGTTGACTGTCGGTCTATGTATTCGATGTTTACATGTTTATTGCATAACTTTCAATCCGTTAATCGGATTTGGGTAAAACGAAGGGTAGATAGAAATGTATGTCGAATAGAATCGTATGAGTTAAATATTGATAGATATTTATAATGCCTAGCAGAGTAAGCAAGGCATAAGAAAGGGAAGCAGGTGATCAGAAAATAGAATTGACATGTAGAAAATACAGCAAGTGATCAGAGATTAGAAGCGAGGCATAGAAGAAACAGATGAATGGTTGTTGAATAGAGTCGTAGACGAGTACAAGTGAAGTTGAAATCGATTATGATAAGGCAAGTACTTCTAAACCTTTTTCGAAATATAATGTAAATATTTCTAAACTTTCTCGTAACATATTGTTAAGTGATCAAAATAGCTTTATTTTATGTTAAAAGTACATTGAATCATTCAGCCTTGAACCTGAGCCACATCATTTGATCTTTGAGCCGTAAGCCTTATTCTTTGTGAACCATTTCTTGTTGATTTACCAGATACTAAACCACACAAACACGATGCCGCTCCATAAATATATATCCATCGTATCCCAAACACTGGAACAGAATTGTTTACACATACAGAAACTTTTATGCTCAACCATACCTTGTGACATCAAATTACTAAAACCTTGTAAAACCATTATTTATCTAATACCCGATTATCCTACAGGCTGGAGGCCACTTCTTTTATGTACTTTGATATACCCTTTCGGTAACCATGAATTTTTATCATGCTCTCATACAAATGTTTTATTGTTATTAATTATGATCTGGTTTATTTAACTCTCTTGTTTATCATATTGAACTGCTTTAGAATTGGATAGTTTTCTTTGTATGGACCAGATTCGTGGTCAGACCATACCGATGATCAGACCATACCGATGGTCAAGTAAGGCCAATGTGTGCCTTGGATCCAGTAGTTAGAGCAGTGTTGTGTGCTCTGCTCGAGGTTAGTGCGTGACTGATCAGCAGCCTAACCTTGGTTTTAAAAACTTAAAATGAATATCCAATTCTATTGGTTGTTTAATAAGAAACTTGATTCCTTTGGATCATCTCGTTTATTATCGTTTAACCTCAGTTATTGATAATATAAATTGCTGAGCTAGTTAGCTCACTCTTGCGAATCTTTTTATGTATTCTACAGTTAAGAAGGATACGGTTGATAGCGAGGTTTCCCAGTTCAATGTTCGAGCTAAGATTCCAGATTATGATTGATCGAGCTAGCAGGAGCTTATTGCAATAGTGAGATAGTAAGGTTGTAAGAATAATTTTATATCAGTTGTAAATTAAATCAGTTGGGATTTGGTACATTGTAATAAAAGTTAAGGTTGTGGCTTGTTTTCATACTTTAACTTGTTACGATCCGTGGTTATGTAAAGCAGGGTCATTGCAAATAATATTTTATATACAGGTCTATATATTAAGTATGTGTTGTGGACCCCAAACTTCTGACCCGGGTTTGGAGGGCGCCACATGAAAGGATTCCTATTTTCTGTGATAACACAAGTGCAATTGCCATCACTGAAAATCCAGTACAACATTCAAGGACAAAGTACATAGACATCAATTACCACTTCATAAGGGAACATGTAATGAATGGTACTGTGGAACTACATTTTGTTCCAAGTGAGAAGCAGCTTGCAGATATTTTTATCAAACCACTGGATGAATCCACCTTTTCAAGGTTGGTAAGTGAGTTAGGTATGCTCAATTACTCTTAAATCTTTATGAGGTAATTTGCAAGTTGTAATGCAGCCAGAAATTTAATTAATTTTTCAGTCTTGGATGAAATTTTGGCTAAGTCAAAATTTACATCTCGACGGATGATCCTTTTCCATCGAGTTTGATCATCCATTGGAATACAATTTGCTAATAAAAATCAATTATTTTTCTGGAATACTTTATGACTCGACGGATAACAGTTTATCCTCATCCATCAAATTGTCTTAATCTTAGCCGTTGATTTCCTGAACATTATCCATCGAGTATACTTACAGTTTGTAAGCATAACACGACGGATAATGGGTGGAATTTTTACAGTTAATTTTTTTAAAACGGCTATTTTGGGCAATTTTTATTGGTTACTTTATTTTACATTATTATTTTTGACAGTTATTTTTGATATACTATAAAAGGTAAATTCATTTCCATTACTTTTCTTTTATCATTCTCAAATCATCTGCTTCAATTTCTTTCTCTTTCAAAGCACTTACTCTCTCTCTCTCTGCAAGCTCTTATTCTTTAACAATGGTGCCTGTTGTCAAGATTATGTCTCAAACTGGGTTCATTTATGAGAAGAACAACTTCACGGCCTTAGTAAATAAGGGAATTCAGCAATCTGGTGACTACCACAAAATGATGGATTTTGTGAAGAACTGGAAGCTTAGCTATGCCATGCTGGAATCACCCACCATCTTTTATGAAGTTGTTGAAGAAATGTGGACCACGGCTACATACGACTCAACAGATAAGACCATCAAACTCACCATTAAAGGTAAGGAATTATGTATTAATAGTGATATTATTAAAGCATGTTTCAAAATTCCTGATGATACTGTGACCTTACCACATATTGACACTGATATAGTTAATATGCTTAATTCCATGAACTATGCTCTTTCTACTTCTATGTTGAGTGACATTAGGAGATTGGGTCTTAGGAAGGAATGGAGTTTCATGTGTGATATAGTGACCAAGGTCTTTTCTGGTAAAATCAGTAATTTTAGTTTCTGTCAATATTTCCATGCTTAACATGCTCTACATGCTAGTTACAGATAATTACTTTAATTTTAGTGACCTTGTCCTGTTTGAGTTGTGCTTTAAATTAGGAGAGTTAAACAAGAGGGGTAAAAGTGTTTATTATGCTAGATTCTTCATGATGTTAGCTAACCACCTCTCTGAGGAAATTGTGCTTGAGAACCCAAACAACAAATTAGATTGTTGGGTTCAAGAGAGAAGAATCATTGCAGGTTTGAACAGGGCAAATCATCACAGAGAAGTGCCATTTTTCTATCTCCCTGTAATGGAAGCACCTCAGGTAACTGAGGTAAGTTCATATATCCCTACTACTATTCCAACCTCACTAGTTTCTTTGAGTTATAGTGTAGCTATGGCAACTGTGTCAAAGACCCAATAGTTTCCTACCCAAGCTACCAAACCAACAAAAATTTCAAAATCCAAATCAAAGAAAGCCCCCTCTGGCATCTCTTAAAAGATGCCAGTTGCAAAATCCACCAAAACCAAATAGGGGAATGTGAAGGTGGGCAAGGTAGGTGAGGGAAAGGGTGCACATAAAAAAAACCCTAAGGATAAGGATGGAGAGTTGAGTGGTTCCCAGCCTAGCCACACAGCAGTTTCCCAACAAACTGCAGTGCTTAAAAAGGATAAAAGCTCATTTCTAGTTGCATCCTCCCAAAAGGATGTAACTATTGAATAAAGCTCTCAACCAAGAGCACAGGTCAAGAGGGTAAAGGACACAAGCTCACCCCAAACTTATGCCAGAAAGAAAAAATCTAAAACCCTTGGGGATGCATAGGGTACACATACTATGCAAACTGGTGCTAAAGACACAGTCATTGCACCTTCTCAAATTCAGCTTGACTTGGCTCCAATAAATGTGGAGTCACGGCCAAAATCTCTAGTAATAGAAGCACCTCACACACCAAATTCTCCCACAAATTTTCTGGATGTGGATATGATCAACACATCAATTCCTGATTTCCCTTCTTTAACTTTGTTGGGGAAGCCAAAATCTAATGCAAGTGAGCATCATCTTTTAGATGATTTGTTGGCTCACTTGCCAATTCTTTCAAGAACTGTTGAATCATCTGTGCCTAAAATATCATCAATCAGCACAGATTCCATAATAGTTTCAATTCCAAGTTCATTCATTTCTACTCCCTCGATGGATATTACTCATCCGTCAAGTAGTGATTGTATCCCGATGGATAAGCTTAACAGCAGTTATCCTTCGGATAGCAAAACCACTAACCCGATGGATATTACTCATCCGTCGAGTGTCTCTGCACAGCTTCAAACTTCATTTATTTCAAGTGCAGAAGAATTAATAGTTGTACAGTCACTCTTAGGATTGAGGGCAGAGAGTGCTATAAGTGAGAGTCTGGGTTGCTCCCAGGAAAAAGGAGAGCAAAAGAGTGAAAATATGCAATCCATTTCTTCAGGATTGGCAAAAGAAAGTGAGAGGAGTCCCACCTTAGATGGTGAAGGTGAGGGTGTGAGGGTGGGGAGCCAGGGTGAGACCCTGATGCAACAAAAGAGAGAACATGAGAGAAATGCAGGTACAGGAGCTATAAGGATGGATGTCATTGCTAGTGAGTCAATGAATGTCCAGGATGCAGATAGGGAGGGACTATCTCAGCAACCTCAAGTTGTTATAGATTCCACCTCGCTTGATGCTGAGGCATTTACTCACCATGTTCCAGCTTATCAACTTCTAGCTGAACAGGGCAATGGCAATGCAGAAAGGATGCTCAATTTAGTGCATACCACTCAGTCAATGCTAAGAGCTAAGGATGCCATTACGGTTTTGCCTTCCACAACTGGTGATGTGGATTATGAGACTGGTGGGTCAGCAGATTTCTTTGGTGATGAAGGTGGAGATAGTGAAGAAGAGGCATTGGACATAGGGGGAGAAGTAGGTTCAAGTTCAAGATCAGGAATGTCATTATGGGCATTTTCAAAGCACTGTGATGAGCACTACTTCAAGACAACCCTGATTCAACTAATCAATCAGACAAATACTGCTCTTCAAACCACTACAAATGCCAATACCAAGAAGCTCCTTCAAGCACATCTTGCTTCTCTGCAACTACAACAGATTCAAGGCTTCCAACATGCTAGAGATGTTAACACCATCAAGGGTGATATTGATGAGATGAAGAAGGCCATTTCAGACAAAATGGATTCTAAGCTTCCAGAAGCTACAATGCTTGACATCAAGAGGCAACTAAGGAAAAATTCTGATCTTGCAACAACGATAGATGCTTTGGATACCAGAATGTCAGCTATGGAAGCATCTCTAATAGCCATTCATCTTCATAAAGCCCAACAGACAGACTTACTTCAGAAACTGGTGGCTACTTAAACCTCCTCCTCTACTCAACTTGATCATAACAAAAAGGGGGAGAAAGGACCAAGTGAGGGGGAGAAGCTTCAAATTCAAATCAGTAAAGTAATTGTGCCCACAATTACTTTCACCAAGCCACCAGTAACAAATAGTATAGATCTTATCAATTGTGGCACCCTCCAAACCCGGGTCAGAAGTTTGGGGTCCACAACACATACACAATATATAAACCTGTATATGAAATATTATTTGCAATGACCCTGCTTTACATAACCACGGATCGCAACAGGTTAAAGTATAAAAACAAGCCACAACCTTAACTTTTATTACAACATACCAAATCCCAACTAATTTAACTTACACCTGATAATGAAATTATTCTTACAATCTTACTATCTCACTACTGCAATAAGCTCCTTCTAGCTCGATCCAACATAATCTGGAATCCTAGCTCGTACATTGAACTGGGAAAACCTCGCTATCAACCGTATCCTTCTTAACTGTAGAATACTTAAAAAGATTCGCAAGAGTGAGCTAACTAGCTCAGCAAGTCGCAATGACAATAATTGAGGTTAATCAATGATCAAACGAAATGGTTCAGAGGAATCAAATTTATTGCTAAACAATCATTAGAATCGGATATTCATTTTAAGTTTTAAAACAAAGGTTAGGCTGCTGATCAGTCACGCACTAACCCCAAGAAAAGCACACAGCACTGCTCTAATTACTGGATCCAAGGCACACATTGGCCTAACTTGACCATTGATATGGTCTGACCACGAATTTGTTCCCTATATAAAAAAAACTATCCAATTCTAAAGCAGTTCAATATGATAAACAATATAATTCAATAAAACAAGATCGTAATCAACAGTGATGAAACATTTGTATAAAGGCATGATGCATTTCATGAGTATCACAAGGGGTATCGAAGTATGTATCAGAAATGGCCTTCAGCCTGTAGGAGAATCGGTATTAGATGAACAATGGTTTACAAGGTTTAGTTCTTTGATTTCACAAGGTATGGTTGAATATAAAAGTTTCTGGATGTTCAAACAATTCTATTCTAGTGTTTGGTGTTTGATGGTTGTATATTTGGAGAGTAGTGTCATATTTGTGTGGTTTAGTATCTGGAAATCAACAAGAAATGGTTCACAAAGAATAAGGCTTACGGATCAAAGATCAAATGATGTGCCTCAGGTTCAAGGCTGAAGGATTCAATGTATTTATAATATAAAACAGAGCTATTTTGAACGCTTAACAATATGTTACAAGAAAGTTTTAAAATATTTGCATTATATCTCGAAAAAGGTTTAGAAGTACTTGCCTTATCACATTCGATTCCAATTTCACTTTTACTCGCCAAATGACTTTCTTCAACAACCACTCGTCTACTTTTCCTATGCCTCGATTCTATTTTCTGATCACTTGCTGTATTTTCTACATGTCGATTCCATTTTTTGATCACCTGCTTCCCTTTTCTATGCCTTGCTTACTCCTTATTCGAAGATTTTGATACGGATATTATCGTCTCGTCGAGGGCTTCGATTTGACTATTCATACGCCTCTATCGGATTCCAATAACGTCTTCAAATCTTTGTTTGATTACGAAGAACACGGTTCATTTCTCTGAATAATTATCTATTTAACTGTTTGTAAATGATTTTCTGTACAAAATAAAATACGGTAAAGGCTATTTATAATTACGGAATATTAGTACCCCGTTGGATCATTCCGGATATAAAATAGTACGTTTATTTATAAAACGGATCCAAACGGTGCCGGTTTTCGGGATAATTATCCAAATCTGTACAATTTGTACTGCGGTCTTGGTCTCAATGCCTGGTTACACGTATTACGAGGTGATAATTGTGATAGTTTAATAAAAAGATCCCGTTTATCAAAAATACGAGTTTTATTGATTTACCAAAACGAATAATGTGTCGAAAATATTGTGTCGGGACTTGCACAGGACAAACCGTATGCCGGATCGAAAAAGTCAAAACATGGAAAATGCTCGGAATATTGCAATTAGGTTAGGAAGGGATTTTCGGAAGAGTTTCGGGTTATAAAAATGTAGAAACGGATGACGTCGGTTGGTTCCCGATTGTATAAAATAGTTTTTAAATACTCGGAAAAATATTTTGTACAATCCATATATTTCCTATAAAATCATAAATCAACATAAAAAAAAATAAATAGGAAGATATGATAATTATCTATATTTTATTTTGGACATATAAAATTAAAATACTCAATTAAGATTATTTTTAAACATCCCAACACATATAACACTTAACAAATAATTCACAGAATAGATACTGAACATACATAATAATTATTTATTAGAAAAAATAATTACATGATATATACCGGATATTACATCCTTCCCCCCTTAAAAGGATTATGTCCTCAAAATCTCCTAAGAAAACAAATGAGGGTACTTTTCTCTCATATCACTTTCTAACTCCCAGGTTGACTCTTCAACCTTTGGGTTTCTCCACAATACTCTTACTAACTTTACCATTTTATTTCTCAATACTTTCTCTCTTTCCTCTAGAATTTCTATCAGATTCTCTATATATGACAAATCTTCCTGAAGCTCTATTGGCTCATATTCTATTACATGCCGGGAGTCTAAATTATACTTTTTAAGCATCGATACGTGAAAAACATTGTGAATGTGCTTCATGTGCGGAGGTAGCGCCAACTCGTAAGCTACTTTGCCAACGCGCTTTAAAATCTCAAAAGGTCCAACGTATCTGGGGCTTAGTTTTCCTTTCCTTCCAAATCTCGTTAATCCCTTCCACAGTGATACTTTCAGTAATACCAAACTTCCTTCTTCGAATTCCATATCTTTCCTTGATTGATCTGCATACTTCCTTTGACGGTCTTGTGCTGCTATCAATCTCTTCTGAATGACTTCAACAACTTCCTTCGTCTGCTGCACTAATTCAGGTCCAAGTATTTTGCATTCTCCCACTTCATCCCAATATACAGGAGATCGACATTTGCGTCCATAAAGAGCTTCATAGGGTGGCATTCCAATAATAGCGTGATAACTGTTGTTGTAAGCAAATTTTACCAGGGGTAAATGCTCGTCCCAATTCCTTTGAAATCAATAGCACAAACACGCAACATGACTTCGATTATCTGGATCGTTCTTTCACTCTAGCCATCCGTCTGTGGATGGTAAGCCGTACTCATATTCAGTCTCGTTTCCCAAACATTCTTGAAAATTCTTCCAAAATCTTGAATTAAATCTTGGATCTCGATCGGATGTGATGGATACAGGAACTCCATGATGAACTACGATTTCTTTCAAGTACATATGGACTAACTTGTCGAGTGAAAATCTCTCATTTATAGGCAGAAAATGAGCTGACTTGGTAAGTCTATCCACTATAACCCAAATGGCATCATGATTAGCTTTTTTTTCCTTGGTAATCTAACTATGAAATCCATGGCAATATGCTCCCACTTCCATTCCGGAATCTCCAATGGTTGTAATAATCCACTTGGTCTCTGATGCTCTGCTTTATTTATTTAATATGCCTAACACCCCCTGATCCATGGTGAAATTTGCTTTTCATATTCGGCTATCAATATTCTTCTTTAAACTTCTGTATAATTTGGTATTTCTTGAACGAATTAAATACTTAGGATTGTAAATTCCCTTTAGGATCTCATTCCTAAATTCTGCCACTTGTAACATCCAAGTTCTGAAAGGAATATGAGGTTACTGTGATCATTCTTTTAAGTGCATAATTTTCCTCTTATTAAACTGTTAATATCGTGATCCATTATCTTCTCTTGCTAACTGTTAACATTCAGATCCATCATCTTCTTTTAATATCTTTTTATCTTCTCTTAACAACTTCGACCGAAAGGTCATACTATCCCTTCTTGTTCCTTTTGGACCATGAACCCTGACTTCCAATTCCAACTTCTAAAATTCCATAGATAATTCTTCTGGTATAGTCTCTATGTTCGTTCTCTCCCCTTTTTGTTTATCTCTTGCCACTACATTTGCTTTTCCTCGTGAATTTATACTTCAAACTCTTATGGTCCGTATAGATCTTACACCTTTCTCCATACATATCATGTTTCCCAATCTTTCAGAGCGAATATTATTGTTACTGCTAATTCTCAATTATGAATAGCATACTTCTACTCATAAGGTTTGGTTGTCTGGATGCATATGTAATAACTTTATTGTGCTGCATCAACACACATCCTATTCCCTTATGAGAAGTATCACTACAACCTACCAACTCTCATTAATACTTTCAAAATGATAGAATAGGTGTTGTAACCATTCTTTCCTTTAACTCCGCAAAACTTTCTTCACACTTTACCATTTCATATAAACTTCTCGCTATTCCTAGTTAGCTTTGTCAATGATATTGCAAATTTTAAGAAATCTTGAACAAACTTCCGATGATAACCGGTTAATAATACAACTTCTTACTTCTGTTGGTGCTTTTGGTCTTTCTTTATTCATACTATCTTTAATTTCTACTGGATCCTCTTTTGGTCTTCTCCTTGCTGACTATTTGTGCTAAGAATTACACTCCCTACCATTAAAACTTTTCATATAACTTCTTTCTTCTTTGACTTCCCAGCTATCATTAAATAATTTATATGGTTCTCCTTTGACCTTAAGTAACATAATTACATCTTATCTAGATCCTCCTTCAAGATTCTGCTCATCAAATTTAAATATTACTGGTATATCAGTTCATCCAACTAACATTACTAGAATTTTATAACAACAGTACTTAGTTTTGAAAATTATCTTGGATATGTTCATAGATTCAATCTTCAATGGGTAATATACCCAGCTTTAAATCAATCTTGTAAAAATAATTTGCTTCTTTCATCGATCAAACAAATCATTGGTTCGAGGTAACAGATAATTGCTCTTGAAAATAAACTTGTTGAGCTTCCGCTAATCGACACATAATCTCACACTTCCATCTTTCTTATTAACAAATCATACCGGTGCACTTTAGGGGGTACGCTAGGTCCATTTGCTTCCTTTTCTAATTATCTCCTGCGTTTGCTCTAGTAACTCCTTTATTTTTTCTGGCGCCATTCTGTGCGGGGCTTTGGACACTGGCTTCATTTCAGGTGCTAAATCAATCATAAACTCACTTTCTCTATCTGAAGGAAATATTGGTAACTCGTCTGGAAACATATTTTGAGACTATAAAATCTTCAAGTTCTGTTTGCTCCTAACCTTTATTTATAATCGCCATAGCACTTACATTTTGGTAACTGTAATCTTAAATTATTGTTAACAAGTTCTTTACCTACCTTCGTCCTCTAAACTTTTTCATATTCTCATTTGGCTTCTTCAGAACTATCTTTCATCACGATGGTCTATCTAGGCATCACGCTTAAATAATTAATCCATTCCTTAGAATAATGTCCAATCCTCTTATCTCTATTAATACCAATTCCTCACAACTTATTGCCAGAAAACTCAATTCCACCATTGGTACTTACTTATTTAATAATTGCACGTTCTTAACTTGCTAGTCCTTTAGTCATAATTTTATCAATTCAACAGGGTGATTCATCTTATCATCAAAACCTTGAGAAATAAACGATCAAGTTGCTCCCACATCTTTCAATACTTTAACGCATAAGGTATCTGAAATAATCATTCACGTCATCACATCCGTATTCTAAATAATATATTTCACAGGAAAATCACAAATTCTCGTTCTCGGAGACGTATTTCTTATTAAAGTAGATTCCCTTGACTCTTAGTGCATCCCTGGCTAGGGCTAGTGATTTGCAATCCTTGCCATATGCCCTTGTTTCCTTTTCCTTTTCATGCATGAGAGATAGATGGAACTTTGCTCGCTTGGTTCATAATATGTTGACTTTTATTTGAAAAATCCTTGCAAAGAACGACTGTACGACGAAACAACTAGAAGGATTCACAATTTTAATAAACTTAGAGTTGAAAAGAAAGAAGAAGTAATGATTTGAATATGAATGAGACAACCACATTGGTACTTAAGATGGCCAGTCTTTCAGACCATATGGCATACAGCACATGATTAGGTGGCGTCCCACCCGACTCTTCGTGATTCCGACAAAGTGTCTCACCATAACACTGTTTGTCCCAATCAGAGAGAAAAACTTGAGGGGAACAATTGAATTTGAAAGGAATGCAACGTCCTCCTTTTTGATATCATTAGAAGAAAATTTATTAAGAAAAGAAGTTCGTACATTTTTAGGAATTAAAAAAGGATATACACTGTAATATTGAGGATAAGAATGATACCATTGGTCACCATCCACATTTCACTTGTATTCATCTTTCGAGCTTGCTCAATCATATCCCAATTGTGTCCTATAACAACTTTTAGAAGGTACGCTGAAATGCCTTCGCGAACTAAGTATTATGGTAAATTCTTACTTGTTAAGTCTTGCGTCTCTAACATCGTATCTACACGTATAATACTTTAACAATTTGATCATAATGGCGTTCTTATCAAATAACCTTGAGTTTCTTCTTTTTAATTTAGAATAACCATGAATCATTCAACATAACGATCCTTTTGTTAAATGTATTCTTCTTTTAGAAAAGTCTAGAAATCTTCCCGATCTTCTTCGGTCATGCTCAGGCTTCCGTTAAATCAATGAATTCCTTGAACTCTAATAGTCCCAGTAATTGGATGAATAGTTACTCTGTACGCTGCTTCTGTTGTTAATCTTATTAAACAATACTTGCACCTTACTGTTAGGAATAATCAACTTCTTCATAATCGCAGGTTACTTCGTTCTCCGAATTGGCAATACTAAGTCTGAAACAGCATCCTTTCAGGTAATCCGGGTCTTTTAACAAACAAGAAACTCAAGTAGTAACTTGACAACCGATGTTTAAAACTTATTTTATTCTAAAAAGGTTTTTAGAAAAAAAATTATAAGGGAAAAATCTTTTTCGAAAACTTGTTTTAAAAAAAAATGTTGAAAATCACACATCTGGTTCTCCTTACTATATGAGTTGGTTGTTGTCCTTCTTATAACCAGATACCAAGTTAAAGAAATAATCACGCAAAGGTCCATTCACTTCCATTTATCTCCTCTTCTTCCTTGGATCTATTACCTTCCTTAATTGATGAAAACTTCAGTTGTCTTTGCATATTGTCTTATTCGTGGCTTTATTTCAAAGCTCCCATACTGGTAGTACGCCTATCATCATCTTTGCAGTCATTAAGTGGAACAGGTCTATCCAACAGCCAAGAAGTCTATTTCATAGAACAAAGTTTGCTTATGTCACGTCACATCACTACTTATATATCACATTTATCATAGCACCATCATCTAATTCTACGAAAATTCCAGATCTATACTTTTCTCTCTAACTCTTTCAAAATTTCTCTAGTCCATTCCACAACTAATCAAGGGTGGTCTATTCACTGGTGACCCCATTTAATCTGGTAGAAGCCATCCTCTGAAACACATGAATCTTCTTTCTAAACTCCTTCTCACCTTTATTAATATCTCATATACTTACCATTTACTGTAGCTATCGTATCCCTTCTCGTAAATACTGTTGTTTCATAAAACAGGTTATTAACTTAGGGTATAGAATATGGTGTAGAGTAAACTGAAAAGATACATTCATAGCTGAATGTACAGAAGAACAAGAATAAGCAAATGAAGGTTCTTGAATAGGTAGTCTCGTATCAAGAGGTGATTGAATAGCGTGGAATAACTTAGAAAGGCGCAACTATCATAACAGAAGGTAATACCATTAATACCGATGGAAGAACAAAGTGCAAATCAAATTTAGAAGAAGATGAAGATCCTCAAACGGAAGGCTCCAAACGATCAGATGATGCAGGGAAATCAGGATCTGCCATTGTCGTTGTCTGGAAATCACGTCGCAAGCTAAGAATCCCGAATCGCAACATGAACCATGCCGGAGACCTACTATACAGTCGCACTCAACCTCACGATGACTTATCTTTATATTTCATATTCCTAATCCTAACCCTCTAACCAATCCCGACAATCTAGGCTTGTTTCAGTGACTTATAACCTGTAGCTCTGATACCAACCTGTGGCGCCCTCCAAACTCGGGTCAGAAGTTTGGGGTCCACAACACATACATAATATATAAACCTGTATATGAAATATTATTTGCAATGACCATGCTTTACATAACCACGGATCGCAACAGGTTAAAGTATAAAAACAAGCCACAACCTTAACTTTTATTACAACTTACCAAATCCCAACTAATTTAACTTACACCTGATAAAGAAATTATTCTTACAATCTTACTATCTCACTACTGCAATAAGCTCCTGCTAGCTCGATCCAACATAATCTGGAATCCTAGCTCGTACATTGAACTGGGAAAACCTCGCTATCAATCGTATCCTTCTTAACTGTAGAATACATAAAAAGATTCGCAAGAGTGAGCTAACTAGCTCAGCAAGTCACAATTACAATAATTGAGATTAATCAATGATCAAACGAAATGGTTCAGAGGAATCAAATTTATTGATAAACAATCATTAGAACTGGATATTCATTTTAAGTTTTAAAACCAAGGTTAGGCTGCTGATCAGTCACGCACTAACCCCGAGAAAAGCACACAGCACTGCTCTAATTACTGGATCCAAGGCACACATTGGCCTAACTTGACCATTGATATGGTCTGACCACGAATCTGGTCCCTATATAAAAAACTATCCAATTCTAAAGCAGTTCAATATGATAAACAATATAATTCAATAAAACAAGATCATAATCAACAGTGATGAAACATTTGTATAAAGGCATGATGCATTTCATGAGTATCACAAGGGGTATCAAAGTATGTATAAAAATGGCCTTCAGCCTGGTTGAGTATAAAAGTTTCTGGATGTTCAAACAATTCTATTCCAGTGTTTGGTGTTTGGTGGTTGTATATTTGGAGAGTAGTGTCATATTTGCGTGGTTTAGTATCTGGAAATCAACAAGAAATGGTTAACAAAGAATAAGGCTTACGGCTCAAAGATCAAATGATGTGGCTCAGGTTCAAGGCTGAAGGATTCAATGTATTTACAATATAAAACAGAGCTATTTTGAACGCTTAACAATATGTTACGAGAAAGTTTAAAACTACTTGCATTATATCTCGAAAAAGGTTTAGAAGTACTTGCCTTATCACATTCGATTCCAATTTCACTTGTACTCGCCAAATGACTTTCTTCAACAACCACTCGTCTACTTTTCCTATGCCTCGATTCTATTTTCTGATCACTCGCTGTATTTTCTACATGTCGATTCCATTTTCTGATCACCTGCTTCCCTTTCCTATGCCTTGCTTACTCCTTATTCGAAGATTTTGATACAGATACGATCGTCTCGTCGAGGGCTTCGATTTGACTATTCATACGCCTCCATCGGATTCCAATAACGTCTTCAAATCTTTGTTTGATTACGAAGAACACGGTTCATTTCTCCGGATAATTATCTATTTAACTGTTTACAAATGATTTTCTGTACAAAATAAAATACGGTAAAGGCTATTTATAATTACAGAATATTAGTACCCCGTTGGATCATTCCGGATATAAAATAGTACGTTTATTTATAAAAACGGATCCAAACGGTACCAGTTTTCGGGATAATTATCCAAATCTGTACAATTTGTACTACGCTCTTGGTCTCAGCGCCTGGTTACACGTATTACGAAGTGATAATTGTGATAGTTTAATAAAAAGATCCCGTTTATCAAAAATATGAGTTTTATTGATTTACTGAAACGAATAATGTATCGAAAATATTGCGCCGGGACCTGCACAGGACAAACCGTACGCTGGATCGAAAAAGTCGAAACATGGAAAATGCTCGGAATATTGCACTTACGTTAGGAAGGAATTTTCGGAAGAGTTTCGGGTTATAAAAACGTAAAAACGGATGACGTTGATTGGTTCCCGATTGTATAAAATAGTTTTTAAATACTCGGAAAAAGATTTTATTCAATCCATATATTTCCTATAAAATCATAAATCAACATAAAAAATAAATAGGAAGATATGACAATTATCTATATTTTATTTTGGATATATAAAAATTAAAATACTCAATTAAGATTATTTTTAAACATCCCAAAACATATAACACTTAACAAATAATTCATAGAATAGATACTGAGCATACATAATAATTATTTATTAGTAAAAATAATTACACGATATATCCCGGATATTACATCAATACAGCAGCATCCAACATAAGAGCAGCTGAAAAGGAGCAGTTGAAGTCAATCAACTGGGAGAAAATTGATGAGGAAATACAAAGGAAGTTTGGGCTAGTAAAGGAGCCAGTAAAGTTAGCCATTCATCACTCTGAAGTCAAACAGATCTCTGTGAATGAAATGAGCATGAACTATCTGGAAAGAGGACAGCCATCCTGCATCAAATCTCTAAAGGCTGAAATTATTCTGAAGCCAAGGGTGAACTATCCAAAATCATCATTAAAGAACCCTTTGGATACAATATATGAGACACCTAAACCTGATGAGAAGAAGCTTCTGTCAAGGTCAATTGCCTTCTACAAGGATCCAGCTGATTTAGCTTTAAAGAGAAGAATTGCTAAAGTTTTCATGAATGAGAAATAAATTTGTGTGGTGGTTGGACATCCTCAATTTGCTCAAGCAAAGAGAGAAGAAAAGGCAATATTGAAGCAGGAAAAGAAGCAAGCTATTCTAGATGCCAAAAAGGCTAAGCAAAAGAAAGAGCAAGCTGCTATCTTGGCCAAGCTACAAGTTGTGAAACCAACACAACAGATTCCTTCTCATCCATCTGGAATCACTGAATCTCAAGATCCAAAGAAGCAAGTTGAATCAGAACAGAAGAAGTCTCGGAGATACAAGGAATTGGCCAAAAGAACCAAAAAGAAATTGAACTTTGTTGGTAAGGAATTGGAGAATCAGTTTCCCAAGGAATCCACTTCAACCACAACTCAAGTATCAAAACCCACTGTGGTATTTGAAGATATCAAGGTGGTGGATCCTTACAGAAACATTTATGATGAACCTATTGTGCCTAAGGATGAACCAATAGACTGGGAGAGCCTACCAATTCCTGACTTCAATATGCCAATCCTTAGCAAGCCAAAGAGAACAAAGTCAAGAGCAGTTAAGAAAGTGAAGCTGTCACCTCTCAAATCTAAATCTCTAGTCAAAGCTCAATCTAAAGTTAATAAGGGAGATTACGTGTACTTGTGTGACATCAAGGAATTCTCTGATCTAAATCTCTATGTAGATGAACTAGAAGAAGTGAGAGGGATTGATGCATACAGAAACCTACCTGAAAGGTTAGTTTTCAAGTACAAGGGAGGAAAGGAAATTCAATGGCCACTTCACAGGATCCTTCAAGAAAGCCAAGTTATACTGATTAAGGTTTATTCATCTTTCAAGAAGAACTTTGGGTTCAATGTAACTGCAAGAAGATTGGTTCTAAAGAAGATTGAAGAACTGAGGAGTTTTAGAGCTAAAGATGCACTCCCAAAGACTCTAATTATCCCTTACACAGGGAGAAGAGTGCATCTAAGGCCCTACTGGCTTATGGAGTTCATGGATGACAAAGGAGTGAGAAGATTTTTCAGATTAGAAGACCAATTGAGCATCTCTAGCAATGAGACTCTCTTGGATTTGCAAGAAAAGCTAAATCTCTCAGAATCTGATGAACTGGAATTCCACAGACAGCTCCAAAATCAGATAGAAGAAAACAACAGAAAGCTTGGAAAGAGATCCAGACCTTCAAGGAACTAGATAAATCTGCTCAGGCTAAAGGAGCACCTTGAAAATGACTGTGATCTAAACTTTGTACATTTTGTTATTTGAAGCACTTTACAGTTTTTTCTATCTACTTTCAAAGTTGTATTTTTAGGGTGTTTTGTTATCATTAAGTTTCTCTTAATTTATGGCTACAATTCCAGTAGACATAAATTGGGGGAGATTGTTGTGTATATGTTGTGAACTTGATGATTTCATTAACAAAACACCTTGGTAGATTTTACTTAGTGAAAAATGTAACACTCGACGGATAAGGATTATAGTCCCGACGGATGACTCAATATAGTCCCGACGGATGATGATTTATTATCCATCAAGTGAGTAGCTTATGTAACAATAAGTCTGTAGCACATTTCTGCATACATGTAACACCCCCAAATCCGGGGTCGGGGATCCGGATTGTCACGAGTTCCATTTCCCTTAATAACACCCAATCTAAATAAACAATCAACTACTCCGTACTGTGACCCCACAATATACACACACACGCCATAATTTATAGTCTCAGAGATGAATACCAAAAATAACACAAGTCATTTTATTCCACATAATAAGCCTTTACACCTCAAGAAGGTTCTGAATAAATTTACATTTCTTTGCCATTATTATAATTCATATAGATACATAAGCCCGGTACAACAAAAGTTGAAAGCCTAGCCTACTGGTAGTTCCTACCTCAGCTACAACGGCATCATCGCCTACAGGAAACTGCGGAACGTTTCCTATCCACTCGCGAATTGGGAGCTTGATCCTGTTCATCTTGTCTATCTAATATTGTGTGATGAAAGAAGAAAGCAAGGGTGAGCAACAAGCCCACCGAAATAATATGTATAATGAATAACAATATATGAGCATTCTCATAGCACTCATGAAAGTCTTGGTCAAGAAGAATTGAACCAAGTTGATATCTTAACGCGACCAAGTCACAAAATATTCAGTATATACATATATAGTTTTCAAAATCTTTGAAATGCTCTGCCATGCATAATACACCCATAGTTCCAGTTTATAATTGTATAAAAAAATCGTTATAAGGTGATCTCATATATCTACCCTTGTCTCAACATTTTTCTGAAAATCTTTGACATGCATAAGATAATCATTTACTAGATATAAGTTTAAAAGTTGAAGTTACAAGATACTCCAATATACTTATATCTTTTCCAAATACTACTTGAACTACCACCGTTCAATGTATAAATAGTTCCTCCCATAGATTAAGCTACAAGACAAAACTTGTATAGAATCAATCTTTAAAATATCATCAAAATAAAATGAAGTTACGAGATACTTCATTTGATGCAAACATCATTTTGAAAACTCGACCCTGCCAACACTCAACAATCGCCCAACTGTAGCCTTTCTATCGAAGTGCTCTGGGTAGTGTTGCAGAAATATCCAATTGGATGATGAACTCATTACGGGAGTTTGCCGCGCCAGGAAGACCACTTACGATGATCAGTCGTAGTAGTGCAACCCCACCATTTTCTACATGTAGAGGAGAACCTGTTGGATTTACTTGTGAACCGAACACTGGACTCCTAAGGAATGGACTGTCTTAGCGGAACTTCCGGGCCATTCGGGCCAATATAATAAGGCTGGGCCGGCGCCACTCGACCACTTACGCCACTCCTAGTTCAGATGAAATCCATGACTCTGAAACGTAAAGCTCGTTCCCCCTTTCCCCAAGTAGAAACTTGTTGATACGGCTCCACCAAGAAGTCGTATCTAGTTGGAAAGGAGAACTCACCGATATTTCCCAGGCGATGCTTGTTAATGGATTAACTTGTTCCGAGAATTTTACTTCCCGAGTGTTGGGTAAGTAATCAAAAATTCTTTTATCAAAATAGCAACCTTGTTGCGAATATACAATACACCACAGAGCCGGATCCCTCAGGTTTTGAGCGAGTATTTAAATCCCCTTCGAAAGGAGGATCTTAAATATAAAAATGAGTTTTGGGATCCGCTCTAACTTTTAAAATCATTTTGAAGACTCGCAAAACATTTTTAAGAATGTTTGGAGTGATGCTGATTTAATAAAATAAATCAGTCCCAATATTTTAGGAAATATCTGAATATTATTATTTAAATAATATTCTCATAAAGAATAATCTTTATAAAAATAATTGAAGTAGAAGTTTTAAAACTTATACTTGCAATGAATATTAAATAACCAAAGATATACTTATACGAAAGTACTATCTTTATTTGAATAATCAAAAGTGAGTTTGATCATCGACACATTATTCCTTAATAAAATAAAGAATAATAATTAGTAATTAATCGGAGTCATAAGTCCTCGAATGAATATTCAAAATAATATTCATTAATAAAATAAACGGAGTCATAAGCCCTCGAATGAATATTCAAAATAATATTCATTAATAAAATAAACGGGGTCATAAGCCCTCGAATGAATATTCAAAATAATATTCATTAATAAAATAAACGGGGTCATAAGCCCTCGAATGAATATTCAAAATAATATTCAATAATAAAATAAACGGGGTCATAAGCCCTCGAATGAATATTCAAAATAATATTCATTAATAAAATAAAGTTATCGAATAAACCTTATTTGATCATAGTTTTAAAAACTATTCATATATATATATATATTATACTCGGGAGCATCGACTCCCGGTTTTAGAAAATGTTCACCTCTGGGTCCCCTATACTAAGGGTATATGCAATTTACCGCTTATCTCTAGCATAGGTATTATCAACTGAATCAACAGATATATGTATCAAGAATACGAAACAGGCATGCATATATACCATATCACATGCTACAATATATCGCAAGAATTTGCTAATTAACCATCATGCATCTATCACAAGATAATGCATATACAAATGTATACATCACAACAACAGTATAACGGGTAGAAAACTTGTCTGAGCGACTGAGGGTGGTAAAAGGCCTGGGACGAGCCTGGTAACCTATAAACAACATATAAGTTGGAATTAAACCAAAGTCGCTTAAGAATCTACACTTTAACCAACTAGACTCTAACGCTCGCTTTTGCGCTTAACGATTCACTTAAGTCGCTCGAGTACCCTCGGCTCCACCATTTTTAATAAATTAACCATTAAGGGTTTTAAGGCGATTCTTTTGCGAGTACCCTCCCAACTGCCTAATCCACTTTACATAATTGTTTTATACTCCAATTAGTCATTTAAGGGTCTTAACCAAGGTTTCAAAGTAAGGCGAGGGGTAAAGGTTCATTCGCGAAACGTCGTTACTTAAAACGGTCGTTTCTCCTAAACCGTACATCGGAACCAAGCGAACCACATATCAAAACGAAGCTTACGACACACTCTAGATAATCATGGCAATGTTACAGATTGGTCAGTGAGTTATCTGGTCCGAGATTCATGTACAACAGTCTAAGGAAAATGGGCATTACGACGGCTATGTTTACGAGTTTTCCAAGTTTCTCACTACACCAAAACCTCACCAAACAACCCACAATTATTAACACATCAAAACCTCAACTAAATAATACTATATCAGTCCTTATTCTCCAGATTCTTCATCTCAACCAACCACAATCAAGTTCTATTAACTATAACAAGATTCATTCACCAAATCACTCCAAATTCAATTCAACTACTAGTAATCACAGATCATGCTTCTCATTTAGAAAACCAACCATCAAACTAACTAATAATCAAAGTAAAGGCTAGGGTTTGAAGTTTATACCTTCCTTGGGAGGTGTTAAGTTGCTAGGAAGCCTTAGGGAGCCTCCTACAAGCTTGATCTTTCCAAAGAAATCAAGAACACAAAGTTAGGTTTTGAAATTTCTAAAAGTCAGATTGAAAGAACTGTAAATATGATGGTCTTACCTGCTTATTTGGAAGAGACTTGTGAACAAGAGTTGTAGGTCATCTCAATACCTTTCCAACGAGCTATAGAACACATCATTTTAGTGAGTATTGAAGGAGATATGGCAGTTTAAAGTTGCTGCTCTGGTTTTGGCCGAGAGCAAGCTTTCAAGGGGGAGAAAGTGAAATGCTTCTTGTTTTGCCCTTTGACTAATTGTGTGGTGAATTACTTGGTTGCTTCTCTTTTATTTTAATTAACCATATTTAGAATTTACCATGGTTAAAAACACTTGGCTAATATTCCACCAATTCAAAATATCTACTAGGTCATGCTTAGGTCTTCTTGATTATGTCATCCTTTTACACTTATTTTCTTCTTATTGGTATGATGACATCATCACCCACTAACCTCTTTGATTAACCCCTAATTACTTGGCTAATGACCGCTGATCTATTATACGGTTCGCTTAACTTTCGTTCTCGTTTATCGTTTGAGGGATCATACCCGGGATCTTATTACTTGGGTTCCCTTAACCTTTCTCAATACATTATATTCCTTTTATGATCCTCTCTTATAATCCTTGAATTTAAATCCTTTTAATCATGTTACCTTATACTCAATTCTTTCGGTATCTGGTGGATTTTCGGGAAAAATCAAAGTGTTCGGATTTGGATTCTGACGATCTTTATATACACTTATTTATCATATAGAGTACTAATACGATCTCAGAATAACAATAAAAGAACCCCTACATAGTGTGGCATGAAAAGTTTTCTTATTCAGCATAATCAGCAAAAAGCACTATTCATAAGGGTTTCAAAAATTCCAAAATTTGGGGTTATTACAGTCTCCCCTCCTTAAAAGGATTCCGTCCCGGAATCAGATAGAAAATGAATAGGGATACTTTCTTAGCATTGCACTTTCTAACTCTCTAGTAAATTTTCCCACATTGTGGTTCTTCCATCAAACTCTGAATAGTTTGATAACCCTTCTCCTAAGCACTTGTCCCTTTTCAGTCTATAACCCTTCCTAGTTGCTCCATATAGGTTACGTCTGGTTGCATGTCTATGCGCTCATGTGCCCCTATTTATCTGGCATCCGAATTACACTTCCTTAACATTGATACGTGAAACACGTTATGACTTGCTACATGTTCGGGGGTAGGGCTAGCTCATATGCTATCTTCCCAATACGTCTTAATATATCCAAGGGTCCAATAATTCGTGGACTTAGCTTCCCTTTCTTTCTGAACCTCATCCTTCCTTTTCAAGGGAATACCTATAACAACACTAGGTCCCCTACTTCCTATTCCTTGTCCTTTCGTGTCAAATCAACATACTTCGTGTTCCCATCTTGGGCTACTACCAGCCGTCCTCTGATTAAATTTATTATATCCTTGGTCCTTTGGACCACTGCTGGTCCGAGCATCTTGCGCTCTACAACTTCATCCTAACATAAGGGGGATCGACATTGTCTTCCCTCAAAGATCTCATAAGACGACATCTCGATACCTGACATACGATCTATTATCGTGAGAAAACTCAATCCGTGTTAAGTGATCATTCCAAATTCTTTCAAGTCTATTGCACAGACTCTCATTATAGCTTTTAGCATTAGAGCTTTTGCTTCTCAATACCCATTCTTTTCCAGTTCGTAATCGCTACTACCTTCCGTTCCTAATATTATACTGGTTATACTTTTGCTCGTTAGCGTTCTATAATCTTTTAATAACCACGTCAACCTTAGTATCACGAATGTGTTTCCATTCCGAATACCACCACAACTTTACTACTCCTTTTTCAGCTGTTTCTATTTTCCAAAGTTTGATCAATCATATAGAAGTAAAGGAATTTGTTGAGAGATCACTATGATCATGAACACTTGTTCTATTGCATAGTTAGTACAGAAGGTGGCCAGCCTTTAGTACTTGACAAGCAATTAAATAACATATGGTATCCTACTAGGCTTTTATCACACAGATAGATAGTCATTCAGCAATACCTCCCCTTCTGGAAGGGTTGTTCTTCTCAGCTTATACAAAATGAAAAGAAAAGAACGAATTGAAGAGAATTGTATATATGAAAAAAAATATACTGTCACAAAATATCTAGCTTGGAGTCTACCTCTGAACTATAGAGGTTTGTCATAGGAGAACAAAACATATATGTATATAAATCCACATCAAGTATAATAGCATCGCATTTCATGTGCTTAAAGATTTTTTTGCTATTCCATCCATCATTCTACGGACCCATGCTCTTGCTCGAGCTCATAAACACTCACCTTTGAAACTCCCTCGACATCGAAACTCGAATAAGGGATTTCATTCTAGACATCATAGTTACTAGAATCCATTGTTATTCTATAACCTTCTTCGTATAGTAATACTACTCTTTATCGATAAGAAGGAATAAATATATCATAGGTAAATGATCGCCTTAGTTAGTCTATCGATGATTACTTATACACCACCACGACCCGATTAGTGGTACTTAATCTCAACATCCATTCCAATACAACTCTCACGATTGTAATCGACTCATTACTCGCAGAATCATTGCTGCATTACTATGGTCCATTGCTGACCTACTGTAGTCATTCATTTTCCTTGTAATCTTAAAAGCTAACCATACGGAGTCCATACCTGTCGTATCAAATTCTTCTAAGGAGTTAACATAATCACCATTCATAATTCATGAAGAACACTCCTGATCCTGACGTACTTTCATGACATGAAGCATATAAAATTGTAGAAGAGTTTCAATCAAAGCAACGATAGCAGGTTAATACCATTCTTAATCGTATGCCTTCAATAGAAGACTTAACTCAAAGGTTCCTTTAGTCTTTTTGAAACATGGTCCTGGATTATTCTCAAGATAGAACCTTCTAAAATAGATAGCCCGCTCACAGTGCTAACATGAATTAAATCTTTACCAAACTACTATTACGGTTGAGTATCGTATAATCATCAGAAGAAATGTCAATCTTTCAAACCATAATACAACCTTCACGGCTTTAACCATCATTACTGTATCCCTCTGGCACGTGTGCTTATAATTGTCCTCTTACACTTAAAGTGTCGGCCACCTCTTTGACCTTTCCTGATAGTAAAATTTCCTTACAATCAATGTCATTTTTTTAACCACCTCCAAATAAATTTTCTACCTCATTTCAATCACTGCTTATGTGAAAATGCTTTTCTTAAGTCCTGGTAAGAAGAAAAAAAAAATCACCATTTTTTTCCATAAGTCATTGCCTTAGTCATTAGATGTGAACATTGCCACGACAGACTCTCGATCATACTTAGGACGTCTCTTATCTTGGGTCCTTCTTGTTTTCACTAATCTCAACCCTCATTGGGTCGATCTACACTTTCTTATAATTACGTCATATTTCCTTTATCAAAATTTCTATTCTTGAGAACTTTGAATATTACCTTTTCTCCTTGTAAGACCTCTAAGGTTATCCTTGAATTGTTCCTCCTGTATTCCCTAGATACAGGGCATATCAAAATACCATTTACTAATACTAGAACTATTGTCTATATACTTTTGAAAAATTTCTCCACTGATCCTTAAAGATTGTTGTTACCTTAATCCTTTCCAATTCATACTGTCAAAACTCATACTATCCCTATTAAGGGTGAAATGCCAACCTTTATGCATTCCCCTAGGATTCATTTTAAGTTATTGAGGTTCTATCCTTAATTCCACCTTTAAAAGATACTTACACTCTTCCATGGATAAATCAAGTCATATATACTTGATAGATTACCTTATTCAATCATTCTCACATCGATAGTCTATACTTAATTTCACAATAGCATCCTTATTCAAACTGAGGTCAATCCATATGGCCTCCAAAAGATAACAACGGTTTTTTTTTCCGCTTTGCTTGCCTAATTTGGTAATGACAACAGGGATGTTCTGGGAGATATTGGGCGTGTTCATCGTGAACTTCTTCTTAATAATTCCTTATTTACTTTTGTTGTTTATCTCAACGGTCATCTCAATGTTGGGATATCTTTCATACCTGGTGTCTCCCTTTCTGGGTATCAAGCCACCGGTCTTACACTTCACATTCTTGAAGGTCACTTATTCCATCCAATTTTCCTCAGTCTATCCGTGTCTCATTATTTATCCTTCGAACTATCTCAAGGTTTCCTCGAATCCTCCCAACTTATAGGGGATAAAATATATGTATCTCTTATGCCTTCAACCATCAATTTTAACTCATTGTGAATCACCCTCATCCTGACGATTACATACTTTTCTATTTCTATTGGTACGAGTCTTTAGGATTTCCTCATACCCAACTCCCTTATCATTCCTCAAACTCTATTGCCTTTATATTCCTTTCCACTTCAGTTTCTTTTTATTTTCCTTTCTCTTATCATTATTTCACGAACCAACACAACATAAGCATTGATTTCAAACATCCCGTTATTCTGGATTCGTGTCCTCAGAACGAATCTTGACAACTTTTACAACTTAGATTCATAATTCATCATACTCGTCTGCCTTTGTTCTGGCTCTAAAGCTTTTACACTATCTCCATAACCTTGGGAAGTACTTTCCTGAAAACAATTGACTGAACTTAAATCAGTTTATTATAATCTCTTGCTCCGTTCCTTCCTTGGCCTTTCACCAGCGGGTGGCCTCTCTCTTAGGAGGGTAAGTGACAAAAATAGTCTTTTGTGATTCGTCAATCATTTAGAATCTCAAATGATTCCTATATTTCCTTTAGCCAGGCTCTTGCCTCGACTGGGTCAACCTGTTCCTTGGAACTTTGAGAGCTTAGCGACTTAAAGGTCATGAAAGAATTTCCTACCGCATTGTTTCCTCAAGGTGGTGGTTGGGAATAAAAGTATAAGTTTTGTTTAGGCAGGTCCATGAATTGCCCCATAGGAGTGTCATCCTGAATCTCCCTATCTTGCTCGACTTCTATTTTCTCAGTATGAAATGTTTTCTCATCCTCCCAATAATCGGGGTCATCCTACATGTTTTAAATCCTTATTTTCCACTTCATTATGTTATGGGTTCCTTCTACCTTGATGGCGTCCTCCCTGACTATCACATTCAGGGTTTGCCCTAAATCTTATTCCTCGAACTATGACTTTCATCTAAGATCCAGTCCTTAAGCTCTTGAACATTAGGAACCCAAATTCTGTAGGGATACCTCATTATTCCCTCATCATCTTTTTAGGTATTAATCTCTTCTCCGATCATTGGTTCTCTGCTTCTATTCATCACTTTTTTTTCTTGGCACAATATGATCTTCTCCAATAATTCGGGCTGTATTGCAATCTCAAACAGCTTTTCGGTACCGGCTCCGGTTACCTTCACTTCTATTTCCATTTTCTCAAAATCTCTTATCAACTCTCCCAAAGACATTTTCATCTTGAGTCTCTCCTTTATACTAAGGGCATTAGCCACCATTTTGGCTTTCCCTGGATGATAAAGAATCTCATAATCGTAATCCTTGATTAGCTCTAACCACTTCCTCTGGTGCATGTTGAGCTCTTTCTGCGTGAAAATTCACTAGAGCACTTATGGCTTGTGTAAATCTCGCACTTCTCTCCATACAAGTAGTTCCTCAAATCTTTAGGGCAAAACTATTGCCACGAGCCCAAACTCATGGGTGGGGATATCGAATTTTATATTCCCTTAATTGTCTTGACGCGTACACGATTACCTTGATGTGCTGTATAAGAAGCACCTTAATTCCTTATGCGAAGCGTCACTACAGATCACAAAATCTTCTTTTCCATCCGGCAATGCCATCATAGGGGCCGTCACCAATCTTTGCTTCAATTCTTAAAAGTTGTTCTCGCATTTCTCTGTCCATTGGAACTTCTCAGTCTTATGAGTAAGCCGCGTTAAAGGGGCTACTATCTTTACAAACTTGAACGAACCTCTGGTAGTGACCGGCCAATCCTACCTCTAGAAGTCGCCCTAACCATGGTCATCAATTCCTCAGTGGTCCTTTATTCATTCTTGTTAGGATCCTTCACGGGATCCTTCTCAACGATAATCCCTTCTAGGATAACATCCTCAACCGCTACATCCTCAATATGAACATCATCCGGTCCCGTGTTAGGACGCTCTATCGGATCCACAATCTGATCTCCAATAACTAATAAAATATCATCGCGTTGTTGCTCCTCAACCTCAGGGTTCGGAGTCCCGCTACCATATACGATAACGAACTACGCTCCTATCACGATATTTATAAAGGTTCCCATAAGGGTTTTAACTGTCAGTACTACGTTAGGTAGCCCGACTATGAACTTGGCAAGAGTTCTTATTATCTTAATGAACTTATTATCTTAACGTCACATCATCTCTGAGGTTTATAACGCTTAGCTCTGATACCATTTCTGTAACACCCCCAAATCCGGGGTCGGGGATCCGGGTTGTCACGAGTTCCATTTCCCTTAATAACACCCAATCTAAATAAACAATCAACTACTATGTACTGTGACCCTACAATATACACACACACGCAACAAGTTATAGTCTCAGAGATGAATACCAAAAATAACACAAGTCATTTTATTCCACATAATAAGCCATTACACCTCAAGAAGGTTCTGAATAAATTTACATTTCTTTGCCATTATTACAATTCATATAGATACATAAGTCCGGTACAACAAAAATTGAAAGCCTAGCCTACTGGTAGTTCCTACCTCAGCTACAACGGCATCATCGCCTACAGGAAACTGCGGAATGTTTCCTATCCACTCGCGAATTGGGAGCTTGATCCTGTTCATCTTGTCTATCTGATGTTGTGTGATGAAAGAAGAAAGCAAGGGTGAGCAACAAGCCCACCAAAATAGTATGTATAATGAATAACAATACATGAGCATTCTCATAGCACTCATGAAAGTCTTGGTCAAGAAGAATTGAACCAAGTTGATATCTTAACGCGACCAAGTCACAAAATATTCATTATATACATATATAGTTTTCAAAATCTTTGAAATGCTCTTCCATGCATAATACACCCATAGTTCCAGTTTATAACTGTATAAAAAAAAATCGTTGCAAGGTGATCTCATATATCTACCCTTGTCTCAACGTTTTTCTGAAAATCTTTGACATGCATAAGATAATCATTTACTAGATATAAGTTTAAAAGATGAAGTTACAAGATACTCCAATATACTTATATCTTTTCCGAATACTACTTGAACTACCACCGTTCAATGTATAAATAGTTCCTCCCATAGATTAAGCTACAAGACAAAACTTGTATAGAATCAATCTTTAAAATATCATCAAAATAAAATGAAGGTACGAGATACTTCATTTGATGCAAACATCATTTTGAAAACTCGACCCTGCCAACACTCAACAATCGCCCAACCGTAGCCTTTCTATCGAAGTGCTCTGGGTAGTGTTGCATAAATATCCAATTGGATGATGAACTCATTACGGGAGTTTGCCGCGCCAGGAAGACCACTTACGATGATCAGTCGTAGTAGTGCAAACCCACCATTTTCTACATGTAGAGGAGAACCTGTCGGATTTACTTGTCAACCGAACACTGGACTCCTAAGGAATGGACCGTCTTAGCGGAACTTCCGGGCCATTTGGGCCAATATAATAAGGCTGGGCCGGCGCCACTCGACCACTTACGCCACTCCTAGTTCAGATGAAATCCATGACTCTGAAACGTAAAGCTCGTTCCCCCTTTCCCCAAGTAGAAACTTGTTGATACGGCTCCACCAAGAAGTCGTATCTAGTTGGAAAGGAGAACTCACCGATATTTCTCAGGCGATGCCTGTTAATAGATTAACTTGTTCCAAGAATTTTACTTCCCGAGTGTTGGGTAAGTAATCAAAAATTCATTTATCAAAATAGCAACCTTGTTGCGAATATACAATACACCACAGAACCGGATCCCTCAGGTTTTGAGCGAGTAATTAAATCCCCTTCGAAAAGAGGATCTTAAATATAAAAATGAATTTTGGGATCCGCTCTAACTTTTAAAATCATTTTGAAGACTCGCAAAACATTTTTAAGAATATTTGGAGTGATGCTGATTTAATAAAATAAATCAGTCCCAATATTTTAGGAAATATCTGAATTTTATTATTTAAATAATATTCTCATAAAGAATAATATTTATAAAAATAATTGAAGTAGAAGTTTTAAAACTTATACTTACAATGAATATTAAATAACCAAAGATATACTTATACGAAAGTACTATCTTTATTTGAATAATCAAAAGTGAGTTTGATCATCTACACATTATTCCTTAATAAAATAAAGAATAATAATTAGTAATTAATTGGAGTCATAAGTGCTCGAATGAATATTCAAAATAATATTCATTAATAAAATAAACGGAGGCATAAGCCCTCGAATGAATATTAAAAATAATATTCATTAATAAAATAAACGGGGTCATAAGCCCTCGAATGAATATTCAAAATAATATTCATTAATAAAATAAACGGGTTTATAAGCCCTCGAATGAATATTCAAAATAATATTCAATAATAAAATAAATGGGGTCATAAGCCCTCGAATGAATATTCAAAATAATATTCATTAATAAAATAAAGTTATCGAATAAACCTTATTTGATTCATAGTTTTAAAAACTATTCATATATATATATATATATATATATATATATATTATACTCGAGAGCATCGACTCCCGATTTTAGAAAATGTTCACCTCTAGGTCCCCTATACTAAGGGTATATGTAATTTACCGCTTATCTCTAGCATAGGTATTATCAACTGAATCAACAGATATATGTATCAAGAATACGAAACAGGCATGCATATATACCATATCACATGCTACAATATATCGCAAGAATTTGCTAATTAACCATCATGCATCTATCACAAGATAATGCATATACAAATGTATACATCACAACAACAGTATAACGGGTAGAAAACTTGTCTGAACGACTGAGGGTGGTAAAAGGCCTGAGACGAGCCTGGTAACCTATAAACAATATATAAGTTGGAATTAAACCAAAGTCGCTTAAGAATCTACACTTTAACCAACTAGACTCTAACGCTCACTTTTGCGCTTAACGATTCACTTAAGTCGCTCGAGTACCCTCGGCTCCACCATTTTTAATAAATTAACCATTAAGGGTTTTAAGGCGATTCTTTCGCGAGTACCCTCCCAACTTCCTAATCCACTTTACATAATTGTTTTATACTCCAATTAGTCATTTAAGGGCCTTAACCAAGATTTCAAAGTAAGGCGAGGGGTAAAGGTTCGTTCGCGAAACGCCGTTACTTAAAACGGTCGTTTCTCCTAAACCGTACATCGGAACCAAGCGAACCACATATCAAAACGAAGCTTACGACACACTCTAGCTAATCATGGCAATGTTACAGATTTTTGAGTGAGTTATCTGGTCCGAGATTCATGTACAACAGTCTAAAGAAAACGGGCATTACGACGGCTATGTTTACGAGTTTTCCAAGTTTCTCACTACACCAAAACCTCACCAAACAACCCACAATGATTAACACATCAAAACCACAACTAAATAATACTATATCAGTCCTTATTCTCCAGAATCTTCATCTCAACCAACCACAATCAAGTTCTATTAACTATAACAAGATTCATTCACCAAATCACTCCAAATTCAAATCAACTACTAGTAATCACAGATCTTGCTTCTCATTTAGAAAACCAACCATCAAACTAACTAATAATAAAAGTAAAGGCTAGGGTTTGAAGTTTATACCTTCCTTGGGAGGTGTTAATTTGATAGGAAGCCTTAGAGAGCCTCCTACAAGCTTGATCTTTCCAAAGAAATCAAGAACACAAAGTTAGGTTTTGAAGTTTCTAAAAGTCAGATTGAAAGAACTGTAAATAGGAGGGTCTTACCATACTTATTTGGAAGAGACTTGTGAACAAGAGTTGTAGGCCATCTCAATACCTTTCGAACGAGCTATAGAACACATCATTTGAGTGAGTATTTAATGAGATATGGCAGTTTGAAGTTGCTGCTCTGGTTTTGGCCGAGAGCAAGCTTTCAAGGGGGAGAAAGTGAAATGCTTCTTGTTTTGCCCTTTGACTAATTGTGTGGTGAATTACTTGGTTGCTTCTCTTTTATTTTAATTAACCATATTTAGAATTTACCATGGTTAAAAATATTTGACTAATATTCCACCAATTCAAAATATCTACTAGGTCATGCTTAGGTCATCTTGATTATGTCATCCTTTTACACTTGTTTTCTTCTTATTGGTATGATGACATCATCACCCACTAACCTCTTTGATTAACCCCTAATTACTTGGCTAATGATCATTGATCTGTTATACGGTTCGCTTAACTTTCGTTCTCGTTTATCGTTTGAGGGATCATACCCGGGATCTTATTACTTGGGTTCCCTTAACCTTTCTCAATACATTATATTCCTTTTATGATCCTCTCTTATAATCCTTGAATTTAAATCCTTTTAATCATGTTACCTTATACTCAATTCTTTCGGTATCTGGTGGATTTTCGGGAAAAATCAAAATGTTCGGATTTGGATTCTGACGATCTTTACATACACTTATTTATCATATAGAGTACTAATACGATCTCAGAATAACAATAAAAGAACCCCTACATAGTGTGGCATGAAAAGTTTTCTTATTCAGCATAATCAGCAAAAAGCACTATTCATAAGGGTTTCAAAAATTCCAAAATTTGGGGTTATTACAATACACCTTTGTATAGATTCTGTAGTAGCATATAAGTCATGATTGACTTTAACTAGATATGTAGAATAGGTTGATTAATTGTACATAGATGGTGTCTTGTAATTCTGCATAAATGAAATGAAGTCAAGTGCCAAATAGCTACCAACGGATGATTAACAAAGCTATCGACGGATGATCAATATAGCTGTCGACGGATGATCAACAAAGCAGTCGACGGATGATCAACAAAGCCATCGACGGATGTGAAGGAATTTATGGATGAGCGGAAGCGAGATATAACATTTATTCCGTAAAAACCATATACCGCACATATAGAAAAACGTATAAAAAGGAAAAACTGAGGAATCGTAACCATACCTTGTGAACCGAAGCTTTATAAAAATGGAGTGCTAGCAGTTGCTCCTCAGTGTGTGAAGCACTCTATCGGTATCCACCAAGAACGATCCTCTTCGATGAACCCTTTTATAAAACCGAGCTTTTATAAAATGGAGTTTTTGGGGGAGAGAGAGGAAGAAGATGGAGGCTAGGGTTTTCACCAAAACCAAAATTGTGTAAATAGAATGAGCCATCTCATTCAATTTATAGGGCTCTCATAGGGTTATAAAATATATATTTATATACATATTAACCCCCACATTTTATCTTTATAAAATGCTTTAATAATAATTAAAACTATTTTAATCATTATTTCTTTTTCTAAACTATTTAGAAAATAATTATCTCTCTCATTATTTCATCAAAGAAAATATTCTTTTATGGTATGACCCTGTAGGTTCAATATTATTCCGGTAGTAGAAATAAATAATAATAAACTTTTATTAATTATTTATATGAATACTAAAATTCACTAAATATAATTAACTGATTAATTATATTTATTCTACATCATGAGTGATGCTTCTCAACATATCGCGACTATCCGGATAATATGAACTCACTGCTTAGAATACCAAGAACCTGTCAGTGACTAGTTACCGTACAATGAATTCCTTCTACCCTTATAATATCCCGATTAAATACAAGGCATGGATCTCATATTAGGCCTATCAAATTTAATCATATGATTTATTATTCAGAATGCAAAGTTCATATTAATGCAAATTAGAAACTCTTTTCTAATTTCATACACTCTGGCCAGAGATTCCAGAACTTACATACTAAGAATAACATAGGATATTCTCTTCCTATACTGGAAGGGGTAGATCCTCTATTGACGTTAACTATCTCTATACACAAATCCCTATGCCCAGAATAGACCTAATGGATGTCCTTGAGACTAAGGACTAAACCAAAGCACAGTTCATTATATATAAGATAACTTTAACGATCTCAAGTCTAAGGACACTTGTACAACTATCACTCAGTGAATAACTATTTACACCTGAGTAATCTCCATTAGTTGTTCAACTTATCGAGTCATGTTCAGTGAACTTATTCCCTAATAAGCACCTACATACTAGCTATAGTGTCACCACACAAATGCCTATGAGAACAGACATCCTCCTGAAGGGAGCAAGCATAGTATGTACCAATCTTTGTGGATCCACTAACATCCGATTAGTTATCCTATGATCAGGAACTGTTTAAGTCTAGAGTTATCATCTTCTAGATCTCACTATTATAATCTCATTATAATTCTAGAAGCTTTACTCTAACTATGGAACATCTTATTTAAAACACTTTAAATAAATAAAGCCCATAATAAAAACATAACAAGTCTTTTATTAATTTTAATGAAATCAAATAAGAATACAAGAAAGTTCTTCCTAACTCATCATACATGAATGGATTTAGGACAAACACTTTCAGGATGATCATGTAATCAATGGATAATCAATTCAAATATCCGTTGACAGTGACAGCACAGTCACATGCGTTAAGTGTATGCAAATGGAATGTGGTAGCCTATTCAACTGGGTTTTTGAGAACAAAGAAGCATTGCCATTTCCATGCTATTATGAAGATATTCAAAGATACTGGAATAGAGTAATGAAGTAGCATAGTATTAGACTTGATAGTTTTTGTTTTATTATCTTGTCTTATTGCTTTGTAATCTTGGTAATATATAAACCAAGAAGCAGTAAATCGAATAACTAACTGAGATAGAAGGAAAGAAGCATTTGTAGGCTGTATTCTTAGCATTTCTCTGCATTCTTAGTTGTTCAACATTTGTAAGCAGCTGTGAGCTTTTTGCTACACAGAGTTCTCTCGATATATATTATATATCTCTGGTGGATACATTCAAATCCACCAGAAAGTTTTTAAAGACTTGTGTTTTTAATTACTTATGTTTTGATTCATTTGAAGTTATTATTCCGCACTCTGCAAATCAATTCACACTGATATATATTTGAGTTAGAACAATTTTATTTAAGAAAAAGTTTCAAGAATTCCATTCAACCCCCTTTTGTAATTCTTGTTGAATTGTTAAGGGACTAACACTTACTGAAACTACTTTTGATGAAATTTATGGTATGCTCAAGACTTATGAACTTGAGATGGATCAAAGGAGCAAGAGGTATGGAAGAAAGTCAAGGATGGTTGCTCTTAAAGATGAGGAGGAATCTCTTAATATGGTTGCCTCAAACAGGGGCAAAGGAAAGGCTCTCATCATAAAGTCTGATTCAGAGTCATCATATTATGATGATGATGATTCAGAAACTGAAAGTTTACCTGAAATGGATGTTGATGAAGAGATGATGAAATTGTGTGCTCTTATGGTGAAGGGCATCACAAATATAGCCTACAGGAAATTCAGGAAAGGTGAGAAGTTTTCCAGGAAAAGTGGTTCTGAAAGGTTACAGGCATGGTAACATTTATGAAGCCAGACTTTCAACAAGTTCTGATGGTTCTGCAATCTGTCTGTTGAGTAGAGCATCAATTAAAGAAAGCTGGAATTGGCATAAAAGACTCTCTCGTTTAAATTTCAACAACATAAATGAGATTGTAAAGCAAGATCTTGTGAGAGGATTGCCAAAATCAGTATTTGCTCCTGATGGCCTTTGTGATTCATGTCAAAAGGCAAAACAAAGAAAATCTTCTTTCAAGAGCAAAACTGAATCCTCAATTCTTGAGCCTTATCACCTACTGCATGTTGATCTATTTGGTCCAGTCAATGTCATGTCTATTGCAAAGAAGAAATATGTTATGGTTATTATGGATGAGTTCACAAGGTACACTTGGGTGTATTTCCTGCACAAGAAAAATGAAACCTCATCTACTCTAACTGATCATGTCAGACAACTGGATAAGTTGGTCAAAGATTCTGTTAAAATTATAAGAAGTGATAATGGCACTTAGTTCAAGAATTCAATCATGGAAGAGTTCTGCAAAGAGCATGGAATCAAACAGGAATTTTCTGCACCTGGAACTTTACAGCAAAATGGAGTTGTAGAAAGAAAGAACAGGACTCTCATTGAAGCTGCACGAACTATGCTTGATGAAGCAAAGCTACCAACCTACTTTTGGGTTGAAGCTGTGCACACTGCTTGTTTTACACAGAATGCTACACTCATAAACAAGCATGGAAAAATACCATATGAGATGGTGAAGAAAAAGAAGCCAAATCTGAAATACTTTCATGTATTTGGATGTAAGTGTTTTATTCTTAAGACTCATCCTGAACAGTTGTCAAAATTTGATATAAAAGCTGATGAAGGAATTTTTATTGGATATCCACTTTCAACAAAAGCCTTCAGAGTCTACAATTTAAGAACAAGGGTTATCATGGAATCTATCAATGTTTCTTTTGATGATTAGAAGATTATTGGACTTGAAGATTTCAATGATCATGATCAGCTGAGATTTGAAAATGAAGATTTAAATTCTGATGATTAAACTCTGATCATGTAAGTTCTGACGGGTTAAGTTCTGATGTCATTGATACTTTGGTAACAACTCTAAAGGAAAATGCACCTGTCCAGGGGGAGCAAGCTGAAGATCCTACCACAATTCAAGACTCTCAAGAAGCATCAGAACCTGTGACTGGCTCTTCAAGTTCTGATTCATCAAGTTTTGATGAGCCAAATTCTGATAATTCTGGAAACTCTGATACTTCAAGTCCTGAACGATCCAACTTAAATTCTGAAGTCTCAGAGAGCATAACTACAGGGGGAGCATCAGAAAATGCTGATGGAGATAGCATGGATCATGGGGGAGGATCCAGTTCTAGAAATTAGCTTCCATCTGCAAGGAAGTGGACCAAATCACATACACCTAACTTAATTATTGGAGATCCTGAAGCAGGTGTCGGAACTAGAACTATAACATCAAATGAATGTATCTATCAGTATTTTCTATCTCAGACTGAACCAAAGAAAGTGGAAGAGGCTCTTCAAGATGCTGACTGGGTGCAAGCAATGCAGGAAGAGTTAAATGAATTTGAAAGAAATAAATTCTGGACCCTATTGCCAAGACCAAAGAACAGATTAGTTGTTGTCACAAAGTGGGTGTTCAGAAACAAAACTGACAGTGATGGCATATTTATGAGCAACAAAGCAAGGCTGGTTGCCAAAGGCTACTCTCAACAGGAGGGTATTGATTATGATGAAACATTTGCACCAGTTGCTAGATTGGAAGCCATAAGAATCTTTTTGGCTTATGCTACTCACAAAAAGTTTAAAGTCTTTCAAATGGATGTGAAAAGTGCTTTTCTCAATGGAGAATTGGAAGAAGAGGTGTATGTTGAACAACCTCCAGGCTTTGTAGATTCAAAATTTCCAAATCATGTCTATAGGATTGACAAAGCACTTTATGGCCTTAAGCAAGCTCCAAGAGCATGGTATGCGACTCTAGCTCAATTTCTTCTAGAAAGTGGATTTCACAGAGGTACAATTGATAAAACACTATTCTACCTCAACCATGGAAAGGACTTACTTTTGGTACAGATATATGTTGATGATATCATATTTGGTTTTACAAATGCCAAACTTCGGAAAGGTTTGCAAAGCTAATGCAGTCAAGATATCAAATGAGTATGATGGGAGAACTTAGTTATTTTCTGGGCCTTCAAGTCAAGCAAAATGAAGAAGATACTATTATCTTTCAATCCAAGTACACCAGAAATTTACTCAAGAAATTTGGAATACAAGACTGTTCAACTACATCCACTCCCATGGCCACTGCAACCAAGTTAGATAAAGATACTGGTTCATTAGTAGATATTACTAACTACAGAGGTATGACTGGCTCGTTACTCTATTTAACTGCAAGTAGACCTGATATCATGTATGCTACCTGTCTTTGTGCAAGATTTCAGGCTAATCCAAGAGAACCTCATCTAATAGCTGTGAAAAGAATTTTCAAGTACCTTAAGGGTATAGCTGATCTAGGATTGTGGTATCCTAGAGAATCAGATTTTAAGCTAATAGGTTACTCAGATGCAGTTTTTGTAGGATGCAAAATAGACAGGAAAATCACTAGTGGAAGCTGCCAATTTCTTGGAGGCAGATTAGTTTCTTGGTTTAGCAAGAAATAGAAATCAATTTCCACATCAACTGCAGAAGCATAATATATTGCTGCAGGAAGCTGTTGTGCACAGATTCTTTGGATGAAGAATCAGTTACTGGATTATGGGTTAGAATTTTCTAAAATACCTATTTACTGTGATAATCAAAGTACTATTGATATGGCAGGTAATCCAGTGCAATACTCAATGACAAGCACATCAGTATAAGGTAACATTTCATAAGGGAACATGTGATGGAAGGTACAGTGGAATTGCATTTTGTTCCAACAGATCAACAACTAGCAGATATCTTCACAAAACCACTATGTGAAGCTACTTTTACAAGACTGGTAAATGAACTTGGAATGGTTTCAGGTTCTTTCTCTAAATCTGCTTAGTTTTTGTTCTCATGCATCAGACTTTATGATCAGTATTTACAAATTGTCTTATCTTCATGTAATTTGTGCTTAAATTGAAATACATTAAATACTGATTGTTATCTGATGTGGAGCTTAATACTCTGATAGTGATTTGAATGTTCTATGACTATTCAATCCAATGAGGATACTGTGTTAGATGTTGACCTAGTAGTCTTTAACATACTAGAAATCCCATGTTTGAATTAGTTGTTTATGTGGAAATTCATTAACACAAGCAAATTCTGATTTTGAGTTTAGTCAAATTTACTTTGTGTATCTTATTACTAAGTCACAAACTAGATTCTTGCTTCTTATCTGTCAAATTCTGATGTCAGTAAATCTTAAGGATGAACTAAATGCTTGGTAAGCCTCACTTAACTGAAGAAAGGAAAATAAAAGTCAGGTACTCCTTTGAGATCTAGAGTAAATATGTGGAAGGGAAGACCCAAGTGCATTGCTGGTATTAAGTAATATGCATTAGAAAAGCAAATAAATTTTCTTGGTGACTTTTCATATTCTCTGATTACTGGAGAAATACTCTGATAATAGCATAATTTCTGATAAGCAGTTGTGACTCACTTACACTGAGAAGCCACTGTAAAAAGGAATTTCAAAAGATGCATAAAATGAGCACAAACAGTTGAGGTGGACTCATGCACAAAATTTATCCTATAGTAGACTTCATTATTAATGACATATTTTAAGCACTTTTCTTAGTTATGCCTTATTTCTAAGATGTACTGAAGTATATCAGACTTTAATCTTTATCTGATATTTTGCTAAATGCACACACTATCACTTCATATGAATGATGAAAATTACTGTGGTGATTAAGTTGTTTTTGATAAACATTTAAGTGCCATATGCATAAATTCTGAGGACAAGTTCTGATGGAAGTTCTGATGATTAAACTCTGAAGAATCAAGTCAGTATTTGTATGAAGAATCACATAAAAAGATATTCACTTTTTGAGTACAGAAGCCATGTTCTGATGACTGTTAAAATCTGATAAAAGTTAAGTTCTGATATTAAATCCTGATGGAAACTCTGATGCTTACGTGGCATTATTCTTTACTTGACTTATTTGTGGTAAATACTAAAACGGTCATATTTAATCAGAATATATTTAGGTGAGATGAAAACAGTCATAATCATTTGGGTTAGTGGTAAACATGTTTGTCTTGAAAAACTGCATGTGCACGTTAATCATTGCTTAATTCTCATGCCCACTAACTCTACTTTAACTATTTCTTGGCTGACAGGTGTACATGTGTCAGTTTTACTTCTAAAAAGGACTGTTGAGTGGAGAGAGTATATAAATGGGAGTTAAAAGATTTTCTAATCTTTTATCTACTTTTCTATTATTAATCTCTCTGATTCTCTCTCTCTCTGATATTCTCTAAAGCTTTTTCATACAGGACTTTTATCAAACACCTTGTGCACAATATATTTTCTCACTTATTTCTTACAGAAATGGCACCAAAAGACATTATTTTCAATGGGGCGAAGTTTGTCCCTAACAATTACTTGGCCATTCTTAGCAAGGATGAAGCTCCATCAGAACTTCACTTTATTTAGGACTTCCTTGCTCACTCCGATATTGGGTATGCTTTGACCCAACCTGAAATAATCTCTGGAACTCAAGTGTTGGAGTTTTGGAGAAGTGGCACATATGATGATGGTGGTGCTCATGGGTCCTCAAGTATCATCTTTTCAATAGGGGAGGATGAGCATGTAGTGATTGTGGCTACAGTACGCCAAGCACTGCAGTTGCCTGAGAGCTGCACTTATACAACTGTTGAGGAACCAGTTCTTCAACAGCTAATGGCCAGTCTGGGGTATGAAAAGACATTGGCAAAGCTGGGTCAATTGAAGAGATCCAACATTAGGAGGGAATGGAGTTTCTTCTTTGACTGCATCACAAAGGCTTTTGCAAACAAATGTTCTAATTTTGATGTAATCCCAATTCTCAGTCAACAAATCGGGCATGCACTCATTAATCAAACTGATTTTGATTATGCAAGTGCTATTTTAGGCTTTATTAGGGATAGGATGACAGAAGATAGGAATACAATTTACTTTGTTAGATTCTGTCAGCTTATTTATAGTTTTTGTTGTTCTGATAAGCCCCAATTAGCTAGTGAGTCCATTTCACCATTCAGACTAGCTAAAAGAGCTTTTAATGACTTATTATCTACTGATAATAAGAAGCCTATGTTGAGACCCCTCCAAATTCCCATCTCTGTCAAACAAGCCTTAATAAACTATGATCCAGTTAAATACATTGCATTATATCCTGATGTCCAACCATCTGAACCTCACCCATCAGAACCTCCAACCACTACACAACCAACCACTTCTCAATCACAACCACATCCTACCATCAGGACATATTTCAAACCATCACAAACATCTCAACCTCAACCATCAGCACATACTATCAGACCTTCAACTTCTAGGACAAAAAGGACAAAGTCTGTTCCTCAGCCTCCACAAAAGAGAAGAAAAATGATTCTCAGGGATGAATTTGATAGTGAAGAGGAAGCACAGGTTCATGTATCAGAACATGTGACAATTGAAGCTGAGAATGTTACTTCTCAGAAAGAAACTGCAGCTCAAAGTTCTGATACTTTGAAGAGAAATAGATCAGTAAATTCTGCTGCTAAAGCAACTCCGTTATTGGCAAGGAGATTGAAGAAAATGAGGGCAAAGAGGTATAATGCTAAGCCTACATCTGAGGATACAACTAAAGCTGAGGAAGGAGATCAGGAATCTCTGATCTCACAAGAGCCAATTATCATTGAATCCTTGCCACCTACAGCTAAAGACCAAGACACTGTTCCTGATACAGTGATAACACCTCCTGTCTCTCCTATTGAAGCTACAGATGATGTTGAAGAACAAGCTACAAATTCTGAAATAGATATTCACAATCTGAATATATCTAATGCTCTTTATCTGGAAGCTCCACTAATAGAAACTCAACAATCTCCAACTCATTCTCATATCTTAAATGTTGATGTTGAGATACCATCTACGCCATCTACACCAAATCTGGAGATAAATTCTGATGCTCAGAATTTAGATGAAGTTGTTGTTGAATCTCCAGTTGCATCATACACTGTAGTGCTGTCAGAACATAATGCATCTTCTTCAAGTTCTGAAGACAATGTTTCTATTGATACTCCAGCCCCCATTCTGGGAAAGGAAGCATTGGTTAAGAAGTTTGTTGAGCAAGCTACACCTGTTCCTTGGAAGGATACTCACAGAGGTGTAGAGTGGACCAAGAAGTGGAATGAAACTGATTTCATTCCAAGCTCTAAAGTTCTGACAGAGCACATTGCTAAAGCTGATGAGCTTGTGATAAATTCTGATGTGAAGACACAGCTCAAGATCACTGCTCTATCTACCAAGAATCTTCAAGGTCTACACTGTGAAACTCAAGAAAAGGTTGATAAGCTTCTAGAAAAAGCTGATAAGCTAGAAATGGAGACCAAGCTTGACAAAAAGAGGTTTATCAGACCTATTTCTGAAAAGGTAGAAACAATTGAGAAAACTCAAGAGAAGCAACAAGCCCAAATTTCTGAGGTTCTGGCAAATCAAGCTTCTCAACAGGCTCAATTGAATGATATTCAATCTTCAGTAGAACTTCTTCTCTCACTCCTACTATTAGATGATGCCAAAAAGGGGGAGAAGATAGTTAAGTCCAAATGCTCAAATGATAAATTACTGTTAGTCCCTTAACAATTCAACAAGAATTACAGAAGGGGGTTTGAATGGAATTCTTGAAACTTTTTCTTAAATAAAATTGTTCTAACTTAAATATAAATATATATATATATATATATCAGTGTGAATTGATTTGCAGAGTGCGGAATGATAACTTCAAATGAATCAAAACACAAGTAATCAAAAACACAAGTCTTTAAAAACTTTCTGGTGGATTTGAATGTATCCACCAGAGATATATAATATATATCGAGAGAACTCTGTGTAGAAAAAAGCTCACAGCTGCTTACAAATGTTGAACAACTAAGAGTGTAGAGAAATGCTAAGAATACTGCTTGCAAATGTTTCTCTCTTGGTTGTTTGTTAATTATTCTATTTGTTGCTTCTTGGTTTATATATCACCAAGATTACAAAGTAATAAGACAAGATAATAAAACAAAAACTATCAAGTCTAATACTATGCTACTTCATTACTCTATTCCACCATCTTTGAATATCTTCATAATAGCATGGAAATGGCAATGCTTCTTTGTTCTCTAAAACCCAGTTGAATAGGCTTCTACATTCCATTTGCATACACTCGACGCATGTGACTGTGTTGTCACTGTCAACAGATGTTTGAATTCTTTATCCGTCGGGTTCATGATCATCCGTCGAGTTCATGATCATCCGTCAGGTTGTCTAGTTGATCATCTGTCGAATGGCATTGTTGTATATCCGTCGGGTAGCAATCTGGCACTTGACTTCATTTCATTTATGCAGGATTACAAGACATCATCTATATACAATTAATCAACCTATTCTGCATATCTAGATAAAGTCAACATGACTTGAGTACTACTTATAGAATCGAAACAATATGTATGCAGAAATGTGCTACAGACTTATTGTTACATAAGCTACTCACTCGATGGATAATAAATCATCATCCGTCGGGACTATATTGAGTCATCCGTCGGGACTATAATCCTTATCCATCGAGTGCTACATTTTTCACTAAGTAAAATCTACCAAGGTGTTTTGTTAATGAAATCATCAAGTACGCAACATATACACAACAATTACTAAAGCAGAAAGATGATGAAGCTGATGACCAGGGAAATCCTTGCAAGGGTGGAGGTCAAGTTCAAAGTAAAGGGCAGAGCATCAAGGTTTCTTCAAGGAAACTGAGTACTGATGCAAGCAAATCTTCTACTCAAAAGAAGACAAGTTCTGAAGCTGCTCAAACTCAAAATCTAATAGCAAGTACTGAAACTCAAAATTTGATATCAAGTTCTGATGAGCAAAGTCTGACAAAACCTGATGTTCTGATACAAGGTGGAAGTCAAGATTCTCAAAAGTTCATGCAAACTCTGAAGCTCAAGGGAAAGCAGACTACTGTCTACTACAAGGATCCCAAGATTCAGACACTTGATGAAGAAATTGCTAGAAGATTGTTTCTAAAACATAACCCATGAATGGATTTAGAAAGTCTCAAGGAGGAAGAAGCTAGATTTAAAGCTGAAAAGACAAATCTAAAGCCAAAAGTGTTAGTCCCTTAACAATATAGCAAGAATTACAGAAGGGGGGTTGAATGGATTCTTGAACCTTTTTCTTAAAATAAAAATGTTCAACTCGATTATGGATATATTTGTTTTAATTAGCACACTGCGGAATATAAACTTGAATGAATCAAAACATAAGTAATTAAAAACAAGAGTCTTTAAAAACTTTCTGGTGGATTTAAACAATTCCACCAGAGATATATTTAATATATCGAGAGGACTCTATGTGCAGAAATGCCCACAACTGCTTACACAAATAGAACTGCTAAGAACACAGGAAATGTTAAAGATAGTGATTACAAAGATTTCTCTGTTGTTGTTTCTTAGCTCTCTCAGTTATTTTTCTATTTGCTAATCTCTTGGTTTATATAATACCAAGATTACAAAGTCAAAAGAACTGAACAAATATAAAATCTAACAGTCTTGATCTTTGCTGCTTTTCGTCCTTTATTACCCAGTTAATGAGCTTCCACAGTGTACTTGTATCCAACTCAACGGCTGTGTGTCAGCTTTCACTGTTCAACTGATGTTTGAATCTTGATCATCTGTCGACTTTTAGATCATTCGTCGATGACTTAATTGATCATCCGTCGACTGCTATGTTAAACATCCGTTGATAGCTATTTTGGTCATCCGTCGAAGCTTTGTTAATCATCCGTTGGTAGCTATTTTGGCACTTGACTTCATTTCACTTATACAGAATTACAAGACATTGCTTATGTACAGTTAATCAACCTATTCTGCATATCTAGTTAAAGTCAACATGACTTATATGCCACTATAGATTCTATACAAAAGTGCATACAACACTGTGCTACAAACTTATTACATAAGCTACTCACTCGATGGATAATAAGTTAATCATCCATCGGGACTATAATGAGTTATCCGTCGGGACTATAATTCTTATCCGTTGAGTGCTACATTATTTCACTAAGTAAAATCTACTTAGATGTTTTGTTTAGGTAATCATCAAGTACTCAACATATTCATAACAATCTCCCCCAATTTATGTCTACTGGAATTGTAGCCATAAATTAAGAGATACTTGATGATGACAAAATATCCTAAACATATATCTTTAAAGATAAGTAGATAAAACTGAAAGTGCTTCAATTTAAACAAAAATGTACAAGGTTTTGCTCACAGTCAGTTCAAGATGCTCCTCTAGTCTGAGCAGATTTTTCTAGTTTCTTGAAGGTCTGGATCTTCTTCCAAGATTTCTGTTGTTTTCTTCAATTTGATTCTGGAGCTGTCTGTGGAATTCTAATTCATCAGATTCTGAGAGATCTAACATTTCTTGCATTTCCAAGAGAGTCTCATTGCTAGAGATACTCAATTGGTCTTCTAATCTGAAGAATCTTCTCACACCCTTGTCATTCATGAATTCCATCAGCCAGTAGGGCCTTAGATGCACTCTTCTCCCTGTGTATGGGATGATAAGAGTTCTGGGTAGTGCATCTTTGGCTCTAACACTCCTTAGCTCTTCAATCTTCTTCAATACTAATCTTCTTGCAGTTACATTGAACCCAAAGTTTTTCTTGAAGGATGAATAGATTTTGATCAACACAGCTTGGCTTTCTTGAAGTATCCTGTGAAGAGGCCACTGAATCTCCCTTCCCCCTTTGTACTTGACCACCAACCTTTCAGGTAGGTTTCTGTATGCATTAATTGCCCTTACCTCATCCAGCTCCTCTAGATAAAGGTTTAGATCTGAGAATTCTTTGATGTCACACAAGTACAGGTAGTCTCCCCTGTTGACCTTGGGTTGAGCTTTGACTACTGACTTGGATTTGAGAGGTGACAGCTTCACTCTCTTGACTGCCCTTGATTTTGTCCTTCTTGGCTTAGTAAGAATTGGCAAGTTGAAGTCAGGAATTGGTAATTTATCCCACTCTATTGGCTCATCCTTTGGCACAATAGGCTCTCCATGTATGTTCCTGTAGGGGTCCACCACCCTTATGTCTTCAAACACCACAGAGGGCTTTGATGCTTGAGTTTTAGCTTGAGTGGATTTCTTTGGAAATTGATCTTCCAATTCCTTGTCAACAACATCCAACTTTCTTTTTGTTCTTTTAGCCAGTTCTTTCTTTCTTGAGGATTTCTTCTATTCTTCAATCTTCTTCTCTGATTCAGTAGCTTGAGATGGTTGAGAGGGAATTTGTTGAGAAGAATTCACAGCCTGTAGCTTGGCCAAGATAGCAAACTGTTCTTTTTTTTTGTTTAGACTTCTTTACATCTAGAGCAGCTTACCTCTTTTCCTGCTTCAATCTGGCTTTTTCTTCTTACTTTGCATGAGCAAATTGTGGATGTCCAGCTACCACACAAATTTCCTTCCCATTTCTGAATATCTTTGCAATTCTCTTTCTTGAGGCTGAATCAGCTGGATCTTTATAGAGGAGAATAGATCTTGACAGAAGCTTCTTTTCATTAGGCTCGGGTGTCTCATACACAGAATCCATAGGGTTCTTCAAAGATAACTTTGGATAGTTTGCCCTTGGTTTAAGAATTATCTCAGCCTTTGTAGTCTTGATGCAGGAAGATTGTCCTTTCTCCAGATAGTTCATGCTCATCTCATTCACATTGATTGGCTTGACATGAGAGTGATGGATGGCTGACTGATCTGGTTCCTTGACTAATTGAAACTTTTGCTGTATTTCCTCATCAATCTTTTTCCAGTTGATCAGAGTCAACTCTCCTTTATCAGTATCTTTCAAATTTGCTGCTGCTGCATTTATAAGATCTATACCATCTGCATCTGGTGGCTTGGAGATTGTAATTGAAGGTACAATTACTTTGCTGATTTGAACTAGAAGTTTCTCCCCCTCAGTTGGTCCTTTCTCCCCCTTACTTGATTCTCTCTCCCCCTTTTTGTTATCATCAAGTGGAGGAGTTAGGCCTTGTGCTTTAGCCAGTTGCATAAGAAGATTTTTCTGAGTCTGTTGATTTTGAAGAAGTAGAGCCACTGAATTCTCAATAACCTGAACTTTGTTCTCCAGCTTGGCTATCTTCTTGTCAGAATCTGATTCTCTCCTTAATCTTAGCAATAGATCATCATGGTACCATATGGCACTATTGAATCCAGCTTCTCAGAGTTGTATATCTTTAAGTCAGCTATATCCTTTTTTAATTCATCCATACTGAGATTCTGTCTTGAGTGTTGGATCTTCATTAAAGGTAAAGAGTCTAGGTGAGCTTGAAGAACAGCCTTGGTACCAGCATCTGAAGCTTCCTGAAGGGCCTGCTGAATAGCTATCACTTGTTTTACCAAAGACACCTCAAATTGCCCTGGTCTAAATTCCTTTGCCCATGCCCATTCAGGTAAACTGAAAGCAGAACTTGGGCCTTCAGCTCCCCCTAAGTTCATGCTTTCATCCAAAGAACCAGAGTCATCATCATCAGAATTTACTCCAAATTCTTCAGATGGCTCTCCAGCTTGAGAAGGCATTCTGTTCACAGCAGCTTTATCTCTTTGAAGAGATTCTGTGGTGTGCACTAGATTCAAAGTCTGCTCTGCCTCCAAATTGCCCTGAGCAGCCAACAGTTGATAGGCTGAAACAGGGTGAGTAAAAGTGTCAGCATCCAAGGAAATATTATCAATTACAGCTTTGTAATGTTGTTGAAATTGTCTTTCCTTTTTAGCATCATCCACAATCATTGACTCACTAGCAATGGCTGGTTCCATCCTTATTTCTCCAGTACCTGCCTTTCTCTCATATTCTCTCTTTTGTTGCATCAGGGTCTCACCCTGGCTCCCCACCCTCACACCCTCACCTTCACCTACTAAGGTGGGACTCCTCTCACTCACTTTTGCCAATCCTGAATGAATGGATTGCTTAGATTCACTCTTTTCCTCTCCTTTTTCCTGGGAGCAACCCATCCTCTCACTCAATGCACTCTCCTCTCTCAGTCCTAAGAGTGATTGTATTACCACCAAATCTTCTGCACTTGAAATTATTGAATTTTGAAGTTGTGCAGAGACACTCGACGGATAAGTGATATCCGTCGGGTGAGTGGTAAAGCTATCCGACGGATAACTGCTGTTAAGCTTATCCATCGGGATACAATCACTACTCAACAGATGAACAATATCCATCAAGAGAGTAGAAATGAATGAGGTGGGAAGAGAAACTATTGTTGACTCTGTGTTGATTGAAGTTATTTGAGGCACAGATGTCACAATAGAATCAGAAAGAATTGGCAAGTGAACCAACAAATCATCTAAAAGATGATGCTCACTTGCACTAGATTTTGGCTTCCCCAATAGAGTTAAAGAAGGGGAATCAGGAATTGAAGTGTTTATCATGTCCACTTCCAGTGAGTTAGTTGGTGAGTATTGTGTTTCTGTAGCTTCTATTATGAGAGATTTTGGTTGTGACTCCACATTTATTGGAGCCACATCAATCTGAATTTGAGAAGGTGCAGGGACTGTGTCTTTAACACCAGTTTGCACTAAGTGTGTGCCCTGTGCATCCCCAGTTGTTTTGGATTTCTTCTTTCTAGTGTAGGTTTGGTGTGAGCTTGTCTCCCTAACCCTCTTGGCCTGTGCTCTTGGATGAGAGCTTTGTTCAATAGCCACATCCTTTTGGGAGGATGCAGCTAGAAGTGAGCTTTTGTCCTTTTTAAGCACTACAGTTTGTTGGGAAACTGCAGTGTGGCTAGGCTGGGATTCACTCAACTCTCCAACCTTATCCTTGGGGTTTCTTTGATGTTCTCCCCTTCCCTCACCTATCTTACCCTCCTTCACACTCCCCTCTTTGATTTTGGTAGATTTTTGAACTGGTACCTTTTGAGAGATACCAGAGGGGGTTTTCTTTGATTTGGATTTAGAAATTGCAGTTGTTTTGGCAGTGGTAGGCAACTGTTTGGTCATTGTCACAGATGCCATAGCTATGCCTGAAATCAAAGAAATAGAAGAGATTGGAATAGTTGAGGGTCTGGATGAACTTACCTCACTTACCTGAGGTGTCAGCATTACAGGGAATTAGAACATTGGCACATCCTTGTGATGGTTGGCTCTGTTTAAGTCAGCAATGATTCTCCTCTCTTGAACCCAACAAGCTAATTTGTTGTTTGGGTTCTCAAGTTCAATCTCTTGACAAAGATGGTTAGCCAAAAGCATAAAAAATCTAGCATAGTAAATATTATTTCCTCTTTTGGCTAAGTCACCTAGTTTAAAACCTAACTCATACACAACAAGGTCACTGAAATTGTAATATTTGTCTGTAACTAGCATGTATAGCATGTTAAGCATGGAAATGTTCACAGAATCTAAATTACTGATTTTTCCAGAAAAGACTTTAGTTACTACATCACACAAGTAACTCCATTCCTTCCTAAGACCTAGTCTTCTAATTTCACTTAGTTTTGCAGTAGGAAGTGCATAGTGAATGGAATTGAGCATATTGACAATATCAGTGTCAGTGTGTGGTGCAGTTACATTATCATCAGGAATCTTGAAACATGCTTTTATTACATCACTATTGATACAGAAATCATTACCTTTGATGGTTAGAGTGATGGTTTTGTCAGTAGAGTTGTAGATTGCTGTTGTCCACATCTCCTCAACAACTTCACAATAAATTGTGGGTGATTCCAGCATGGCAAAACTTAACTTGCAGTTGTGCACGAAGTCCATCATCTTATGATAGTCTTCAGATTGCTGAATCCCCTTATTGACCAAGGCAGTGAAATTGTTCTTCTCATAGATGAACCCAGTCTGTGACATGATCTTAACTACGGGTGCCATTATTAAAGAAGAAAAGCTTGAAGAGAAAGAGGATTTTTACTTGAGAGAGAATGAAGTAACACAGTTGAATTTGAGAATGATAAAAGAAAATGATTAGAATGAAATATGCTTTTATACTTTTCTCAAAATCAACTGATAAAAATAATAAAGAGAAGTAAATTACCCAATAGAAATTGTCTAAAATAGCCGTTTTAAAATAAACTGTAAAAATTCTACCCATTATCCGTCGTGTAATGCTTACAAACTGTAAGTATACTCGATGGATAATGTTCAGGGAATTAACGGTTAAGATTTAGACACTTCGACGGATGAGGATAAGTTGATATCCGTCGAGCTTTAAAATACTCCAGAAAAGTAATTGATTTTTATTTACAATTTGTATATCGACGGATGACTCAACTCAATGGATAATGGTCATCCGTCGAGATGCAAATTTTGACTTAGCCAAAATTTTCATCCAAGACTAAAAATCAGTTAAATTTCTGGCTACCTTTCAACTTGCAAAATAATTCAGATAAATTCAAGAGTAATTAAGCATACCTAACTCACTTACCAACCTAGAAAAGGTGGATTCATCCAGTGATTTGGTAAAAATATCTGCAAGTTGCTTCTCACTTGGAACAAAATGTAACTCTGCAGTACCATTCATTACATGTTCCCTTATGAAATGGTACTTGATGTCTATATGCTTTGTCCTTGAATGTTGCACTGGATTTTCAGTGATGGTTATTGCACTTGTGTTGTCACAGAAAATAGGAATCCTTTCAACTTGCAAACCATAGTCTAGCAATTGATTTTTCATCCATAAAATTTGTGCACAGAAACTGCCAGCAGCAATATATTCAGCTTTAGCTGTAGAAGTAGAAACTGAATTTTGCTTTTTACTGAACCAGGACACAAGCTTGTCTCCTAAAAATTGACAGGTTCCTGTTGTGCTTTTTCTATCAATTCTGCAACCTGCATAATCTGCATCTGAATAACCAGTTAGATCAAAACCAGAATCTCTAGGATACCAAATGCCAAGGTTTGGTGTTCCTTTGAGATATCTGAAAATTCTCTTAATAGCTATCAAATGAGACTCTCTAGGATCAGCCTGAAATCTAGCACACAAACATGTATCAAACATTATATCCGGCCTACTAGCTGTTAAGTACAGAAGTGAGCCAACCATGCCTCTATAACTTGAAATATCCATAGACTTTTCAGTAGTGTTTAGTTCAAGCTTAGTTGCAGTGGCCATGGGAGTTTTTGCAGATGTGCAATCCATTAGATCAAACTTCTTTAAAAGATCAAAAATATATTTAGTTTGACTAATGAATATTCCATCACTAACTTGCTTAACTTGTAAACCAAGAAAGTAAGTTAGTTCTCCCATCATACTCATTTCATACTTGCTTTGCATCAGTTTGGCAAACTTTTTACAAAGTTTCTCATCTATAAAGCCAAAAATAATATCATCTACATAAATTTGAACAAGTATGCTAGAGCCATTCACATTTCTGAAAAATAAAGTTTTATCCATAGTACCTCTTGTGAAGTGATTTTCCAAAAGGAACTTTGATAAAGTGTCATACCAGGCTCTAGGTGCTTGCTTCAGTCCATAAAGTGCTTTCAGTAGATAATAGACATACTCTGGGAAATTTGGATCTTCAAAGCCAGGAGGTTGACTTACATACACTTCTTCCTCCAAATTTCCATTCAGAAAGGCACTTTTGACATCCATTTGATAGACCTTGAAATTGGCATGGGCTGCATAGGCTAAGAAGATTCTGATGGCTTCAAGTCTTGCAACATGAGCAGGTTTCATCAAAATCTATTCCTTCTTGCTGACAATAGCCTTTAGCAACCAATCTTGCTTTGTTCCTTACTACTATGCCATTTTCATCCATCTTGTTTCTGAATACCCATTTGGTGTCTATTGGATTCTTTCCTGTAGGCTTGGGTACCAGCTTCCATACTTTATTCCTTTCAAATTGGTTTAGCTCCTCCTGCATAGCTACAATCCAATCAGGATCTAACAAGGCTTCTTCTACCTTCTTTGGTTCTTCCTTAGACAGGAAGCTGTTGTATAGACATTCTTCTTGAGTTGCTCTCCTGGTTTGAACTCTGGAAGAAACATCACCAATAATCAGTTCAAAGGGGTGATCTTTTGTCCATTTTCTTGGTTGAGGTAGATTAGCCCTAGATGAAGGGACATCAATGTTGTCTTGATGTGTGATTGAGTTTTGATTGCTAGAAACTCCCCCTGAGTTTGTGGATCTTTGATTTGAGATTGGGGTGCTTTCTATGGGTGATCTGCCTTGACTTCCTGCTCCTTTTGATAACCCGACGGATGGTGAATTTTGAGTATCGACGGATGAGGCAGGTTGTCTTCCAACGGATAATACAGATTGCCTTCCGACGGATGAAGCGTTATGTAACTCGACGGATGTTGAGTTTTGTGCTTCATTTGTGGTAGATTTGTCTGCATTATCCTTAGACACTGTTTCTTGATCACTCTCATCATCACTTTCATCACTGACCATCTCAACATTGTCGAATTTGAGGCTCTCATGGTAATCTCCATCTTTTAGTCCTTCAATCTTTTTATCATCAAACACAACATGTATAGATTCAACAACAATGTTGGTTCTTAGATTGTAGACTCTATATTGATATCCAACAAAAATTCCTTCATCTGCTTTAGCATCAAACTTCCCATTTTGATCAGTTTGATTTCTAAGAATATAGCATTTACAGCCAAAGACATGAAGAAAGTTCAGAGTTGGCTTCTTGTTCTTGAATAATTGATAAGGTGTCATGCATCTTGCTTGATTAATCAGAGAGATGTTCTGAATGTAGCATGCAGTGTTTACAGCTTCAGCCCAGAAGTATGTTGGTAGTTTTGATTCTTCAAGCATTGTCCTTGCAGCTTCAATAAGAGATCTATTCTTTCTTTCCACTACTCCATTCTGTTGTGGAGTCCTTGCTGCTGAAAACTCATGCAAGATTCCATTTTCCTCACAAAATGCTCTCATGACATAGTTCTTGAAATCAGTTCCATTATCACTCCTGATTCTTCTAACTTTGAAATCAGGATGATTGTTAACTTGCCTTATGTGATTGATGATGATTTCACTAGCCTCATCTTTGGACTTTAGGAAATAGTCCCAAGAGAACTTTGAGAAATCATCTACAATTACTAGGCAAAATCTTTTCTTCGAGATTGATAATATATTGACTGGTCCAAACAAATCCATGTGAAGCAGTTGTAGAGGCTCTTCAATTGCTGAATCAAGTTTCTTCCTGAATGATGCTTTAATTTGCTTCCCTTTTTGGCAGGCATCACACAGTCCATCCTTTGTAAACTCCACCATATGAATGCCTCTAACTAGCTCTTTCTTTACCAGCTCATTCATGGTCTTGAAGTTCAAATGAGATAGTTTCTTGTGCCATAGCCAACTTTCATCTTGACTTGCTTTACTGAGAAGACAAGTTACAGATTCTGCTTTAGTTGAGTTGAAGTCAGCAAGATACATATTTCCTCTTCTCACACCAGTGAGAACCACTTTGTTGTTTAGATTATTAATCACAGCACAGGTTTCTTTGTTGAAGGTTACTGAGTTGCCTTTATCACAAAGTTGGCTGATACTCAACAGATTGTGTTTGAGACCGTCCACTAAGGCAACCTCTTCAATGATGACATTGTCCTTTGAAATCAAGCCATATCCCACAGTATAACCTTTGCTGTCATCTCCAAAAGTGATACTTGGGCCAGCTCTCTCTTCAAACTCTGTGAGCAGGGTAGAATCACCAGTCATGTGTCTTGAACAACCACTATCCAAGTACCAAAGATTCCTTCTATTTCCCTGCACACATCAAAATCAAATCAAGTTGATTTTGGTACCCAAGTTTCCTTGGGTCCTGCCTTGTTAGCTTTCTTCTTCTGTTTCTTAGGTCTTAACTCATTTGACTTAGGAATTTCAGATTCTTCCTTAGTTATTTGGGTTAAACCTTTGAAACCACTAGATGCAACAGAATTATCATGCATGTTATGGCTAACAGGAAATGGCATGCTTGGTGCAAACATGTTATTCCAGTAAGGCATGTTAAATGGCATTTGAGGCATATTGTATGCAGCATAATATGGATTAGGTGCAAATGGCATATTAGCAAACTGTGCATTCATGTTCTGTGTAGGCATAGCATTAACAGGCATGGGAGGCATGGCATTCATGTTAGAGAATTGAGGCTGAACAGACATGGGAGTAGGCATGGCAGATTTGCAATTAACAGACAAATGATTTACACTACCACATTTGACATAGATTTTTCTAGGAGCATATTTGTCAGGTGTGTAGTTATTATGTTTGTTAATCCCTACTTTACCATTCCTATTATTTTTCCTTTTAGTCTCTGTTTTTACCTCTATCTTCTCAAGTCTGTCACTTAACTATTTGACAGTCATGTGACCAACATTAGCCTTCTTCCCTTTCTTGGCTTGACTTGACTCTCCTGAAACAAAGTTCTTGGAAACAGACCCATACTTTTCATTTAGCTTGGTTAATTTGGCTTTGCTAATGGGTTTGCTCACAGCCGACGGATGAAGATTTTTATCATTCGACGGATAACACTTTTTGTTATCCGACGGATAGATCTCATCATCCGTCGAGTCTACATCTGTCAGCAATCCATCTACCAAAATAGGTTCTAGTTTCTCCATATTCTTTTCCCAGGCTTCATCACAAAAAGACTCAATTCCTTAAACCTTGGTGATTTGAGCATGAACATCTCTGGATGTTTTCCATGCTTTAATCACCTCCTATTCACGATCGAGCTGCTTCTTTAAAATTTCTTCCTTTTTCAAGGACTCAGTTAATTCCTCCTTAGCAATTCTAAACTCAATTTTTAGTTTCTCAAACTTAACAAACTGACACTCAAGCATATTATTCCTCTCACTCAAAAACAAGTTGTTTTCTTTGATTTTAGCATTTTCTTTAGTGAGGGACTTAAGTGTAACACGCAAATGATACAATTCTGTAGACATGTCATTTATTGCATCATTACACTTAGCTTTAGAAAAATGTGCAAGGTTTGTAGTGATTACCTGATTACTTGAGGAACTTGTCTATGTTTCATCAGACTTGGCCATAAGGGCTAGATTGACATAGCTGACATCCTCATCTTCATCCAAACCATCAGCTGCCCAGTCATTCTCTTGTGTAATAAAAGCCCTTTCCTTCTGTTTGAGTAGATCAAAGTATTTTTGCTTATATCCAAAGACTCAAATCTTTTCTTACTGGAATCTGACTTTCTACACTCATTTGCAAAATGCCCTGCCAAGCCACATTTGAAACACTTGAATTTTGATTTATCCACCATGTTTCTATTTGGCTTGGCAGCTCCAAAGTTCTTCTTGAACTTGAGCTTGGCAAATCTTCTTGAAAGGAATGCTAGGTGCTCATCAATGTCCTCCATGTCATCTTGGCTCAATGAATCTTCACTTTCTGCAGCTAGTCCTTTACCCTTGATTTCATAGGCCTTTGAAGTTGATTCCACAGCTTCCATCTTCACTTCCTTCTCTTTTTCCAGTTCAGCCACTAGTGCAATGGATCCTCCTTTCTTCTTTTCTCTCTCCATTCTTTCATCTTGCTCTATCTCAAGCTCATAGGTTTTTAGAATGCCATACAGTCTCTCCAAAGTAAACTCCTTATAATTTTGTGAGTTTCTCAATAAGACTGTCATTGGTTTCCATTCCTTTGGAAGAGATCTGAGAAATTTCAGATTGGAGTCTTTAGTCTGATAGACGCTTTCATGCAATTTAAGAGCATTTAGTAGCTTTTGGAATCTACTAAAAATGTCAGTGAGTGACTCACTTTCTTCATTGTGAAAATGCTCATATTGCTGAATCAGGAGCTGCATTTTATTTTCTCTTACTTGCTCAGTACCATCACAGATTATCTGTATTGTGTCCCAAACTTCCTTGACAGTCTTGCAGTTGATGATGTTATCAAACATGTCTGCATCAACACCATTGAACAGAATGTTCATGGCCTTTTTATTTTTCCTGACTTGTTCAATATCAGGATCAGACAATTCATGCCTTGGCTTTGGAACAGATGGTTCATTTCCTGTTGCAGCTCTCATTGGAACATGAGGGCCTCTTTCTATGCAGTCCACATAGCCCTCATCTTGAGAAAGCATATGAAGATGCATCTTTACCTTCCAATGATGGTAATTGTCTTTATCAAGAAAAGGAATCTTGACTCCAACATCTTTCTTGTTCATCTTGCTGAATTGTTTTGATCTTTAAACTCTTAGTTGATTAAGAGCCTGCTCTGATACCAATTGTTAGTCCCTTAACAATATAGCAAGAATTACAGAAGGTGGGTTGAATGGAATTCTTGAACCTTTTTCTTAAAATAAAAATGTTCAACTCGATTATGGATATATTTGTTTTGATTAGCACACTGCGGAATGTAAACTTGAATGAATCAAAACATAAGTAATTAAAAACAAGAGTCTTTAAAAACTTTCTGGTGGATTTAAACAATTCTACCAGAGATATATTTAATATATCGAGAGGACTCTGTGTGCAGAAATGCCCACAACTGCTTACACAAATAGAACTGCTAAGAACACAGGAAATGCTAAAGATAGTGATTACAAAGATTTCTCTGTTGTTGTTTCTTAGCTCTCTCAGTTATTTTTCTATTTGCTACTCTCTTGGTTTATATAATACCAAGATTACAAAGTCAAAAGAACTGAACAAATATAAAATCTAACAGTCTTGATCTTTGCTGCTTTTCGTCCTTTATTACCCAGTTAATGAGCTTCCACAGTGTACTTGTATCCAACTCAACGGCTGTGTATCAGCTTTCACTGTTCAACTGATGTTTGAATCTTGATCATCTGTCGACTTTCAGATCATCCGTCGATGACTTAATTGATCATCCGTCGACTGCTATGTTAAACATCCGTTGATAGCTATTTTGGTCATCCGTCGAAGCTTTGTTAATCATCCGTTGGTAGCTATTTTGGCACTTGACTTCATTTCACTTATACAGAATTACAAGACATTGCTTATGTACAGTTAATCAACCTATTCTGCATATCTAGTTAAAGTCAACATGACTTATATGCCACTACAGATTCTATACAAAGGTGCATACAACACTGTGCTACAAACTTATTACATAAGCTACTCACTCGATGGATAATAAGTTAATCATCCGCCGGGACTATAATGAGTTATCCGTCGGGACTATAATTCTTATCCGTCGAGTGCTACATTATTTCACTAAGTAAAATCTACTTAGATGTTTTGTTTAGGTAATCATCAAGTACTCAACATATTCACAACAAAAAGCTTTTGTTGCAAAGAAACCTCCTAGGCCTAAGAAAAAAGGCATTGTAATCAAGGAAAAGTCACAAACTGAGGCATCAAAGCCCAAGACTAGATCACAATATGAGATTGATCTCACAGACAAAGGGAAAGGAAAAGTTGATGAACCAACCAAGCCACTGGAGATGAAAATTCCTCAAATTCTGATAAAGCTAGTGTGCAAAATGGTTCAAAGTACTGATGATATTCTTGCTGAAGATGAAGATGTTCAAACTCTGAAAAGAAAGAAGATTTCTGAAGAATCAAAGACAACTTCTGACAAGGCTAAAGTTGTTCAGAGTGAAGAACAACAAGAAACAGCAAGTTCTGATAAAATCATCAAGTCAACCTCTGTCAGTGCTCAAGTTGATTTAGATAAAATGGAAGTAGCTGATAAAAAGAAACTTCTGTGGAAAAATGTCAAACCATCAGATCCAAAGAAAAGCCAATTATTGTCTACTTTCATGACTATTGGGTTAAATGCTAGAGAACCGAGAGACAGGGCTGGACTAGGTTCTGATGAAGCAAAGATTAAAACATAAGTTGAAGTTGCTACTAGAGATCCATTTCTATTGACTGACAAACGGCTTGAAGATGTTACATAGAAGCATCTTGATAAAGTTATATATGTTCAAGGGGTACTGGATGTTCATAACAAGCACAATGTGAAAGAAAATCTGATTCTATTTCTTAAATATGGAAGGACATATCAAATGACAGAATCAGATGTGCTAAATAAATCATTGAAAGAACTTCAATTCTTTCATTACCTTTTAGAGGTAAAGTCTGGTATTACCAGGAGATGGTCAAAGTTCATATTGAAGACCATCAGAGATAAAACAAGAATTTCTGGTTCAAGAGTTACAGAATTCGTTCCTAATATTGTTAAAGATGATGGAAGTGAAATTCCAATGAAGAAGAATTCTGCTAAGCTTAAAGAGATACTGAAAGAGAAATGTTTGTGCTACAATGAAGATTCTTCTCATCCTAGGGTAATAAAACTGAATGATGGTTTAGAAAGAAACCATATCTCTGCTTTAAGGACTGCAATCTACCAGATTGGAAGTCAGAATGAAGAGATGAAGCAAGTCAAGACTACACTCTCTCAAGTCCTAAGGATTAAAGAAGAAAAGCTGATATCACACTTTGTCAAGAATCATCATGGATTCAGATTGACTCAGTGAGATTGGTAAAAGCTACCAGGACTATAAGTTGTAGTTAGTTATCTAGTTAAACTCTTATTACATTTGTACTTAAATGTTTTTGACATCATCAAATCTATTAACTTGTATATTTTGCATAATTTACAAGTTGGGGGAGATTGTTAGATATATTTGAGATGTCGTGTCTAATGAGATTCATGTTTAGTTTTCAGATCTTAACAAACAGGGTATATGAGGACTTACTGGAATCAGGACTTACCGGAAGTCAGAACTTCATATCAGAACTTAAGGTCATATCAGAACTTAAGTGCGGGAGGACTTATAGTTAAGGAAGGAAGCTGATTAACAGTAGAAGATCGAGACTAAAACAAAAGAAGATATGCATGGAAAGAGTTAGAAGACTGAAAGACTTATAGAAGATATCTGATTGATATATTTTAGGAGACAGAATTATATTCCATATCAGTTAGAAGTTATCTTGTAATTGTGTACTATATAAACACAGACTTCGGGTTTACACTATATATGTTATCATTATCGAGAAGATTATACATTGTAACCTAGCAGCTCTTAGTGATATTTTTTCATCACTGAGAGAGAACAAGTCCATTATAACAGAGTTTATTATATTGAATATATCTGTTTACTGTTACTTGTGTTCAAAATCGATTTGATTGTAATAACACTGTATTCAACCCCCTTCTACAGTGTTGTGTGACCTAACAGAAAAGGTATAATGTGAATCATCGCATTGCCATGACTTATCATCCTCAGACAAATGGTCAAGCTAAGGTGTCTAACAAAGAGATCAAGCACATTTTAGAGAAAGTTGTGTGTCCATCAAGGAAAGATTGGTATTTGAAGCTTGATGAAGCTGTTGGGGCTTATAAAACAGCATATAAGAATCCATTGGGAATGTCGTCGTTTCAGTTGGTTTATGGTAAGGGGTGTCATTTTCCTGTAGAGCTCGAGCATAAAGCATATTGGGTTTTGAAGAAATTGAATCTTGACTTGGATGCAGCTAGAAAGAAGAGGATGCTTCAATTGAATGAACTTGATGAGTTTTGACTTCAATCTTATGAGAACAACAAAATGTACAAGGAGAAAGTCAAGAGGTGGCATGATCGGGGTCTAGTGCTCAAATCATTTGTGTCGGGGCAATAAGTTCTTTTTTTCAACTCTCGTCTCCGTCTCCTGGAAAGTTGAAGTCAAGGTGGTCAGGGCCCTTCATAATCAAAACTGTGTTTCCGCATGGAGCGGTGGAAATTTTTAAAAGTGATCCGGGCCAAGAATTCAAGGTAAATGGTCAGAGGTTGAAGCATTACTATGGTGACACGGCAAACTGCGAGGTGTTTAGTGTCGTTCTATTGTCCGTTTGAGCTCAAGCTTCTATGTCAAGCTAGCGACGTAAAAGAAGCGCTTCTTGGGAGGCAACCCAAGTGTTGTACATTAGAAGGTAGAGGAAGTAAGAAGAAAGGATAAAAACACAAAAAAAATCAGAAAAAGAAAAAAATTCAGGGCCAACTTCAATAGCCAAGCGCGCCCGCGCTGATCCAGTGCGCCCGCGCTGATCCAGCGCGCGGCCGCGTTGTTTTTCCAGAAGGTAAGCGCGCATGCGCTGATATAGCGCGCGCCCGCGCCGGTTTTCCAGAAGGTGAGCGCTCCCGCGCCAGGTCCCTGTTCGAAAAAAAATAAAAATAGCAGTTTTTAAGGGAATTTCGGGATTTTAACCATAAAATCAATTTCAACCCGAATTTCACTCTTTCACATCCCAAATTTCCCTCTCCAAATCATACCCATTATTCTCACGATTCCCATAATCAATTCCCACTTCTATTTCATATCTAATTCTCATCTCTCCACCTATAAATACACACACTTATACACAAACTTCTCCACCACTTCACAAATTCTCAAACACAAATCTCTCTCAAACACTTAGTTTTTATTCTCTCTTATTCAATCCCAATGGCACCTAAGAGGCAAAGAACGCAAGTTGGTAGTAGCACTACCGATTCTTCATCTACGGGTGGTGTAAGGCCAAGATTTTCTACTCGTGAGGCTGAAGAGGAGTACACGAGGCTTCTCTCGAAGCCTATTGCTAAGGAGTGAGGTTTTCTGCCATCAGGAAGGATGGTAAGCTGTTGGAGATGATTCTTGAGATGGGTTGAGTTCCTTTTTATGAGGCTCCCGCTGCTGTGCCCATGAGTGTTATGCGGGAGTTTTATATTAATGCTAAGGCGGAGAAGAATGGCTTCACGGTGGTTAGGGGGATGACTGTAGAGTACAGTGCTGATGCCATTAGGAGGGTGATTGAGCAGCCCATGAGGAAGCCCGGTCAGGACACTTGGAATGATAAGACTCTCAAGGACTTCGACTTGGATTTGATCATTGCGACTCTGTGTGTGCCTAAAACTCACTGGAAATTCAAGAGGGGCAATACTGATTACTTCACGTTCCCTGCGTCGTGCATGAACAGGTTTGCACGGGCTTGGAACTCGTTTATTTGTGCTAACATCATGCCATCTTCGTATGTTCATGAGATTACTGTTGGGCGTGCTCATCTGCTGTGGGGTATTCTTCAGGGCGATTATCAGGGGATTTTGAGATTCTTGAGAGGAGGTACCACATGTGCTATACCTTATGCGTCTATTGTGATGAAGTTGTGCATGGCAGTTGGTGTTCATTGGCCCACACATGAGCAGCTACAGCTTCCCAGTGCTCCTATCGACAGTTCTACGCTGTTGAGCAAGCATTAGTGGTATGGAGGGAAGCTCGATCCTAAGGGGCTTGGTTATTCATATGCTCATCTGCCAGGTGGTGTACCATGGATTAAGATACTGCAGGAGGTTCTTCGCAGGCCCGTCGAGCAACTTGGAAGCTCAGTTGGGAGAGGATGCTGGTTCGTTGCAGCAGCAGCAGCAGGAGGAGGCTGGAGCAGATATTGGAGCTGGTTTGAGTTCGACGCAGTATAGGCGTCTAGCGAGGAGGATGGATACGATGCAAGACATCCATAGTCGATTTTCACGTGATCTCACCCAGGCACTTGGGACAGCTTTTAGAGCCACCAGTGTTGACATCCAGTGGCCAATATTTGGTGAGAATTCCGTGTATCCGCCTCCTGACACACCTGACACTCCACCCGTTGAGGGTGATGATTCTGATTCATAGTAGGTATGCCTTATTCCTTACTATTACCTTCACTGAGGACTGTGAATATTTTAAGTTTGGGGGTAGTAGTTGAAGGAATATGTTTGTGTGAGTCATATTTAGTTTGCATATTCATGATAGTTTAGTGCATTTAGTTTGCATATTTTGCCTTGTAGTAGTTTTTATTATTATTTTTGGTAGTTTTTTTTATGATAATTTGTTCATGTAGTTGCATGCATTTGCATAATAACATGATCCCTTAGATGATTTTTCCGATTAATCTATGATATTGATGCTAGTGTAGTGATGTCGTGTTTAGTGATGTTATGTCGTATCGAATTGATTTGCATGCTAGAGGCAAATGTATTTCACTAAGTCTTATAGGTTGCTAGAGTGCTAGATCATGGTCATGGTTTATTTATTTGTTGAGGTTTAGTTGCTTGTTTATATTTAAAATTTATGATATTCTCTTAATAATAAATTGGCATGGATTTTTAAAAATTGGAGGAAATTGGATTTCATTGCTAGTTGTGTGGTTAGGTGTCAAATGGCTAGTAGCCAGCTCATTTTATATGAGTAATCTAGGGTTGAGCGAGATGGAGTGAAACGCACTCGTTCAGAATTAAAAAAAAAAGAAAAAAAAGTGTTATGTATAATTGATCACGAGTGGGCTCATTAGTACTCAAGTTATTAAGTTCTTAGGGGACTTTGTGCCTAGTGACCTAAGGCTTTTATAGTCTGGGATCCGCTAACCTAACGCTCGCTACAAGGGTACTATTATATAAGTCTTTTGTGGACCTCACTCATGGAACGATCAAATAAGCATATTTATATTGTTTTGTTGTGAATAAAAGCGTGAATTCATGTTAAACTCCGATATAAGAATTGAAGTGTTATAAGTTATTTTGAGTCTAGCTTTAATTCTATTTATAACCTTGCGATTGCTTTGATAAGTAGTGAGTCATGATTGTTGATCTAGTTGCGATAGTATATCTGTAAGTAGTTACACACACGCACGTCTTTGGTTTGTAGATTGATTTATGAGGTTTGGTTGATCTTTATGCGAATAACTGCATTTGCTGAGGTGTTGCTTGTTGATTGGTTTAGTTATTCTATGGGGATCGTTGCATTCATGTAGTTGCATTCATGCATTTTTATTTATTGTTTTTTTGAGTCTGTTTATGCTTGAGGACAAGCATCAATTCAAGTTTGGGGTATGTTGAGTGGCATTTATGACACTTTATTACGCTCCTTAAATCTTTGAATTGGTGTATTTGTACTCAAGTTATTGGTGTTTTAACGTGTTTTCTAGTGTTTTTGCATTTCAGGTATTTATCTGAGAATCAGGTGAATTAACATTGATTTGATGCTAATATGGTGTTAGGATGGTGTCCAAGGAATAAAGCTCGCGAAGACCGGCTCAAAACTGCAAGAAAAAAAAAAGAAGTGAAAGTTTTGGCAGAAGCCCAACACGCCCGCACTGATCAAGCGCGCGGCCGCGCCCAAACATCAGAGAGCCAGTGCGCCCACGTTGATCAAGCGCGCGCCTGCGCCATGTCGGGATAGCAGAATCTTGTTTCTACTTGGCTTTTGAGAGAAAGACTTCTACATTGCATGGGGCTGCTATATAAACAACTTTAGATCATTTTTCATAATATATCAAGTTAGAGACATATCAGAGCTAAGGAGAAGACGGCAAGAGACCTATAGCACAATTCAACAAAGGTGAAGACGATCTAGTTTATTCTTGTGAATCTTTGTTTTGAGTTGTAATCTTTGATGCTCGTTTCTTGTTTTGTTGAACCTATACTCTTGTGTTAACTTTGTTTCATTATTCGTTATAAAGACTACGTTTATTATACCATGCTTTCATCGGAACCCACGTTGATGATGAGTTCGATTATGGGCTAATCGTTATCGTTGGGTTCTAGCGGATTTATTTATGGATTCTTTAGTTGATTTGTTTCGATGCCTTTGTGTGTGGTGATTGTATGATATCCTAGTATTGGTTGTGCATATTCGTCTTATGAGCGTCGCGAAATTATAAGATAGTGTGTTAATTCTTAATGAAGCGAATGTAAATTTAAGGATTTAGAACTTACCATGCTAGCATAGGTTCATGTTTTGTTATGCATGATTCGTGGGTAATTTTAACCATCTTACTTGCCCTATGTAATCAAGATAGATAACTTGTGCTTAAACCGTTATGTTGTCAAATTCTATAGACATATAGGGTCTCAATATAATTGGTGTCTATTCAGCTTCTATCTCTTTTGTGGATGTCTGGTAGTATGGTATTCGTGCAACGAAAGTTGGCGTTTATCAGTTTTATGTTGTCTAATTAGTGTCATCACCATTACATGCTAAGGTTAAGAATGAAAAGGCTATTGAATGAAGTATTAAATGAAGTTAGAATCCCATGTTTATCATATATATTAATTCAATCAATTTTATTACCTTAGTTATAATTATTAGTTTAATTCTTAGTTATAAATAACCTCAAATTGTTATTCGTCTTAGTATTGAATAATAACCATACATTGTTGCTTAAGTGCATAAATTAATTAGGTAACCAAGCCAGTCTTTGTGGGAACAAATCTGATTTTTATCTTATACTACTTGCGAACGTGTATACTTGCGTGTATTATTAGCTCGTGTTTAGAGACTAACAGTACCTTACATCAATGTGCTTTATTCTAGAATGATTAACTGGATTAGCCACAATAGATATAGCACTATTATTGTCACACATAATTGGAATTTTGTGTAACACTAGGCCATAGTCCATTAGCTGATTTCTAATCCAAAGCACTTGAGCATAACAACTTCCAGCAGCTATGTATTCAGCCTCAGCTGTGGAAGTTGACACAGATTGTTGTTTCTTGCTATACCATGATACAAGTCTTTATCCAAGAAACTGACAGCTTCCACTAGTACGTCAACCCTGCATCCAGCAAAATCTGCATCTGTGTATCCAACAGCTTCAAAACCAGTTCCCTTAGGATACCATAATCCCAAGTTTGGAGTCCCCTTCAAGTATCTGAAAATCCTTTTCACAGCCATCAAGTGTGATTCTTTTGGATTGGCTTGAAATCTTGCACACGGACATGTTGCAAATATGATGTCTGGTCTACTTGCAGTTAAGTAAAGCAAAGATCCAATCATTCCTCTATAGCTTGAGATATCTACACTCTAGCCCTTTTTATCTTCATCCAACTTTTTAGTTGTAGACACACATGTAGATGCAGGTGAACAATCAACCATACCAAACTTTTTCATTAAATCTTTGACATACTTAGTTTGGCTGATGAAGATTCCATCACTACTTTGACTGACTTGAAGTCCAAGAAAGTAACTTAAATCCCCCATCATACTCATTTCATATTCACTCTGCATAAGCTTAGAGAATCTTTGGCAAAGCTTTTCATTTGTAGAACCAAAGTTAATATCATCCACATAGATCAGAACTAGGATCATATCATCGCCATGATTCTTGTAGAAGAGAGTCTTATCAATAGTACCTCTAGTGAACCCATTCTTAATCAAAAATTATGACAGTGTGTCATACCAAGCTCTAGGTGCTTATTTTAGTCCATAGAGAGCCTTGAGTAATTTATATATAAAATTTGGAAATTTTGGATCTTCAAAGCCAGGTGGCTGTTGCACATAAACCTCTTCTTCCAACTCACCATTAAGAAATGCACTTTTCACATCCATTTGATATACCTTGAAATTTGAATGTGCAGCAAATGCAAGGAATAACCTTATTGCTTCAAGTCTTGCAACTGGAGCAAAAGTTATATCATAATTAATTCCTTCTTCCTGTGAGTAGCCTTTTGCAACCAACCTTGCTTTTTTTTTGTGACAATCCCATTTTCATCCATTTTGTTCCCGAACACCCACTTTGTTCCAATTATACTTCATTCTTTGGTGCAGGAACCAATTTCTAAACTTTGTTTCTTTCAAACTGATTCAGCTCTTCTTGCATAGCAGATATCCAATCTGGATCAAGAAGGGCTTCCTCAGTTTTCTTTGGCTCAACTTGTCGCATCCCGAAAATAAAACTAACAAAATACAACTAATAAATATAAAGTTATTACAAACGGCTGTTACAATAAATCCAAGATCGCAAAGGTTCAGTGTTTGAACAGTCCAACACTACAACTATTACAACTTTCACATACTATCGGTCCTCACATGGATTCCAACTATACTACATGAGCTCTCACATAAGCCTCAGCATCTCACCAGTAGACTTATGAGCAGTCTGCTTGAATCTAACCATACTTGCTAGCTGAAATAACATGAATAAATAGCAAGAAGTGAGTCAAACGCTCAGCAAGATATAAAACAAGGCAGAAATTAACAGCATAGCAATTCATAATTCGAAAATTTGGGGTTGATAGCATCATTATTCAAATCAAAATCAAAATCATTTTATGACGCTACGGATTACAGCCGATGATCAGCCGCGAAGTAATCCCGAACCTCGCTGGGTTCTAAACAATTTGATTGGGATCCCTAGGCATATTTTAAGGCTAAAATAATAAATGTGGAAGGACACACGTCTTAGTCTGAATCCACTAATCTCCAAAAAAAAACTTTTTGTAGAAAACATCTTTTGCAATCTTTCCTATTTTTAAAACTGATGCCAAGGAGAAATTACAAGGATTCTAAACAATAGAGTTTAAATAAATAAGTCAAGATTTGAAACTCTTATTAGATATAAATTAACTTCTCACTAGTCGGGTTATCAATGATGAATAACAATGGTTTATCAACCACGAAAGAAAGTATTGAAAATGAATCATAACTATAATCAACAAGATAGGTATCTCAAATTTTGAGGGTAATACACGGCATATATCTACTAACAGGATTTAGGTATGATACAAAGAGTAATGATGAAGTATGAAGTTGGTTTATTTATATCTCAAGGTATCATGGTTATAGGGATATAGTATCAAATCAATAGGGGTTATATAATCAAGGCAATTGAAGTATTTTAATTTATAAGGGCATTTTGGAGTGGCCAAGACATTCGGTTATATAAAATGTAGGTACTAGGTCAAGTTGAAAAAAACAATGATAAGGGTATGATTTTATAAGAGCATAAATAGACTTGAAGCAATTCCAATAATCATAAGCATGGCATACCATTTGCTATATCTCAATCTAAAATTAAAGGATTTGCATTGATATATTATGGTGATAATAATGTCAATGATCATTATACAAGTAAGCTATCATAATTCAAATGAGGGGTTTGGAACACTTGCGATACATCTCAAAGAGTTCAGAATAAACTCGCAACATATCTCGAGAGGGTTGAAGGACATTTGCCTTAAGAAGGCTTGACTAACTCTCGACTTGATCATGGAAGCAACCGGGAGCACTACTTGACTTTGACAGCAAGATTATTATCTTCTCATGAGCCTACACAATAATATTAAACCTCATCATGATACATTCTTATAAAATCCATCCTAGTTTTAGAAGATTCGAATCATAGTGGCACTTAGGCCTATTTACACGTTCGACTCCTAGTATACACATAACAGCACCATGTCCCAAGTAGTCATTTATGAGCACATAACACATTTAGTCACATAATATATATTATTTAAATCATAGTGCACTACTAAGTATTGAATGATCTCACTCCACCAACACAAATGACTCGAAGCGTTTAACTAGCCTAATGCAACCCAACTATCTCTCCAAATTCGAAGTGCCCTAACTAGCCATACTCATTTCACTTGACCACTACCAAGTACTAACTTCCTAATGACCTCTAACTATCATACGAACTCAATGGTCAACTCAGGCCTTACCTCTAAGAATTCAAAAACTAATTGCAAAGTCAAAATGTTCCTAAGTGCAACACCTAGGTGACATCGAATGGTACTTAGTGTCATTGATCCCCCTTCCACTAAACGTTTGCCACTCAAATTACTACAATGGAATCTCAGGACCTAAATCTAACTTGTGCATTTGGAATGACACCAAAGTCTATCCTAGGCCTCCCTAGGCCTTCTCTCAAAGTTGACTATCCCCTGTTCTAGTGGCACTAAAACTGCTCTATTTTGTTTTCACTTCATACCCTTGGTTTTAACTCTAAAATTCCAAACTTTGGCTTGTAAACCTCTCACATACTCCCTAGTATAAGTGCTAATCAAGGCCTAATGAGGGCCTACCCATGACATCACTTTCTAAACTCAAACTTGCTCCTAACTCAAACTGTCCCTGTTCTGGCAGAATTCTTGTTTCGGCTTGTACACCTAACTAGATGGATTTATTTCTCACATTTAAAGCTTCTGGGATCAACTATAAGTCAAGTCCCAACCCCTGGTAGCGTGGGCCTCCCAATGCCTATCATCTGCCCACTAATTTCTCACTCACAAACCCAACCTTAAATCTGAAAAAATGCTGAAATCTATTCTAACTCCTTCCACCTTAATTCCCTCATTCGAGTAAAACCAAAACCCAATGAGATCACTCAAGAGTTAATATCATGACACACTTAAGCTCTTTATTGACTATCAAATAATCTCATCAAATACTCCAAAAATATCCACAAAAATCGAATGACGAGAAGGCATGTCAAGCATATTAGTACTTAGTCATTGTTTTCGAAAATACAATATAATTTTGCTTCATAAATTGAAGTTTAAAAGCATGATATATACTGATTAAACTTTCTTAACAACATGGCATACTCAAGTTTATCAAAATAAATCATAATCAAGTGCATGCAATCGATTTAAGATCAACAATCAAGCACATAGTCTAGTTTTCAACATGCATCCCTAGTACTACAAGTTTTTATGCATAAAACTAACATGCAAACACTATCAACATAATATCTCCACTATTCCATGGCATTAAAGGGTTTTAAAGTAGGTGATTCAAATCAAAACTTGGCATTGAACAACATGCAACACATAACAAGTTCACTTAAAGCATGGTCTTATCACTTAGCATTTCAAAACAAATTTTTGATCAACAAAATCATTCCATACGGCTCCTAAGGAGTAATTTCCGAATGGAGGGAGTGAAATGATATCATGGGAGTGAAAACACTTAACCATTAACCATTTCCACTCTTGACAATTTTTCCTTATGATTTGGACCTTAAATTCATAGAAATCAAGGTCTTCATCTTTAGGCTCACCTTAACTTCAACTTGCAAGCTACAACCAAGTACTTATATCATATAATTTACTCACTAATCAAAGGTTTAAGGTTCAAGGGAGTGATTTTTGTAGGTAACTTGAAGAATGGATGAAAAAAATGGATAAGGGGTGGGGGCTTCGGCCGAGAGAGAAAGCAGAGAGGAGGAAGGAGAGTGTGGGTGGTGTGTGCAAGGGGAGAATGATCACACTTTTGATCATTTTTTTTGTTGTGAAATTGGGTAGTGGAGTGGGTAATTACCTCTTTGTCCCTCTCCCTTAAATAGCAAGAATTGCATGCAAGGTTATTAGGGTAATTAGTTTAGTAAAAGTAGTGCTAGTGGGGTTGGAAATGTCAATAATGCCCTTCTCTTCTATTGAGTGGAAGTTGCATGCAAGGTTTTATTGATAATCTACTAATTATTAATCTAATTCAATATAAAGAATAAATTTTATAAATAAAACTATAAATCTATAAAACACAAAAGTGGCAATGTAAAATAGCTTAGAATTTTTGGAATTTAATAAGATTAAATTCAAAATTTATTAATAAAAATAAATTTAAAAATGATTTTTCTTAAATAATAAAATGTATTTTATAACCTACATAAATAGCAAATAATGACTTTCTTATTTTCTAAAATTCTAAATAATATCACACAATTATTTAGCATAATTTTAATCACACAAACACATATTCATAAACTTTTATTTAACTCAATTAATATATATCAATTAAAGGATAAATAAAATATCGGTTATGACACAACTTGTGACAGAAAACATGCATGAAGGTATTCATTTGCAGTTGCACTTCTAGTCCTCACTCCAGCAGTTGGATCACCAATAATTGCTTCTCTAGTGTGACTTCTATCCTACTTTCTGGTGTGAGTTCGTTGACTTGAGTTTTCTGTGTTTTCTTCATCATTTGCATGACTTTCAAAAATTTCTCCTCTTTCTCCCCCTGAGTTTGTGCTATCAAATTCAGGTGTTTGAGATGAGCTTGCATTCTCATGATTCACTTGTTCAGTAGACTTTTCATCAACTTTGATTTGTGTTGACTTCAGCTTCACCATTAGAATCACTATCAATGTTGAGATTTTCAAACTTGAGGGCTTTAGCTTCATTTTCATCAAGGCATTCCAAGCTTGGACATTTGTCATCATCAAAAGTAACATATGTGCTTTTCATGATCTTCTTTTGTTCAATCAAATAAACTTTGTATGCAGTTCTTTCCAATGAATATCCTAAAAAAAATTGCCTCAAAAACTTTAGAGTCATATTTTCCCACATATTCAGAGTTGTCCTTCAACACATAGCACTTGTTTCCAAACACATGAAAATGCTTTACAGTAGGCTTTCTTTTAGACAAGATTGAGTAGGGTGACTTACCAAGATTCTTGTTAATGAGATATCTATTTTGAGTATAGCATGCAGTGTTCACATCTTTTTCCCAAAAACTAGTTGGAAACTTTGCATCTTGCAGCATTATTCTAGCAGCCTCTACTAGTGTTCTGTTCTTTCTCTCAACTACCCCATTTTGTTGAGGTGTTCTAGCAACTGAGAATTCTTGAACAATGCCCTTGTATTTGCAGAATTCAGTTAAGGTTTTCTATTCCATTATCACTCCTCAATCTTTTTACACAATTCTGATCTTCAGCCTGCTTCTCAATCTTCTTAATGTGTTCAATTATGATGTGTAGAGTTTCATCTTTAGAGTGCATTATTTTTACCCATGTATATCTTGAGTAGTCATCCACCATCACAAGTGCATATCTTTTTCTTGATATTGACTGGACATTAACTGGTCCAAATAAATCCATGTGAATAAGTTGCAAAGGTGCACTTATAGAATTCACATTTTTATTTTTGTGACTTGATCTTTTCATTTTTCCTTTTTGACAAGCATCACAGACTTTATCTTGAGCAAACTCCAGATTAGGCATGTCTCTTACTAACTCCTTTTTTACTAGAGTATTGATTGATTTGAAATTCAAGTGAGACAGCTTCTTATGCCATAGTCTACTTTGCTCTACAGATGCCTTGGTGTAGAAGCAACAATTTCATCCTCATTTTCTGAGTCCAAGTCTGCAACAAATAAGCTTCCTTTCCTTGCTTCTTTCAGAGCAACTTCACCAGTTTTCTTGCTGATAATAGTGCATTCTTCTTTGTTAAATAAAACCTTGAAACCTTTGTCTGTAAATTGGATGAAACTGAGAAGATTCACTTCAAGACCAGCTACCAGTGCTACATCTTCAATGATAATATTTCCAGAGATCAATTTGCCATATCCCATTGTGAAACCTTTGTTGTTGTCTCCAAAAGTCACTAATGGGCCAGCCTTCTCCTCAAACTGTGATAGCATGGCCATATCACCTGTCATATGTCTTGAGCATCCACTATCTATGATCCATATAACTTTTTTCTTTTTGCCCTGCACACAATGAGTTTAAGTGTGTTTATCAACCCAAACGGTGTTGGGTACTTTCTCCTTATTAAAAGATTTGATAGAGGTGGAGTTTGATGATTTAGAAAGAATAGAGTTCATTGAATGATGTGAATTGTCCTTTTTAGCTGAAGATTCAATATTGATTTCCTTAAGATCAACTCTCAGCTTGTGGCAACTTGTTATTGCTTTCATGTTGTAAGGTATGCAATCAAACTTATCACAGAATGAGTAGGGATCTTCAGTTTTTATTTCATTGTACTTGCATGCTCCCACTCCTGGCTTACTAACAACCTTTTTGCAAAGGTGAGTTAGATGATTAACAGAGCCACATTTTTGACACTGTTTTCTTGGAGCATCTGCAACATAATCAAAGTTGTTTCTCTTGTTTATCCCAATCTTTCCATTTCTATTCTTCTTTTTCTTTCTTGCATCTTCAGTTTTTATTTCCTTGACAAGTGTCTTGGAATATTGGTTGACCATGGGTGTCTTTTCAGCTTTGGAAGTTGGAGTTGTTTCTGCATTTTTCTTCTCATTGTCTTCATCAGCAATTTCTTGCTTTATGATCAACTCCTCTTCACTTAAATCTACTTCACATGCTTTGAAAATAGGTGAACCAACCTTTCTCAGCATAGTTGGGACATCTTCATTTTCTGTTGCTTTTCCTTTATCACTTACAACTTTCTTGTTTCTATTCAAAGTATCATAATCAAGAACAATAGCTATGTTAGCACATGGCTTGTTCTTCTCATGGCACTGACCAACCAACTCAGATGCATTTCTAAATGATTTTAGTTTCACCTTATTATTCTCAATCTTTTCTCTTAACACGGATTCAATCTCACTTGCACACTTTAGCTTATTTTTTAGATATTCATTTTCCTGCTAGACTGACTCAAGCTCCACAAGCAGTAGATCCATCTTTTACTTCTCACTCTCAAGCTTCTCATTAGCTTTTGTTAGCCTACTAACTTCATCACTAGTTGCTACTAAGCTAGTGTGTATATGAAACATCTCCACACTCATCTTTTCCAAAATATCCTTATATTGACTAGCATTTAAATCAATAGGGGTTGAAGTTGGTACCTTTGATTTTGAAGTGGATGCTTTTCCATGCTCAAAAGCCATAAGTGCATAGTTTCCAACCTCTTCATCCCCATCATCAACATCCGTATCATCCCAATTCTTTCCTTCTGCAATATAAGTTTTTCCAGACTGCTTCTTCAAGAGAGCTTCATACTTTACTTCCAGTACATGATATGCCTTGTCTTTCTTCACCTTTTTAGGATTTCTACATTCAGTAGCAAAGTGACCTAACTCATCACAGTTGAATCATCTTATCTTTAATCAGTCCATAGATCCTGTTTTGTATCCACCTTTGCTAGCTGAATTGTACTAAACTTTTGGTTTCCAGTTATTGCTGTTAGAAGATTGTCCCTTGCTTTTGAAAAATCTTGGCTTCTTGACTCTTATGTTGGAAAATTTTCTAGCCAAGTAAGCCATGGATTGATCCATTTCATCTAGCTCATCCAGGGTGTAATATTCATCTTCCTCCAGCTCCAGTACAACTTGCTTCTGAGGTCCTTTGTTCTTTTGTTAAATAGCTTGAACAACTGGAACTTGATCATCTTGCTCATTTTCACTTTCTTCTCTATCATTCACAATCAAAGCATTTGAACCATCAACAACATGACCATGGTGTGCTTTCAATGACTTTCTTTACATCATTTCAAGTTCATAAGTTTTCAAGATTCCATATAGAACTTCCGAAGTTATTTTGCTTAAATCTCTTCCTTCTCTAATAGCTGATATTTTCTGTTTAAGATGGTTACAAAGAGCTAGCAGGAACTTTAGGTTAACCTCCCCAGCTTCATAATATTTATCATGTAGCTGCAAGTTATTTATCAATTTATTGAACCTTTCAAAAACTTTAGTGATTCATTCTTTTGGTTTAGCCATAAACCCTTCATACTGAGAAACCAGAATCCTCCTTTGGTTTGACCTAACCTCCTATATTCCTTCACATAAGATCTCTATCTTCTTCCAGATTTGTTTGGTTGTGTCACAGTTGATAATTGTTTTGTACATTATATTGTCAAGTGACTCTATTAAGATCAGTTGCAAGCCACTATCTAGAGAGACTTTCTCTTTTTCAGTTTTATTATATTCTGAAGGATCTTTAGGAGCATAATGTGATGGAATGACCATATCCCCATCTGTAGATTCCTCAACTCTTACCATGGGAGTAAAAGGCTCATTCTTGAGAATCTGAATGTATAATGGATTGGCCATCCTGATGAACAACAACATTTTCTTCTTCTATAATGTGTAGTTAGATTTGTCAAATGTGGGGATTTTGATACCGTTCAGCTTCTGTGTATTCATTCTTCCAAGATCTTTAATTTGTTTGCTTTCAGATTTTGCTGTGATACCACTTGTTGGGTAATGAATACAACACAAAGGGGGGTGAATGTATTTCAGATAATTTTAATGGCTTTTTGATTAACTTTAACTAGGTGAACAAAGCAGATAAGAAATTTAACAACATTATGTTAACTAAACTAAAGACAGTGCACACAATATTTCAAAACTCACTTAATTTTATATAAAAATCAAGCTAGTGTTTTGCTACAAATTTCTGGGTTCTTTGTATGTTAAGAACTAAGCTTCTCTCTTAAGAGTTACAAGATTTTCTAGATCTATTTTGTTACAACTGAAATAAAGCAATTAATGTTTACTTTATAGAACAGTAAACACTGGTTTTACACAGCATGTAATAACATGTACTAAACCCTACTTTAAGTTAACTAAAACTTTATATTTCTGGCTTAGTGTATCTTTACAAATCGTGCATGTCTGTGACTTTTACTTTGTCAGTTAATCTTGGCCTTTGATCTTGTACTCTTCAAGCTACTTTTTGTAGACTTTTTAAATTAGTGATTGATTTGTTTGTTGATTGATAATTTTGGATATTTAACTGAGCTGCATTCTGTACTTGAGTTTTACATCGAGATCTCCGGTTTGGTATATAGAGAACTCGACATCTCGATAAGCATAATGGCTTATCAAGATCTCTTATTACTCTATAGTTGTTGTGACTTATCAAAGTTTCTGAGTTCTCGAATATGAAATTGACTTGTCGAGATCTCTGAGTTCTCAAGTATGATCTTGACTTATCGAGATCTCTGAGTTCTCGAATGAACTTGGCTTTTCGAGGTCTCCATGTCTTTGCATATGGAATTAACTTATCGATATCTTTAATCTTCATGTCTTAATTTTTTCTTATCGATATCTCTGAGTTCTCTAGTACAAAAATGACTTATCGATATCTTCAATCTTCATATCTATATTTTGGCTTGTCGATATCTCTGAGACTTCTCTAAAAGCTTTTCTTGACTTCTCAATAAGTCATTCTGGAGTTCTCGAATGACTTCTCTATAAGACTTAATCTATGACTTGTAGATTTCTTGACTTAAAATATTTTTTCCAAAATAGATTTATTCAACTCCAAGCTTCTTCACATTGTCTCTGAGGCATAATCTTCATGATCTTCTTCCAGAGTTTATTCTTAGGCTTGAGACTGTTTACAGAAAAATACTTCAGTCTAATCTATTTACACTTTTAGAAACTTAAGTGATATAATAAAAAATGCAAGCTGGCTGTCAATTTTGACCTAGTCTTGTTAAAGTACAGGCATGTCTTGCACAACAGGGTTAAGCAACTTAACTATCACATGCTAACATATGGTATGTCTCAGGTATATTCAAAGCATTTATAATATAAAATAAGAACTGATCAGATTACTAGCAATATATCTCAAGAAAGTTTCAGAACACTTGCCTTATCTCGCTTGACCTTCACTTTACTTGCTCATATCTATCAATTCTTACTCACTGACCACTTACTTTCCTTTTCTATGTCGCGCTTTCTCAGCTAAACGTTACAAGTATCTATCAAAATTTATTCTTATCTTATTCTATTCGTTACAAGCTTCCATCTACCCTTCGTTTCACCCAAATCCGATGTACGGATTGAAAGCTACGATAAAAACTGTCAAACAATATACACATAAGCATATTATACATTAATTAGACCACATATAGCACATAGCACGTAAGGTAATCACTAAAATAACTTTTTAAAGAAAGTTCGGGGTTAAAATGATTTTGGGGTATTTAATATGAATATTTGAATATTTTTCTGAATTAAAACAGATTAAAGAATCATTTTATAAATAAATAACAAGGTTCGGATATCCGAATCTGACTTTAAAATCATTTAATAACAATTATCGAGCCTTGAACATAATTTAGAATAATATTTTAAAGCTCGAAACTATTTTTCGGAATTTTTAAATCAAAAGAAATAATTAAATCTAATTAAACAATCAATTAAAATTAATTAATAACCAATTAATCAATTAATCAATTAATATTTAAATTAATTGACCAATTAAATAATTAATTATTAACTAAAATTAATTAATTAAATAATTCAGATTTATTTTTGAATTAAAAATAATTTTCGGAATTAAAATAATAATTTTTAGAATTTTTAAATATTAAAAACTATTTTCTAAAAATATAATAAAAAAGAAACACAATTTTCAAAAGTTTTAGAAACAGATATCCAATATTTGCAAAGTCTGGAAACTACAGGGACTGTTTTGCAAAGTTTTTACAACTACGGGGGCAAAATGGTAATTTACCACCTTCCCCGTCCTTCTTCGCCGGCGTTCGCCATTAACAGCGACCTCGAGCTTTCCGGCGACCTCTAAAACGGCCCAGAAACACACCAAACTAACATGGATTGTTCCCCTTGCTTCCAGAAACACGATTATACTAACAAATCATTCAAACAACTCGGAATTTGGCCAGAAAATCTGGTTAAACTTTCCTCCACCGTCGAGTTCTCAACTCCGGCGAGCTCCTTCCCGTAATCCTCTGTTCATGACATTATTACCAATATATTTCTTATTTCACGATCTATACACTGGTACCTTTCAATTCAACTAATAACCCTCGAATAAAAAATGCCCAAATTCAATTAAGAATATTCAAACTAATTATAAACCCTAATTTTTAAATCCGAGAATCGGATGAATAGTTTCTCCGCACGCTGATTCTATTGTTAACCTTATCAAACAAGATTTGCACTCTTCTGTTGAGAACAATCGAAACTCCTCTGTAATAGCAAGTCCGCTTGGGCTTCTGAATTAACAATACTAATTCTGGAACAAGTATTCTTCTAGGTAATCTGGGTGTTATAACAAACAAGAAACTCAAGTAGTAATTTGACAACCAAATTTTAAAATTTATTTTAATCAAAGGACTTTTGAAAATTTTGTTAAAAAATCTCTTTCGAAAACTTGTTTACAATTTTAAAAATCGCATATATGGTCGTCATTACTATATGAGTTGGTTGTTGTCCTCCTTAACCATAACAAAGTACCAAATTAAAGAAACAATCACATAAGGGTCCATTCACTTCAATCTATCTTCAACCCCTTTTTGGGTCCATTTTGCTTTCATTAGTTGACGAAAACTTCAGTTATCGCTGTATACTATCTTATTCGTAACTTCACTTTAATGTTTCCATCCAGTACTACATGTGATACTCTCATTATCATTTTTGATATCGTAAAGCATAATAGGTCTACCCAATAGTTATAAAATTTATTTTAAATAACAAAACAAATTTCTGCTAATATCACATCACATCACCATTATACCTGCAACATTTGTCATAACACCATCATCTAGCTCTAAGAAAACTATGGATCTCCAATCTCCTCAAACTCCTTCAAAACCCATCTAGCCCACTTTACAAGATAATCAGGGGTGGCATGCTCACTAGTGGCTCTATATAACCCGATGGCAGCTATCCTCCAGAACACATGAATCCTCCTTTTAAGCTTCTTCTCATCTTTCTCAATATCTCATGTATTCACAATATGTTGTAGCTCTCGAATCCATCCTTGTAGGTGTTGTTGCTCCATATGACAGGTCTTAAACTGATGGTATGGAATAGGGTGTGGAGTAAACTGAAAAGATGCACTTGTAGTTGATTGTCCGGTGGAACCAGAATCAACAGGTGGGGGTCCTCGAATAGGTAGTCTCACACCAGGGGGGTGGTGAAATAGCTCAAAGAGGTGTAGCTGCCACAATAGGAGGTAATACAGCTAACATTGGTGGAAGAATATAACACGGATCAGATCTAGGTGGGGGTGATGGTCTGCGAATAGAAGGCTCCGAATGATAAAATGGTACAGGGACAATAGGATCTGCCATCGCCGCTATCAGAAAATTGACACCGCAAGATGAAAATCTCAAATCACAACACAAACCATACCAAAAACCTACTTTAAAGTCACATTCATCCTTTTGACGTCCTATCTTTCTATTTCTCATTCATAATCCTAACCCTTTACCCAATCCCGACAATCTAGGCTTGTTTCAGTAACTTATAACCTGTAGCTCTGATATCAACTTGTGACGCCCTCCAAAACCGGGTTAGAAGTTTGGGGTTCACAACACACACAATATATAAACCTGTATATAAAATATTATAAGCAATTACCCTTCTTTACACAACCACGGATCACAACAGGTCAAAGTATGAAAACAAGTCACAACCTTAACTTTTATTATATCGTACCAAATCCCAACTAGTTTAACTTACAACAGATGATGAAATCAGTCTTACAAGCTTACATAACTCAAAACTAAATATAAAGCTCCTGCTAGCTCGATCCAACTCAACCTAAAATCCTAGCTCGCACACTGGACTGGGGATCTTTGCTACTAACCATTTCCTTTTTAATTGTAGAATAACATAACAGATTCGCAAGAGTGAGCTAACTAGCTCAGCAAGTTATATGACAATAACTGAGGTTAAACAATGATCAGTTGAAATGATTCAAAGGAATCAAGTTCTTGTTAAGCAATTATTAGAATTGAATATTCACATCTAATTTTAAAAACCAAAATTAGGTTGCTGATCAGTTACACACTAACCTTGGGCAAGGCACACAACTCTGCTGTATAAACTGTATCTAAGGCACACATTGGCCTAATACGACCACGAATCTGGTCTGACTACGAATCTGGTCCACATAAAAAACTATCAAATTTTAAAACAATTTAATATGGTAAATATTGTAATTCAATAAAACATAATCAAAATTAACATTGACAAGACATTTGTATCAGAGCATAATTCAATTTCTGTGTATCACCAGGGTATATCAAGTTATGTATAAAGAATGGCTTCAAGCCCGTATAAGAATCAGGTAATAAATGAAAAATGGTTCAATGGTTATACAGGGTTTAGTTCTTTGATGTTACATGGTGTTGTAAAATAGATATGTCTCTATATGTTTGAGCAATTCTGTGCCAGTGTTTGGTGTATGGTGTGTATGTATTTGTGGAGTGGTATCGTATTTGTGTGGTTTAGTATCTGGGAAATCAACAATCGATGGTTTACAAGGAATAAGGCTTACAACTCAAGTATCAAATGATATGATCAGGGTTAGGGTTAAGCAACTCAACTATCACATGCTAACATATGGTATGTCTCGGGTATATTCAAAGCATTTGCAATATAAAATAAGAACTAATCAGAGTACTTGCAACATAGCTCAAGAAAGTTTTAAAACACTTGTCTTATCTCGCTTGACCTTCACTTTACTTGCTCACGTCTATCAATTTTTACTCACTCACCAATTGCTTTCCTTTTCTAAGCCTCGCTTCCTCTGTTAAACATTACAAGTATATATCAATACATATTCTCATCTTATTCTATTCGTTACAAGCTTTTATTTACCCTTCATTTCACCCGATATCCGACGTAAGGATTGAAAGTTACGATATAAACCGTCAAAAAATATACACATAAGCATATTGTACATCAATCAGACCACATATAGCACATAGAACGTAAGGTATTCAATAAAAATAACTTTTTAAAGAAAATTCGGGGTTAAAATGATTTTTGGGCATTTAATACGAATTTTTGAACATTTTTTGAAATTAAAACGGATCAAAGAATCATTTTATTAATAAATAACAGGGTTTGAATACCCGACTATGACTTTAAAATCATTTAATAATTATCGAGCCTTGAATATAATTTAGAATAATATTTAAAAGCTTGAAACTATTTTTTGGAATTTTTAAATTAAAAGAAATAATTAAATCTAATTAAATAATCAATTAAAATTAATTAATAACTAATTAAATAAATTAATATTTAAATTAATTAACCAATTAAATAATTCATTATGATCTAAAATTAGTTAATTAAACAATTCAGATTTATTTTTGAATTAAAAATAATTTTCGGAATTAAAATAATGATTTTTAGAATTTTTAAATATTAAAAACTATTTTCTGAAAATAAAATAAAAAGAAAATACAAATTTTAAAAGTTTTAGAAACAGAAATCCAATATTTGCAAAGTCTGGAAACTACAGGGACTGTTTTGCAAAGTTTTTACAACAACCGGGGCAAAATGGTAATTTACCACCTTCCCCGTACTTCTTCGTCGGCGGTCGCCATTAACGGCAACCCCGAGCTATCCGGACACCTCTAAAACGACCCAAAAACACACCAAACTAATAGGGATTGTTCCCTTACTTCCAGAAACACGATTATGCTAACAAATCATTCAAACAACTCAGAATTTGGCCGAAAAATCCGGTCGAACTTTCCGCCGCCGTCGAGTTCTAAACTCTGGCGAGCTCCTTCACGTAATCATCTATTCATGACACTACTACTAATCGATTCCTTATTTCATGATCTATACACTGGTACCTTTCAATTCAACTAATAACCCTTGAATCAAAAACGCCCAAATTCAATTAAGAACATTCAAACTAATTATAAACCCTAATTTTTAAATTCGAGAATCAAACACCAATTTCTCTATGTTATTGAACTTAAAATTCAACATATGATATACCAAAATGATCATAATCAAATTCTCTGCAACATGCAAGCATCAAATCACACAAACAACATCAAAATCAAAAATTAATAATTAAATCCAAATTAATTCGAATTTAAATAAAATACTTATGATTTCTGCAGTGAAACAGGTTGTAGAATCTTATAGTACTCTTCACAAGCTTCGTTTTAGTTATTCACATGATCGATTTCGAGTTCGCTAATGCCTTCATTTTTAGGTTTGATTCTGAAGAACACTACGATATCTAGGGTTTTTCTCTGAAAATTATACAATTTTACTGTTTGATAATGATTATCTGTACAAAATAAAATAGGGTAAGGGCTATTTATATTTGCGGAATATTGGTACCCCGTTGGATCATATCGGATATAGAAATAGAATACTTAATCATTAAGTTTTAATAAAACTGATCCAATTCAATATCGGTTTTTGGATAATTATCAAAACCAAGATTTTTGTAAATACAGTTTTGGTCTCAGCGCTTTGGTTACACGAATTACGAGAAAATAATATAATAATTTAATCAAAATATCCCTTTCTCTCGAAAATACGGGTTTTATCGATTTACCGAAACGAAAATTGTATCGTAAAATTTGTGTCGGGAACCGCTCAAGTAAAACCATACTCCGGATCGAAAAAGTCAAAACACGGAAAATGCTCGGAATAATCAAATTAGGTTAGACAGGAGTTTTCCTTAGACTCCCGGGTTGTAAAAACGTAAAAATGATTGAAATTGGACGATTCAATTATATAAAATAATTTATAATTACCTGGAAAAATAATTTATTAAATCCATAATCCTTTATAAAATCATATAACAACATATAAATTAATAGAAACTATCAAAATTATCTATACTTTATTTTGGATATATAAAAAATAAAATTCTCAAATTTCACCACATATAAACATCCAAACACAGATACCAATTATCGGATAATTCACCAAAATTATGCAATTTTACTACGATATCTAGGGTTTTTCTCTGAAAATTATACAATTTTACTGTTTGATAATGATTATCTGTATAAAATAAAATATGGTAAGGGCTATTTATATTTGCGGAATATTGGTACCCCGTTGGATCATATCGGATATAGAAATAGAATACTTAATCATTAAGTTTTAATAAAACTGATTCAATTCAATACCGATTTTGGGATAATTATCAAAACCAGGATTTTTGTAAATACAGTTTTGGTTTCGGCGCTTTGGTTACACGAATTACGAGAAGATAATATAATAATTTAATCAAAATGTCCCTTTTTTCTCGAAAATACGGGTTTTATCGATTTACTGAAACGAAAATTGTATCGTAAAATTTGTGTCGGGAACCGCACAGGTAAAACCATACTCCGGATCGAAAAAGTCAAAACACGGAAAATGCTCGGAATAATCAAATTGGGTTAGAACTAAGTTTTTCTTAGACTCCCGGGCTGTAAAACCGTAAAAAAGATTGAAATTGGACGATTCCCGATTATATAAAATAATTTATAATTACCTGGAAAAATAATTTATTAAATCCATAATCCTTTATAAAATTATATAACAACATATAAATTAATAGAAAATATCAAAATTATCTATACTTTATTTTGGATATATAAAAAATAAAATTCTCAAATTTCACCACATATAAACATCCAAACACAAACACCAATTATTGGATAATTCACCAAAATTATACAATTATACTAACGATATCTAGGGTTTTTCTCTTAAAATTATACAATTTTACTGTTTGATAATGATTATCTGTATAAAATAAAATACGGTAAGGCCTATTTATATTTGCGGAATATTGGTACCCCGTTGGATCATATCAGATATAGAAATAGAATACTTAATCATTAAGTTTTAATAAAACTGATCCAATTCAATACCGGTTTTGGGATAATAATCAAAACCAGGCTTTTTGTAAATACAGTTTTGGTCTTAGCGCTTTGGTTACACGAATTATGAGAAGATAATATAATAATTTAATCAAAATATCCCTTTTTCTCAAAATACGGGTTTTATCGATTTACCGAAACGAAAATTGTATCATAAAATTTGTTCCGGGAACCGCACAGGTAAAACCATACTCCGGATCGAAAAAGTCAAAACACGAAAAATGCTCGGAATAATCAAATTGGGTTAGACAGGAGTTTTCCTTAGACTCCCGGGTTGTAAAAACGTAAAAACGATTGAAATTGGACGATTCCCGATTTTATAAAATAATTTATAATTATTTGGAAAAATAATTTATTAAATCCATAATCCTTTATAAAATCATATAACAACATATAAATTAATAGAAACTATCAAAATTATCTATACTTTATTTTGGATATATAAAAAATAAAATTCTGAAATTTCACCACATATAAACATCCAAACACAAATACCAATTATCGGATAATTCACCAAAATTATACAATTTTACTACGATATCTAGGGTTTTTCTCTGAAAATTATACAATTTTACTGTTTGATAATTATTATCTGTATAAAATAAGATACGGTAAGGGCTATTTATATTTGCGGAATATTGGTACCCCGTTGGATCATATCGGATATAGAAATAGAATACTTAATCATTAAGTTTTAATAAAACTGATCCAATTCAATACCGATTCTGGGATAATTATCAAAACCAGATTTTTTGTAAATACAGTTTTGGTCTCAGCGCTTTGGTTACACGAATTACGAGAAGATAATATAATAATTTAATCCACATATCCCTTTTTCTCGAAAATACGGGTTTTATCGATTTACCGAAACGAAAATTGTATCGTAAAATTTGTGCCGAGAACCGCACAGGTAAAACCATACTCTGGATCGAAAAAGTCAAAATACAAAAAATGCTCGGAATAATCAAATTGGTTTAGAAAGGAGTTTTCCTTACACTCCCGGGTTGTAAAAACGTAAAAACGATTGAAATTGGACGATTCCCGCTTATATAAAATAATTTATAATTACCTGAAAAAAATAATTTATTAAATCCATAATCCTTTATAAAATCATATAACAACATATAAATGAATAGAAAATATCAAAATTATATATACTTTATTTTGGATATATAAAAAATAAAATTCTCAAATTTCACCACATATAAACATCCAAACACAGACACCAATTATCGGATAATTCACCAAAATTCATATAATAATCACATAATATACACTTGTTAACAAAAATAATTACACGTTATATACTGGATGTTACATCTTGGGTAGTTGGTGATTGTTGAAAAATGTATGAGTGGAAACTGTAATATGTACACATTTAAGGATGGCATAGTCCGTATACATGCATTATATTACTTACACATATATCTTATTACTTTGAACATGTGTGTAAGAGAACATAATTATTATTAAAACATGTTTTTTACTTTGCATTGCAACATACATATAAGTCATGCATCATTGTTTAATAAATAAGACTCTATTTATAAAACATAGTAGGGTGTTCCAAAAATTCATCAAACTGCTAATTCAGATCGAACTCCGATAATCTGAACCAAAAAAAAATCGAAACCGCTAAAATCATTGTTAATAGTTTGATTAATCGGATCGTTTACACATTAATGGTTCGATTGTGGTTTCTAATATTTTAAAACCGTTTAAACCAAACTGAACCGTTATATAAAAATGGATTTTTCTAGTATGTGCCCATGAACACATGCTAAGAGTTAGTTATTGATGAGGTATCCACAAAATACTGGTGGAGATCTCATTAATAATGATGGCCCCCCTGCAGGCACAAAAATTTCCACTAATAAAATTTGTACAACTCATCAATCACACTTTTTTAGCATCTGCCCACGGGCACACACTCGACAAATCGTATAAAAATATATAAAAAGTTTTAGGTATATATTTACAAATTAAGATTATAAATTATAGTTTTGTGTATGTGAGTGTGTAGATTATATTAAAAACATCATATTACTTTATATATAAGAAGTTGAGGTGATTGTTAATATGACATAGTTTTACTAACATGAGTGTATTTATTTAAATTAAATTAAGATATATGAACGCTTTATGTAAACCAAATAATAATACTCATGTGTAATATAAGGATGACATTTAATAAACTTTATGTCACATTTTCAACCGTTAGTTGTAAGTTTAACAACAATAAAATAAAGTAAATTACTGAGCTCAAACTGTGGTTCAAAACCAAACCAGTTCGTTACACTGTGGTCGGGTTTGGTTTGGTCTCGACATGGTTGGTTTTGGTTTTGTGTTTTAAAAAATCGTTCATACTGATTCAGTTCGAAAAAGGTAAGAAATCAGATCAAATCAATTTGTGAATACTCGTAAAAAATAGTTAAGCAACTTTAAAGGTTGCTCATGTGGTCCCTCTATATTAATTTTATATTTAATTCAATATAAAAGTGGGTTGCGTAATATACAATTTAGATATTTTTTATGACTTTTTGTTAATTTAGGAAGTTGTCAAGGGGTTGCCAAAGTAGGCAACCTTTTTGCAACCTTGTTAATCAACCTTTTGGCAACCTCCCACTTCAATAGGTAGGCAACCAAGGGTGTCATGTCAGATAAGTTTGACAACCTCCTTAACAACCCCTATTGAAGATGCTCTCACCCGATTGATGTAGGCACACCCATCGTCTCTGCTCTTTCCTTCCTTCCATGTCAGTACATAACAGGACGAAGTGCCATACGTGTTCAAAAAAAAAGAACAATATATACAAAGTGATCTAAAAATAGAAAATAAATAAAATAATAAAAAAATGAACGTTCTAAATCTCCCCCTACACTGAAGCATCGACAATCAAAATCAAACGACCGTGGTTTAATCCACGTGGATCGAGAAAGTGACAGGAGGTAGATTGGAACTCAAATATTTTGTAATTGCCGCGCTTTGCTATATTTGGAGTCAAACAAAGCTGTCGCTTTGGAAACTGTGCTGTCATCTCCGATTTCCAAACCTATACAAACCTATATATTTTTACACTATTACAGTATTTGTATTTGTTTTAATAAATACATATGTAGATATTAAAGTAAAAATACGTGAAATAATTATTTAGCAAAGCTGAATATTATTACTAGTATCATGGGTAAAATTTGATCTGTAACATTGTAGGCTGTAGCTGAATAATTCCCTCAGTTAACATTCTGTGTAGATGCATATGCTTGCATTTATGTTGAATCATCTTTGAGACGTGTTACTTGTGCCTACATTGAAGTGGTTTGGTTTATTTAAAGCTTCCTTGACTTTTCCATTTTCACTTATAAATAACAATCTCTCGATTGAAAATTACTCTTCTGCATTTTTTATTTCCCCCAGATGCATCTCTATTTTGAATTCAAGTAAAGACAAATTCGTAAGTGTTACTGTTCTTGTCTTTAGATTCTTTTTAAGCTCTTGATTTTTTATTCATTGTTCTGCTACTTGCTCTCCAATTGCACTTGCACTCTACATTTTCCAGTTTCTTGGTTCAAATCTTGGGTTTTTTAGTATAAATGTGACTTTATATTTTATTTAAAGATATCAACAAGATTCTTGCTATTATTCTCACATGCAACAGAGAGATCTTTAAGTTCAAGCAAAGAGAAGACTTTTATGTGTGTTTATATATACTTGTACAAGGGGAATTACAGATTTTGTATTAATTGATAGGTGCAATGGCTAGTAGCAGAGAGATTGATCCTTTATTGAAGGATCTGAGTGAAAGAAAGCAGAGTTTTCGACAAAATGTGGTGATGTTGGCTGCAGAGCTGAAGGAGGTTCGGAACCGCCTTGCTTCTCAAGAACAATCTTTTGTCCGCGAAAACATCACAAGACAGGCAAGGATTTGGTTTTTTCATTGTTGTGATTGATGTATAGATTTTTTAGTGATGTCTAACTGAATTGCAAATTTATGTGATTTTTTCGCAGGAAGCGGAAATGAGGGTTCGAGATATGGAGGAAGAGATATATAGATTGCATAAGAATTTAGATGAGAGAAATGGGCAGTATCAGGAAGCAGCCTCTACTGCTGAGAAGGTATAATTTGCGGATTTGTTATCAATTCATTTCCTTTGCAATTCTTGATTGTTTGCACTGGAATTGAAGTCTAGTCCCTGAATGATTGTTCCCTAGATCTGATTTGGGCTGTTTGGGTAAATCTTTTTAGACTTGTAAGTGATGATTCAAAGTTTGTTGCGAGAAGTACATTTTAGCTACTTTTTGGACTTTGCCAAACAGCCCTTTTGGAATTTTTCATTTAAGCGTTTTGCTCTTCAATCTGACTGTTTTGTGGCTTCCCCTTATTTTAGTGCTTGATTTGCTATGAGCACACATGAATTTTATCTTTTTAGGCTGCTTTTTGGCTTTTCTTGTTTAATTTGTGGCTGAGATGGAAAGCATGAAGTAGTGATGATAATAATAAATGCTATATTGTTTTATTTTATGCTATGGACGTTTTAAAAGACCTGTCTTTCTCAAATCTAAAGATTAAGTTGATTAGGAAAAGAGGGATCTACACCATTTCTAGTATCCTGGCTTAAACTTATTTTAAAATATATCAAGATGTTGAGAGTTTTACACTCAGTTGATGACTTTTCTTTTTTGCCCTTTGCAGTTAGAAATTCAAATTTGAAAAATTACCTTACACAAACACACATATTTCGTGTTGGTGAAATCTTTTAGTTAAGTGTAAAAATAATTGGCCACGATGTTGATGCAGAATATGCCTGAACCCCATTTATAATTTATGCAAAAGCAAGAGTATTGTGCAGAGGAACTATCTACGATTTTGGAACAGGGACATGTTTTATTCCCAAGTCTTGAGTTCACCATTTATTCATTTCTGAAGTTCGCCATGTTTTTACCCCTGTTTTTTCAATACTGCAGTTATAATAAATCTTGAAATGGATGCCTAGCTTGTAAATCAATAACTAGAGATAAAGACAATGAATTCATTATAGTCTAGTTTAAATTCAACCGAGATAAACTAGTCCATTACTAAAATCTCAGGCATTGATCTTTTCATAAGTGGTAAACTTACAGTTGCTTGCTTAAACTTACTGACCTCAGATGGTCCCAGTGAAACATTGTCAATATCCACTTATTCGCAAAAGAATCAGTACAGAAGCTGTATATTTACTGTCATTATGATCAACCATCAAAAGAGATTAACATTTAAAGGATGTTGATCCTTGTATCCTGTTATTATTTTTGTTCTCTTTAGGGCACCATTGCTGGCTTATCAAGTTGAACTCTAATATTTCTAGAAGGGAATCTGAGGTTTTAATAGTTTTATTATGTGCTGCAGTACCTCAAGGACGTGGATGATCTTAACTCAAAACTCTCAGCTACTCAGGCAACAGCAGATGCTAATGCTGCTCTGGCGCAGTCTGCCCAAATGCAGTGCTTGGTACTTATGAAGGAGTTAGATGAGAAAAATAATGCCTTGAAGGAGCATGAGGCTCATGTTAATAATCTAGGAGAACAATTGGAACTTTTGCAGAAAGATCTTCAAGCAAGAGAATTATCCCAAAAACAACTGAAAGATGAAGTCTTGAGAATGGAGCATGACATTATGCAAGCAATGGCAAACGCCGGAGGAAGCAGTGATTGTGAGCTGAGGAAGATTCTTGACGAGGTATCACCGAAGAATGTTAACAACATTAACAAGCTTTTGAATGCTAAGGATGAAGAAATTCTGAAGCTGAGAACTGAGATAAGAGTCATGTCTGCTCACTGGAAGCTCAAAACAAAGGACTTAGAATCACAGGTACATTAACATTTAGTCATGTTCAATATACGTTTCCATTTGCTGTTTACTGGCTGAAGTACATATTTGTTCACCCTGTGCCTCTTCTTTTATAATTGTGCTTTCAATATACAGTTAGAAAAGCATCGGAGAGCGGATCAAGAGTTAAAAAAGAGGGTCTTAAAGTTGGAATTCTGTCTCCAGGAAGCTCGTGCACAAACTCGCAAGCTTCAAAGGGTAAGCCAATGTACTATAGGTTCAAGCTCTAATGTTACAAAATTATAAAAATTTAACCCTTAATATACACTACTGATTAGAGTTGATCAGTTTTCGTGTCACAAAATAATTACGAACTTGGGTCCAGATAACATAATATTTTATCCTTTGTTTTTCACTATCTATCTAGCTTTGGCCTAAACTAGATGCCTCGAGATGGACAGTACTAATAATAGTACGTAAAAATAATCTCTTGATGAAAGGTAGTTTTCTGAACATAATAATATTTAATTCAGTTAGAAAAACATTTTTCGGAGAGGACCTTCAATATTCATACGAGATCTGAAGTATGGGAGATTTAATGATTAAAATAATCAATTATTAATGGAAAGTATACTTAAGACGGTCTTGTATCATATCTAAATGTACAGACAGGAGAGCGAAGAGACAAGGCTCTAAAAGAATTGAGGGACCAGTTAGCAACAAAGCAACAAGCTGGAGTTCCAGACGATGGTAAACAAAATATATGGGAAAGCTCCGGTTTTAAAATTGTGATCTCTATGTCAATGCTGATCCTGGTCATGTTTTCAAAGCGGTAAAACTGCCGTGTTATGTAGAATTATTGTATAAACATTGGACAGCTTAGGTGTAGAACTTAGATGTCAAGGTGATGCAATTAGCTAAGCCATATATGTCTATTTATGTTGTAAAATGCTAAATGTAGATGGTCTCTCTCCATCTCTTTCGTTTATTTACTAACTTCTGTCCCGATCAGTTTAGCTTGGTTAAGTATTTAATGTTTCTGCTTGTGTTTCAACTGTTTGCAGAATGATTGTCATGCGTAGATTAGGTTATAGTCAGTGAAAATATGAATCAAGCGGTTAATGATGTTTCAGGATCTGCATTATGCTACAACTTATACTCTAAATTTTACCTGGCATTGGCAATATAGATGTTCCGTGTATATATTAATCATTCATGATATGTGTGTGATGTACCATTCAATTTTAAATATATTATACATTCGTAGAAGATTGACAGAAGAAAGATTCTACATAATGCAGGGGACTGGATCCCCTCTAGCTTTCTGCTTTCCATAGGCAGGCCTGATTGTGCCAAGATGTACCAGATAAAAATACATCAAACCTGGATTTGCCAAGCATGTGTAAGTGTTCATGTAGGAACTGCATTTAGATACTAACATGCATGTAGGAGCCCAAATTGACTAATTTTTAGATTCTAAGCAGGTGATCTAATGAATCTATTAAGTGTTATTACGCGGGATTCTGATGATGTTCTTTCTCAGACAATCAACCGAGAAGAATGCAGCTTTTATCCGAGACAATGCAGTTTCCAGGAATTTACAACTACTTGATTTGATAGGGTTTGTTGTAATTATAGTTTGACAGGTATTTACTTCCTATTATATTTCAAACAAACTCATTCAAGATAAACCTACTTGAATTATTCAACATTTATTTTTCTCAAGGTTTTTCTCTGATCAAACTAAATTATTCAACACTTATTTTTCTCAAGGTTTATCTTTGATTAAACTAACGTATTCAACTTTAAAAATTTATTCAAACATTTTTCAAACATTTTGTTCAAAACAAACATTATCTTATTCTGAGTTTGAAAAAACAAAATCGTTAGTTCTTGATCCTATAAATACAACTCCTACTTTCAGATTTGTGACTAATACTTACACGTTTTATCTCTATTCTGAAACAACAGTCTTATTCTATATACTCACATCGAATACCCAGTTGAACAAGAGATTAGTTGAGTTGTAATTTCATATTCATTTGATTGTATGTGTAGTTATATCAACTTGTGCCGGGTTGTGGCAAGGGTTTGATTCCAGAAGAATAGCCAGGTAGCTAGTGGGTTAGGTTATAACAGGTGTGCTAGGTAGTAGGTGTGCCAGGGAAAGTGTTCTGTTAGGGCTATACTTTTGTAATCAAAGAAAAGATTGTAAGTTCTTTTATTGAAGTCGATATAATACATTCTCTATGTTAGTTGGCATGGGGACTTGGATGTATACCATAGACTAGGATTAAGGGCCGAACCAAGTGAAAACTCTTGGTGTTCTGTATTTTTTAATTTCTTTATTATTGCATTTATTTTTCAGTAATTTATATTCTGCAGATTAATTGAGACTGTCTCATTGGCGGTCTCTATAGAATATATAGATTGTGCTTTTGAATTTCATTACTAATAGAATAATCCATGTTATACGAGATTTGTCTTCAAGTATAGTAAGGAAATAGCTACAATGACCATGAGTTTTGACACGATAGGGCCCCCAAAGATCAACATGGACTAAGTCAACAAATTCAGTACCAATAGATGTACACACAGGGAAAGATAGTCTTTGTTGCTTGGCAAAGTGACAACCATCACATACCTCAAGAGTAGAATTCTGACTAATAGAGTAATAGGTAGTAATTTAAGTAGATGGGTATGAGCATGACCTAATCTGGCATACCAAACATTTATATCTGACTTGTGAACTATAGCGTGAAATGTGGAATTTGAGACCACGGTAGAGAACTGACCTTGATGAGAGGAACATAAGTAAAGTTCAACATAAATTTTACCAATCTTTATCCACAATGTCCAATTAAGATCCTGAAGAAAACACCCATGAGCAGTAAAGGTGGCAAGAAGTTTAGAATCAGTTAGCAATCTACAAATGGAGAGTAAATTGTGGGTGAATGAAGGCACACAAAGAACATGATTCAACTTTAGGTCAGGAGATAAAGTAATAGAACCCTTGTGTGTGACTTGAGCACTTTACCATTAGGAAGATGAAGAACAGAATCACACAGCTGAAGATTTCTATGAGATAAAGGAAATGGGTGATATGATATGTGGCTCTTGTGTCCAAGATCCAAGTGGCAACATTATCTGCATTATCCGGTAATACCACATTGTTACTGTAGTGAAAAGTACCTACAAAGTAATTAGGATTGAAGTGGCCTGCATTAACTTAGTTCGCAGATGCTGGCCAAGTAGATGTTAAACCAGAAGAATCAGCTTTTAAACCAGGATGTAGCATACTGAGGAGTTGCTTATATTGACTCTCTGACAATCCACAACTGGTCTGTATGTCATTTGTAACTGGTGACTCAGGTGCACTGTCTATATTACCCCTTCATGAGTAGTACTTAACATAGGTTTGTTTCCATCATACTTGGGCTTAGGTTTAGGATTTCCATATCTTATGCCACTAGGGATATCCGTGAAGATAGAAGCAATTATCTCTGAGATGACCAGTAAGATGACAATATTCACAATACAGATATGATCATTGGGAGTCTTAATTTGCCCTGGTGTCTGTCCAACCTTGTTATTTTTCCTAGCATCAAATGACCCATCTGAAGATCTCGTATACTGTTTAACAGTCATTGAAACATTCCCAGAACTAAAATCACTACTATTTCCAAAGTCTCTTTGGCATTCCTCCTGAAGTAACATATTTTAGCATTAGCTTAAACTAGGAACTGGTCTCATTTGAAGAATCTGCCCTCTGACTGAAGTGTACTGATCACTTAATCCCATTAATAACTAGACTAAATTCAAAAACTGATCATAGGCCTCAAGACGAGTGTTCATAACACAAGTACAAACAGAGCAAGTGCATTTTCGTTTAGCAGAAATACAGTTTAATTCATCTGTAAGTGTCTTAAACTTGGTGTAATAGGAAGTAAAGGAGAGATTTCCTTGAGAAACTTGTGATATATCCTTTCGAAAGATATCATCTCATGGTCTTATACGAGGTCTACCAAAGCTTAAGTACAAAAAGGTGGAACCTTGCTCGGCATGTCAGCTTGGTAAACAGGTGATAACTTCCTTTATTTCTAAGAATAGAGTATCAACTACTGATCCTTTGCAGTTACTCCATCTTGATCTCTTTGGTCCTGAACGTTATGTAAGTCTTGGTGGTAAGAATTATGCATTTTTCATAGTCGATGATTATTCTCGTTTTACTTGGATATTATTTTTACGTACTAAAGATGAAGCTTTTGTTGAGTTTAAAGATCTTATTACTAATCTTGAGACGGGTATTCTTTTAAGCTCAAAACAATTCATAGAGATCACGGAGGTGAATTCGAGAAAGACTTTATAACTTTTTGCAAATCAAGAGAGATTACTCATGAATTCTCAGCTCCTCGTACTCCTCAATAGAACGGAGTTGTTGAACGTAAAAACAGGACTCTACAGGAAACAGCTAGAACTCTACTTCACGAGAGTAAGCTATCATGGAAATTTTGGGTTGAAGCGGTATACACTTCCTTTTATGTTTTAAATAGAGTACATATTCGTCCTATATTGCTTAAAACTCCTTATGAATTGCTTAAAAAAAAGACTCCTAACATCAGTTATTTTCGAGTTTTTGGTTTGAAATGTTTTATTTTAGATACTCAGAATAACTGAGGTAAGTTCGATCCAAGATCGGAAAAAGGAATTTTCTTGGGGTATTCTACTACAAGCAAGGCTTATCATGTTTATATTCTATCAAGCACAAAGTAGAAGAATCTATCGATATTTCCTTCAATGAATCTAATCGTAATATCTCTCAAATTGAAAAAGATGTTGCTGATCTACCGTCTCATTCTCAAATGAGACAATCTTTTTCTCAAAAGAGCCAGTCTCCTTCAGACAAGACAAGCAATCAAGATTCCCCTAGTTCGTCTCGGTCTTCTGGTGATTTAGCAGATTTTGCTCATGGTTCAGATTAATCTTCTGGTTCCCCAAGGACTCCTGACAATCAAACAAGTGATTTTACTGCTTCTCCATCGGATAAATCTTCACAAGCGGAAATGAGATAGTCTCTTTTGAATGAGACAACTCTTATTCATTTCCAGGAAGACAATTCTAATGAAGAAGAAATGAGTAATATTCATCTTCCAAAGTCTTCAAGAACTGTGAAGAATCATCCTCCAGATAATCTTCTTATAGATTTAGATCAGGGAATCTCAACTCAAAGCAGGCCTTTTAATTTATGTGCTTTCTGCGCTTTTGTTGCTGAGTTCGAACCCAAGAATGCTCAAGAAGTTGTTGCAGTTGAACACTGGTCAGTTGTAATGCAGGAAGAACTGAATCAGTTCAAATGCTGTGATGTTTGGGAACTTGTCCCACCTCCCAAGGATGCTAAAGTCATTAGTACTCGTTGGGTTTTCTAGAATAAGAGGGATGAGGATGACAATATTTTTCAAAACAAAGCTTAATTGGTCACACATGGATATAATCAACATAAAGGAATCGATTACGACAAAAATTATGCTCTAGTAGCTCGATTGGGAGCAATTCGCATTATCATGGATTTTGCATCTCACAAGAGGTTCAAGCTTTATCAAATGGACGTTAAGAGCGCTTTTCAAAATGGCTATCTCAAGGAAGAAGTATACGTCAAACAGTGATGTGACTCAACTTAAACCCTTTTTGTGTCGTTTATAATCTAGAGTAAACATGGTATCGATTTACGCCGAAGATCAATGGCTCATTTTTCTTCTATCTCGCTAATAATATCAAGAATGGATTTGTTTTGTTTATCTAATAGCTAAATTAACTAGTAAGCAAAAAAAGTTTATTTGTGAAGAATTAAATAAACGTGTTGGAAAGCATGTAGATCCATCCCAAACTCATGACACAATTCTGAAATTCGTCTGATATGTTCCGAAAGATACCTATAGAGAACCTGTCATGACCATTTAGAAACAAATTCTGCTACTTGTATAACCCCATGACCACATAGAAAGGTTAATGAATTATACACTCATAAAACTAATCCCATGACCACATAGAAAAATTAATTGACTATACATAGATAGCAATCACAAAACATATTTGGATGATCACATACCATAGTTAATTCATGCATCTCTATAAGCGTTGACGTATATACAGGCACAATCAAGAACACATCTTAGAAAAATCAAAACTGTATAACTGTCAAAAAGTTTAGGGTTTCAAAACAACCATCCAACAATAACAAACTGGCCAACCATAATCACAGTAAAAGTGATAGGATACATGAGAAGATTAAAATACAATACAAAGTGTAGAATTAGAAGAATTATCCTTATGTTGTTGATATCAAATCTCCAAGCATAAAGTCCTCCTCCTTCTCCTCTTAGCTACTTCTCTTGGTGGCTATGGATACGTATATTCCATCTCTAATATTATAAACCTAATATATAAAGTATTTTTATTCTTTCTAGGAACAAATAAGAGTTTCCAAAATTGAATGGGATTCTAAAGTCAAAATTTGTAGTTGACTTTTTCTTGCTGTTACTGGGCTGACAAAAGGGGATTTTGAAATCTGAACCATTCTCAAACTAAAGAAAATCTCGTTATCTTCGTGTGGGCTATTGAATCGCCCAAATCTGATTAGTAGAACTCAAGATATGGCCCAAACAATATGTCTTGCGTGTGTAGCCCAATAAATCCGAATTTTCTTCTAATTTAGCTCCAATCCTTTCCAATTTAGAATTATTTGCTTCCTACAATAAAATATTACAAACTAACTAATAAAGGTCCAATTAAATACAAAATATAATCAATATGAGAACAAATATCATCTAAAATATACAAAAATATATATTCTATCAAATATCCCCACACATAGCATTTTGCACGTCCTGGGGTAAATAAGATAAATAAATCTATAACTAACTAACTAATTCCACATTCGTAGATGACACGATTGCATTGAGCATATGCAACAAGCCGTTAAACCCTTAGGCGATCCTAGTAGGACGAGTTGTGTCTCGTGAGGGTTTATATAAGATATACCCACAAAATCTACCCAACCCATGCAATACAGTCGTCCTCAAGAAATATAGCACTACAACTACCTACATGAATGCAACTAGATGATTAAAAATTCAAAGGATCTCAAATAAAATAATATACACCAAATCATCAACACTCTCAGGATATGCAACAAGTTAAACACATCAAGCTTACACTAAAACATCACCATATAGTACACACAAGTGCAAAGTGCGTGTGTTTGCTTAGATTGACAAAATGCTCTCTATTGAACCAAGAATAAAGGCATACAAGTTTCAACATGACAAGTCACGCGAGTTAATAGTTCCCAAGTTGATCACTAGAATAGATCTTAAACACTTCGTAACTTAGAACCAACCATCATTTGAGTTAAGCAAGGGATTTTTATGTCTTATTCTATTTTTACAATACTAATAAACATACACATATGATTTTTTAATGCTTGGTCTAAGGTTACGAAGCTCCTCGGGGTAAGTGAGTTACGACCACCATAAGACTTCACAAGGTAGGTCTAAGGCCGGGTGGCTTCTCAGCGTAAGTGAGTTACGACCATTCTCATACTTCGCCAATCATATTATACACACATATGTATTAAGTGGTTTATTTAACTGGTCGAGATACCTAAAGATTTATACACTAATACCTATGTAGCGAGTGTTGGGTCACAATTCCAAACCATAAAAGGCTTTAGGTTACTAGGCACAAAGTCCCCTCAGACTTAATTACTTGAGTATTAATGAGCCCAACCTAGTAAATTATACCACCATTTTTTATTGTACTTTATTGATACTCATACATTTTTTCTTTCTATATTTTTTCTAGACATTTACATCCCACAGTTTTCCCCCAAACTTTAACATTTACGTACTAAGCTCAAAAATGAATAGTCAAAATTCTAATTATCAACAAGAAGCTACCTTTCAAGAAACAAGAATATCTAAGTCTCAAGAGCATCATAAAATTGTGTAGTGAAAATAAGTTCTGCACTAGTGACACTACGCATTGTAACATCAAGTGATCATAGCAAAATTTAGTTAAAACAAGTTACACATAATATCATCATAGGCCACTGACTTGGACTACTACAGGTTCGAGCTCATGCAATGTTATGCATTACTACAACTATATGATTTGATGCAAACTATATGAACTAATGTATGAAATATGCAACTTTTTAGTCTAACATGGCAAGATTATCTAACTAATTTACAAGTCTATTTTTTTGTATTTTTTTTAATAATATTGAGAAATAGAGAACACCTTTCCACACTTAAATGGTTCATTGTCCTTAATGAATAAAAATAGATAATATAATATATAACTACTACAATCCTAAAAAAATACAAAAAAAATACAAAAAAAAAGTTAGAATACTCCCCTAGTGCATAAACACGAAGTGTCGATCCAAAAAACAGAAATTCATGCGCGTGAGACTCAGTATCAACTCATCTTCTATGTTTAGCTTTCAGAAACAATTTATGGGCATGAAAAATAATTCATGGGCATGAAAAATTTTGATTCCCAGAAAAAATTTATGGGCATGAAAAATAATTCATGGGCATAAAAAATTTCGGATTTCCTATTAATAAGCTTCAACTAAGAATTCTTTCTTGAAACACTTCAGATCAAAACATCAAGGCATCTTGCAGGAGTAAAACTAAAAGAAATACAAAAAATGAAATAAAAAATTACTAATCTTACCAAAATCATGGGTTGCCTTCCAAGAAGCGCTTTTCTTTATTGTCTTTGGCTAGACAATGTATCTCAAAATTTCAAGGCGGGTACAGCCACAATATCAACTCCATCTTCATCATGTGAAGAGTATCATGAAAATTGCATAGCTTAAATTGTATTCAGAAAACTAACATAGCTCCGATTGATTTCCTGTAACTTGTTGAAAAATCACCACCCCCGTTAGAAAACAGTATATGATACTTCAAGTGAATTGGTGAAGGTTTCCACTCCAATTTAGGTCTATCTCGAAAAGGCAATACGACGTCAAACCCTTCATCACTTTCATTGTACTTTTAAGAATGAAATCATCATCAAGATCAAATTCGAGAATATATGGGGGAGTTGGTTTCTCGATATAGCTTGTAAGTGGCACAAGACTCTCTTTTATTTCAACAATCCCTTCTAGCAAATTCTTGCCATGATCTTCGAAAATTAATCTTCTAACTCTTCTTTCACAATTTTAATATCTTCTTACACAATACTATCTCTTGTGCTCTCCAAGAAACATATTGTTATATCCATGTGGTCTTCATTATCCACCTCATTGACTTTGATTTGTACAAACCTAGATGGAAAAGGGACATAATCGAAACGACTATCAATACCAACCGGATAAGAAAGAGTAAGAGAATTATCTTTAACTTTTGTTGTAACCACTTCCTCATTATCATCATGTAGACGATCAGATACTTTCATGGGCACATCAAGTTTATCATCAGCTTATGAATTCAGACTTATTTCACCTAATGGGTTGTTGCTTGTAATGACATTCACATACTCAAACTTTTGTTGTGGTTCTGTAGTTGCAGGAGTTATAGAAAACTCATGCTTTTGATTCATCTTCATAACCACGTCTCCAAGTTACTTTTGTATTTCCTTGATGTCCTCAAAATCTTTAGTACACTACTTATGCATCTCTAATTGTCCTTCAACTAACCTTTCCAAGAAATTCTCAATATTATTTTTACTAGATGACTCATGATGGACAGATTCACTTTGTTGAAAACTAGAATAATAAGGAGTATCAGGCTGCGGAAATCCATTTAGATTGTGATCAACATGCTTCAAGTTAGGATGACCTCCCCATCTTGGATTATAAGAATCTAAGAACGGATTTTCTCCTTGATACTCATACCCGATGGCATTGACATGCTCATAATATGATGCAATTAAATATGGACAAGAGTTACCAGAATGGCCAGCATCTACACAAATACCACAAACTTGAGCTCGCGATGTTCTTTCACTTATGAATAATGCACTCATCCTCTTTAAATTTTGCTCAATTTTTATCAACCTTTCATCAGATTCAACATACAGAATAGATTCTGAATTTGGATGAGTCCCATATTGTAGCTCATTAGCTGCTGTCTTGGCAATTAACTTTTCAGCAGCATCATGTGTCAGATCCATAAAAGCACCTCCGACAGCAGAATTAAGTAGTCTCTTCTCACATTTAAGAAGACCTTGGTAGAAGAAGTGTAACAAACTCCCCTTGTTGAAACCATGTTGAGGGCACCTCTTTGGTAACTTCTGGAATCTAGCATAGTACTCAGCATACGTTTCAGTTGCATATTGTTGTAATCCAACTATTTGACTTCTCATGCTCATCACTCTAGATGCTGGATAAAACTTCTGCAAAAATTCTTTTGCTAGCGTCTCCCAAGAAGTATTGAATCCCATAGGTAAATCTTCGAACCAGTCCAAAACTACTCCATCCAGAGAAAACGAAAAAGCTTTCATCTTTAACATTTCAAAATCCTCCATATTAGGTCCCATACATTCAACAATTGTCACAAATCTAGAAAGATGTTGATTTGGCTCATCAGTTGGAAGATCACGGAATATTGGCAATCGCATTAGAAGATTTTGCTTGAGCTCAAAAGTACAACTCCTCCCTTCAGCCGGGATAGGATATACCATACAAGAATGCCAAAAATTAGCAATCAACACACCAACATCATCACGAAGTGTCTGAATTTGATGCCATGTTAGTTAGTCAAATTTCACCTATACCTGAAACACAACAAGCAATAGGCGGAGAAAGATGGAAAAGAAAAAGAAATATATATATATATATATATATATATACAAAAAAAACAAAAAAAAGGAAAGAAAATTTCAATCCCCGGCGGCGGCACCAAAAATTGATGTGACTCAACTTAAACCCTTTTTGTGTCGTTTGTAATATAGAGTAAAAAAGGTATCGATTTACGTCGAGGATCAAGAGCTCACTTTTCTTCTATTTCGCTAATAATATCAAGAATGGACTTGTTTTATTTATCTAATAGCTAAATTAACTGGTAATCAAGAAAAAGTTTATTTGTGAAGAATTAAATAAACATGTTCGAAAGCATGTAGATCCACCCCAAACTCATGACACAATTCTGAAATTCATCTGATGTGTTTCGAAAGATACCTATAGAGAGCCTATCATGACCACATAGAAATAAGTTCTGCTACTCGTATAACCCCATGACCACATAGAAAGGTTAAAACGAATTACACACTTATACAAATAATCACAGGACCACATATAAAAAATTAATTAACTGTACAGAGATAACAATCACAAAACATATTTGGATGACCACATACCATAGTTAATTCATGCATCTCTATAACATTGACGTATATACAGGCACAATCAAGAACACATCTCAGAAAAATCAAAATTGCATAATTGTCATAAAGTTTAGGGTTTCAAAACAACCATTCAACAATAATAAACTAGCCAACCATAATCACAGTAAAAGTGATAGGATACATGAGAAGATTAAAATACAATAAAAAGTGTATAGTTAGAAGAATTATTCATGTGTTGTTGATATCAAATCTCCAAGCATAAAGTTTTCCTCCTTCTCCTCTTAGCTTCTTTTCTTGGTGCCTATGGATACGTATATTCCATCTCTAATATTATAAACCTAATATATAAAGTATTTTTATTCTTTCTAGGAACAAACAAGAGTTTCCAAAATTGAATGGGATTCTAAAGTCAAAATTTGTAGTTGACTTTTCCTTGTTGTTACTGGATTGATACGACATGATTTGAAATCTGATCCATTCTCAAATTAAAGAGAATCTTATTTTCTTCGTGTGGCCTGTTCAATTGCCCAAATCTGATTGGTAGAACTCAAGATATGGCCCAAACAATATGTTTTGCGGTTGTAGCCCAATCACTACAAGAAAAAAGTTCATAGACATCGGTTTTTGGCCGATGTCTATGTTGTTTGGCAACCGATGTTGATGTCGGTGATGTCTATTCTAGACATCGGCCATAACCCGATGTCTTTACTTGCTTAGACATCGTTTCTGGCAAAAAAACTGATGTCCATGCATTGTTTTTTTACAAAAAATGTTAGAAATAGATAATTTAATAAATAAATTACACCTATTACAACAGATTAAACATATTACGAGCTATGTTTTTTTCCACATAGACATCGAGTATTTTCATTTAGGTGATGTAAAATCAAATATTAAACATCGATTTCTTTAGTGAAAGGTGATGTCTATATCGGCACATAGACATCAGTTTTATCCCAAACAAAGTATTGTCTATGTTTAATTTAGACTTGAACATGTCAGTCTTTGACATCAATTATTCATCTAAAAGCGATGTACATTAACTTTTTTAATATCAGTTTTTCTTCTTTAAAAGTGATGTCTATATTGTCACATAAACATCAGTTTTATCCCAAACAAAGTGATGCCTATTTTCAATTTATACTTGAACATGGCAGTCTTTGACATCAGTTTTTTATCTAAAAGCATGTACATTAAGTTTTTTTTGACATCAGTTTTTGTTCTTTAAAAGTGATGTACAATTGCTTTTGTAACTAAGATATATGAAATATACGGAACTTGCACTCAAGTAAACTAAAAAAATAATATATTTGAATACATGATTAAATACATAGTCTGGTCCTTTATCATCATCAAAATAAACTGCATCTTACATTGAAAATTTTATTACTCAAATGAATATCCCAAAAAAATTAGCTTTCACACTAAAAGAAATAAATAAGTAAACAAGCGTCATAACAACTTAGCTCCAAATAGAAGTGAAGGAACATGAGTTTTGTGTTTTGACTCAGAAAACCCTGTGATCTTCTTTGAAAGATTAATAACAGCTTCATCCTGACCTGCAACGCTGTAACAAAGAGCAAGAAAGAACCACCTCTCATCTCGGGTAAAGGTCCTAGGGAGGACCTATTCAAAGTGTCCAGCCAGCGATTCAAACTGAGGAGGAAGGCTTGCTTCAATGCCTCCATAGAGTAGCATAGCAGCTAAGTTCTTCTGTACATTTGCCAACTTATGTCGGTCTAAGTTCCAGGGTTAACTAGAGTTCGTCTGTATGCTATAATAGCTTTATCTAGAGAGCCTGCATCTATCCAGAGCTTCGGAAGCAACTCAAGTGCTTTGTGAAGCATTTCCTACAACTTACAATCTTCATTACAGTATATGCGTAGAATTTAATTGATAAAAATCAGTCCTAAAATAAACAACTCCTAATTACTTCTTTCCCCTTATTATAACTGTATTATTACAAACTATTTGTAGTTAATGATCCTATGATTCATGAATAAAAAGTATTTCATTATGCTATGATGAAGGATCTGATTCCAAGCCTTTAAAGTTTACAGCACACATACAAATTCTTACCCAACTAAATCGGCAGCAAGGACAACACATAACAGCTTTGATCGAGATGGCATCTTCAATTCAAGTCCCAAAGCAATTTTTTGAACTTGTTTTCGATCAGGATTTCCGGAGCTTCCAAAAGCAACAAAAATGACAACAACTCATTTGATGCTTCGCTGGTCAACAACTCTCTCGGCTCGTGCTGCTTTGATGCAACAACGTGCTCCAACACGTACTAATAATAATCTTACCCATAACAGAAGAATAGAGATTAACAGGTGTTGAGTTTAGTAGCTTGATCAACTTGTTAACATTTGATAATGTATTGGGGTTTTTATATACTCCCTCCGTCTGAGTTATTATTTTACATATTTTTTTCTCTATCATGTATTTTAAGGCAATATAATATAATACAGTTCTATTATTTATTTTAAAAAAAAATTCATTTTCTGTATAAAAATTAAAATATTATATTTTTACTCAAAAGGAAAAATATATTAAATTACTAAAACACTAATGTATCAGTAAAAATATATAAATCGCAAGAAAAATTATTAAAATTAGTCCAGGACAATAGTAATTACGTGTTTTTACACATACTTGTACATTTTCACTTTCACAATTCAGAATAACTTTTTTCCGTAAAATAAGTTTTTAGTACATGCTTACATGCTGACTACTGGGTAATATGTTACATTCTAAAGGAGAAACCATACCCTTCCACCAATTATTACTTATATTATCTGAATTACCAAGTGAATGTTAAATATGAGAATAATGTGCTACCTGACTTACTAGTTATACCAATCAACATAGAAAACAATTAGTATTAAAATATAAACATCTAAACATCAAAATTACAATATTTTTTATAACCAAGTAACCCAAATAGTGAATCTAAACATCTGAGAATACAATAATAAGCTTACTTGTTGACGGATGAGCTATCTCTTCGTGCATTCATCTCAGGAAAACGATTTCTTATTGTTACTTCCTCTCCAACACAAGTTGTTGCAGCTCTTGCTTCTTCTTCTTAGAGACCCTGTTAGCAGCAAACATTGTAAGAAAATAGTGATATATAAAAACAACAGAATACACACAGAGAGAGAGGGGGGGGAGAGAGAGAGAGAGAGAGAGAGAGAGAGAGAGAGAATGCCTAAGCCCTTGCAGCAGCTGCAGTAACACTCTGCCTCCTCAACCTCCTGTTGACTCTTTGTCTCAGTGATATAAACTCAGTGATATAAACCAATTGGCATGTACTACATTCAAGTAATCAACTCTGGCAACAATTAAAATAAGAAATCAATAAAGTAACGAATACTTGAATTAATATGTACCCTGTCCATTGTCTTTCCTGTCCCAGGAGGCCCAAATAAGAGTATACCCAAGCAAGGCTGCCAGAATTAATCAGTGAGATTTTAGTTACACCAGCTACATAGTGTATATGCATATGTGACAATCTGAAAATCAGACAATCAGGCACTATGACAGTTTTATAAACTTTATATTTGAAACTCTATGACAAATCATCATTAACAAGCGAATAGATACGAACGAAAGCACCAACAACATTAAAGACTAAGTAATACAATTTTTTTATAAAATAATAAAAAAATGAAATTTCTTCATGTTGAAAAATTAGAGTTACTAACTAGTCATTAATATTGCAAGGAGAAATGACACATAAACACTCCAGAAAGTCTAATCCTTGAGAAATTCAAGTCCTCTACAGTCTACACCATACTGTCTACCAATTATGTCCCAATGATTTCAAGGTGTTTTACCGATGATTTCAGTACCAGGCTTGCTATGCTAACTCGCTTCTTTGTAAACTCTTGATCTAAGGATTTCCTTTTTTACTTTCTACCTTCCAATATCTAAGAAACAATTCTCTCGTAAAAATACAAGTAACCCATATCCTATGGAGGATCTTTCCAAGCCCCAACTTTTGCATCGTTAAATATCACCCCACCATCCATCTTTGTAAATATGAGCAACATAATGGCCACAGTGGGTAGAAGTACCAATGTGACTCACCAATCCAATAAGTTTGTACTCTGCATTGGCACAGAACCAAAACTTTTGTAAGAAAGGGTAAAGAGGATAGTAATTAAGCTAAATATTTTAAAATCAGAGGACGTTCAAACTAAACATAAATTAAGCAACCAAAGAAGCATACATTATCTTCTATGGCTACAGATTAAAAATGTCAAATCGAGAAACCAGCTAACAAAATTTGGATTAGCTGCTACAATATTCACAAATATTATTATCCTTTATATCTATAGATTATACAATATGGCACATAATAAATGACACAATTTCAGGCCGTTGACATATTTCCAAAAATTTAGTAATTGGCCCGTAAATGCAAGACTTAGTGACATAATCGCAGCCGCGGCTTAGGCCAGTTTGTGGATCCCGTGAAACCTTAATTAACAATGTAATTAAAAATAAAAAAAGTATTGAGCTAATTAATTACGCGAAGTGAAAGAGAGCAAGCAATAAAAACAAGGGAGGGGGTACCTCAATAGATTGAATGGTGCAGAAAGTATCAAAAAGATGAAGAAGGTCAGAAATATCGAAAGTAGATGGAAGATTACAAACATAGAGTTGGCAAGGTACTAGTTGTTTCTTGTGTTCCTCCTCAGGCTCAGACTCGGTGTCCAACTCAGTATGATACTCGGTATCATTGTTATGAGTGTCCAGGGCTAATGCAAGTGGAAACACGTCTCCATTTTTTCAGAAACCAAAGAGAAACATGGGTCAACACATGACAACTGCAAAAAAATACAAGACAACTACAAAAAATTACAAACAATCAAAGTACCTTAAATTTAAACCAAAGATTACCTCAAATAATAGTTGTATCATATAGAAAAACAAAATCAATAAATTAATAAATGAAAGATAAATCCAAGTAAACGAAAATAACATGCTAATTATTACCCAAACCATACTCCTTATAACAAACAAAGAGTATTAAAATTAAAAACCCCAATTTAAAAAATTAGGGTTTCGATTTTAAAAATCCCCAATTTAAGAAATTAGGGTTTTGATTTTAAAAAACTTAACTGTTAAAGCAGAGAAGACCATAAGAGTATTCATGTAAAGGAGACACCAAGAGATTGTTAGCAGACCGGTGAAGGTGATTGTGATGGTGAACCCATCGGACCAGGTGGAGATGGTGGTTACTAAAATAGCAGAGCTGGTGGCGGTGGCCATTAGAGTAGCGGAGGTTGTAGTGGTGAGAGACAAGTGAGAGAGAGAGAGAGAGAGAGAGAGAGAGAGAGAGAGAGAGAGAGAGATTCAGTGGGGGTGGGTTGAGAGACGAGAGAGAGATTTGTGAGAGATTTACTTTTTTTTTATTTTTAGTTTCTCTGGACAGGGGGAATAATTGGCAATCAAACGAGGGAAAGTTTTGTAAAATTTCACTAAGGGTGAAACAAATTGAAGTGGCCCGCGCTGATTTATTTTAGGGAACTTTAGACATCGGTTGTTAAATAATCGATTTCTTCAAATAACAAAGACATCAGAAAAACACGGGGTGATGTTATTACCTCTTTTAACATCAGTGGCATCCGGAAGCGATGTCTAATGTGTGATGTCTATTCAACTTTTTCTTGTAGTGAATAAATCCGATTTTTCTTCTAATTTAGCTCCAATCCTTTACAATTTAGAATTATTTGCTTCCTACAATAAAATATTACAAACTTATTAATAAAGGTCCAATTAAATACGAATTACACACTTATACAACTAATTACATGACCACATAGAAAGATTAATTGACTTTACAGAGATAGCAATCACAAAACATATTTGGATGACCATATACTATAGTTAATTCATGCATCTCTATAAGCGTTGACGTATATACAGGCATAATGAAGAACACATCTTAGAAAAATCAAAACTGTATAACTGTCAAAAAGTTTAGGGTTTCAAAATAGCCATCCAACAATAATAAATTAGCCAACCATAATCACAGTAAAAGTGATAGGATATATGAGAAGATTAAAATATAATACAAACTGTAGAATTAGAAGAATTTTCCCTATATTGTTGATATAAAATCTCCTAGCATAAAGTCCTCCTCCTTATCCTCTTAACTTCTTCTCTTGGTGGCTATGGATACGTATATTCCATCTCTAATATTATAAACCTAGTATATAAATTATTTTTATTCTTTCTAGGAACAAACAAGAGTTTCCATAATTGAATGGGATTCTAAAGTCAAAATTTGTAGTTGACTTTTTCTTGCTGTTACTGGGCTGATATAATGGGATTTAAAATCTGAACCATTCTCAAATTAAAGAGAATCTCGTTATCTTCGCGTGGGCTGTTGAATCGCCCAAATCTGATTGGTAGAAATCAAGATATGGCCCAAACAACATGTCTTGCGCATGTAGCCCAATAAATCAGAATTTTCTTCTAATTTAGCTCCAATCCTTTCTAATTTAGAATTATTTTCTTCCTACAAAAAATATTACAAACTAATTAATAAAGGTCCAAATAAATGCAAAAAATAATAAATATGGGGACAAATATCATCTAAAATATACATAAATATATATTTTATCAAACAGCCTCCAGGTTTTATTCATTAAAAGTATCATAACTATGTTTACAGTGTTAAGAAATCCGTTTATGGATTGAGACAATCCCCTCGGTGTTGGTATGAACGTCTCAGTTAGTTTCTAATAAACAATGGTTTCACTCGTGGTACACTCGATCCTACTCTTTTTTATTTTTCATTAACATGATCATTTGCTCTTAGTTCAAGTTTATGTCGATGATATTCTGTTTGGATCTACTAATGAATCTTTTTGTAAGTAGTTTTCTGACTGCATGTATAAGAAATTTGATATAAGTTTAATGGGTGAACTACAATACTTTCTAGGATTGTAAATTAATTAGTCTGCTACAGGAATTATTATTCACCAAGGCAAATATATTAATGATTTACTCAAAAGATTTGCTCTTGAACATGTTACTCCAAAGGCTACACCTATGAGTACTTCAGTTAAGCTCACTAAAGATGAACAAGGCACCCCTATAGATGTCACTAAATTTCGACGTATGATCGGATCACTTTTGTACTTAGCTGCCTCTCGTCCAGACCTTATGTATAGTGTATGCTTGTGTGCTCGTTTTCAGTCTTAACCTAAAGAATCTCATTTGAATATCGTTAAACATATTTTTAAATATTTGAAATATATGAGTAACTTGGGTTTGTTTTATCCAAGCTCCTCCTCCTTTGATTTAATTGGCTTTTCAGATGCTGGCTATGCAGGGTCACAGGTTGACGGAAAAAAGTACAAGTGGTTCTTGTGAATTTTTAGGAGATTGTTTGGTTGTATGGCATAATAAAAAGCAAACATCTGTAGCTCTTTCTACCGGAGAAGGAGAATACATAGCAGCTGGTAGTTTCTGTACTCAGATTTTGTGGATGAAACAAACATTGCAGGATTTTGGGCTTAAAGTGTTTTTGATAGGGGAGATTTCATTCTCTTTGTCATCATCATAAAAGGGGGGAAATGGTATTGCATAGGTTTCTGATGATGTTCTTTCTCAGACAATCAACCGAGAAGAATGCATCTTTTATCCGAGACAATACAGTTTCCAAAAATTTACAACTACTTGATTTGATAGGGTCTGTTGTAACTCTAGTTTGACTGGGTATTTACTTTTTATTATATCTCAAACAAACTCTTTCAAGATAAACCTATTTGATCTATTCAACACTTATTTTTCTCAAGGTTTATCTTTTATTAAACTAAAGAATTAAACTTCAAAAAATTAATTCAACATTTTTCAAAATTCGGTTTAAAATAAACATTATCTTATCCTGAGTTTTAAAAAACAAAAATGTTAGTTCCTGATCCTATAAATACTACTCATGCTTTCATATTTATGACTAATGCTTACACGCTCTATCTCTATTCTGAAACAACATTCATGTTCTATATACTCACATCGAATACCCAGTTGAACAAGAAATTAGTTGAGTTGTTATTTCGTATTCATTTGATTGTACGTGTAGTTATATCAACTTGTGCCAGGTTGTGGCAAGGGTTTGATTCCAGAAGAATAGCCAAGGTAGCAAGTGGGCTAGGTTATAGCAGGTGTGCTGAGTAGCAAGTGTGCTAGGGAAAGGGTTCTTTCAGGGCTATCCTTTTGTAATCAAAGAAAAGATTGTAAGTTCTTTTTATTGAAGTTGATATAATACATTCTCTATGCTAGTTGACATGAGGACTTGGATGTAGGCCATAGACTAGGATTAAGGGCCGTACCAAGTGAAAACTCTTGGTGTTCTACATTGTTTAATTTCTTTATTACAGCATTTATATTTCAGTAATTTATATTCTACAGATTAATTGAGACTGTCACATTGTCGATCTCATTCATAAAGGGTTTGTCCCATTTGCATAAAATACTTTCCCATTTGCCTTCTCAGTTAGAATATCGCATATATAGATTGTGCCTTTGAATTTCATTACTAATAGAACAATCCAAGTTGTGAGAGATTTGTCTTCAAGTATAGTAAGGAAATAGATACAATGACCATGAGTTGTGACACGATAGGGCCCCCAAAGATCAGCATGGACTAAGTCAAAAAATTCAGTACTAATAGATGTACTCACAGGGAAAGATAGTCTTTGTTGCTTGGAAAAGTGACAGCTATCACAGAAATCAAGAGTAGAGTTCTGACTAATAAGTAGTAATTCAAGTAGATGGGCAAGAGCATGACCTAATCTGGAATGCCAAACATTTATATATGAATTGTGAACTGTAGCGTGAAATGTGGCATTTGAGACCACATTAGAGAACTGACCTTGATGAGAGGAACATAAGTAAAGTTCAACATGGATTATACCAATCTCAATCTTCTGTGTCTAAGTAAGATCTTGAAGATAACACCCATGAGCAGTAAAGGTGGCAAGGAGTTTAGAATCAGTTAGGAATCTACAAATGGAGAGTAAATTATAGGTGAATGAAGGCACACAAAGAACATGATTCAAATTTAGGTCAGGAGACAAAGTAATAGAACCCTTGTGTGTGACTTGAGCACTTTGACCATTAGGAAGATTAAGAACTAGAACACACAACTAAAGATTTCTATGAGATGAAGGAAATGGGTGATATGATATGTGGCTCCTATGTTCAAGATCCAAGTGGTAACATTATCCAGTAATACTATATTGTTACTGTAGTGAAAAGTACCTGCAAAGTAATTAGGATTGAAGTGGCCTGCATTAACTGAGTTTGCAGATGCTGGCCAAGTAGATGTTAAACCAGAAGAATCAGCTTTTAAACTAGGTTGTAACATACTGAGGAGTTGCTTATATTGACTCTCTGACAATCCACAGTTGGTCTGTATGTCATTTGTAACTGGTGACTCAGGTGCACTGTCTCTGTTACCCCTTTCATGAGTAGTACTTACCATAGGTTTGTTTCCATCATACTTTGGCTTAGGTTTAGGCTTTCCATACATCTTATGCCACGAAGAATATCTGTGAAGACAGAAGCAAGTATCTCTGAGATGACTGTTAAGATGACAGTAATCACAATACATAGAATGATCATTAGGAGTCTTCCTTTGCCCCGGTGTCTTTCCAACCTTTTTATTTTTCCTAGCATCAAATGACCCACCTGAAGGTCTAGTATACTGCTTAACAGTCATAAAAACATTCCCAGAACTAAAACCACTACTATTTCCAAAGTCTCTTTGGCATTCCTCCAGAAGTAAAATATAATAACATTGGCTTAAACTAGGAACTAGTCTTATTAGAATAATCTGACCTCTAACTGAAGTGAACTGATCACTTAATCCCATTAATAACTGGACTAAATTCAAAGATTGATCATAGGCCTCAAGACGAGTGTTCATAACACAAGTACAGACAGAGCAAGTGCATTTTGGTTTAGAAGAAATACAATCCAATTCATCTGTAAGTGTCTTAAACTTGGTGTAATAGGCAGTAATGGAGAGACTTCCTTGAGAAACTTGTGACAGATCCTTTCTAAAACCAAAGAGTTTGGCAAGATTGTTTTGAGCATAACGCCTTGACAATTTATCGCAAATCTTTTTAGCCGTGGGCAGAAAAACAACACTTCTTCGAATTTCAGGACTGATAGAGTTTAACAACCAAGAGATGACAAGATGATTACATCTATTCCGATAGGCTAACAGAGTTTCCTGAGTAGGTTTGACATAGGATCTATCAACAAAGTCTAATTTGAGTTTAGATAATAATATTAATTGTAACAACCCAAATTCGGGGTCAAGATTTGGTGTCACTAAACAATCTTTACATAAAATAAAATAATAAATAAATAACCCCTTAATTCCGGATCGTTTATAGGTTATGGTATGAAACAAGAATCTAACTTTCTACAATTCACAACAACTACAAAACGAGTGTAAATACCTTTATGCTAATGCCATTGTCTTTTTTTTCAAACATCTTTGTCCTCTCTCGCAGCGGAGATCTCTTTAAGTTCTGCTGTCTGACGAAAGCTATTCACTTTTATCCTTATCTGCTTCTGAAAGAAATAAGAATTTACAAAGCAAGAGTGAACCAAAAATGCCCAACAAGTATATAATTTGAGTTTCAAGCATTAATATCAAAGGAAAATTTCCGGACAAATCTTTAAACAATTTTAAACAAATCTATTTATTTGAGAGAGTTGAGCGAATAGACATTGGCTGTTACCAGCCTTTAATTATAAATCCAAAAATGACAAGCGATTCCCAGATTCATATCCTGAATCAGGGTTTTGTCCGATTTTTGGAATCATAAAACTTTCGAGAGAGAATGCCGTTAATGGCGATCAACAAAAAATTAGACTGGACACTAGTTCACACCTATATCCTGCTGATCAGCCAGGATACAGTACAGATCTATATCTCCCTATATAGATCCAGTCGGGTACCCAGGCTCTACGGCCCATCTCAAGGATCCGGTTATGCCCCGGTCCTTAAAATTAAGAACACTTAATCCCACACATCACTATCTAGATTTTGATGTCAAATAATTTTGATTACAAAACATCTCAATTCACAGTTCGTAAATAACCCGAAAGAATGGGTATTTGCTCAAGAGAGCAATCGATAATATAGGAACAATAATGAAAAGAACATGCATAATAAGAGTAATTGCAGTGAAATATAAAATAATCAACTATTCTGAACTTAGAATAGGAACGAAGAAATATTTGCAGTATTTTAAAAGAAAGTTCAGGAATACTTGCCTTGATAAGCTTTAAGCACTATGATCGGTTGGCTTTTGGATTGTCTTGAACGTTTGTCTTTATCGTCAGACCACTATCCTATTCTGGCTACGATCTCAACGCTCAAGTCCTTCGATTGGAACTTTACTGAATTCAACAACTAACCACTATATCATTCTTAGCCCGACGTCACTCCTCGGGTCTTCCGACTAGGACCTACAGGGTTGAAATACCCTAATTCAGGTCATCGTCTCGATTAACATAGCATCACTATCACCTCTACCCATACGATTTCATATCCCGACCCATATATATAGATATATTATTGAAATACACATCACATTTAAGGTTCACATCATCGAATTTTGGTTCAGGGCTTATTTTCAGAAAGTACGTATATTCGTTGTTTTGGAAAATAGGGTAATCGATTATTCACAAAATATTTTGTCATGCCACGTAAGTAGGTTTTGTAAAATTTAATTACACATCCTCGTTCGACGTTTCTGATAAGTATAGGTTACGTTTCCATATTTTCGGAGTTAATTTCCTGAAAATTGGGCAGCATTTAATTTGTTTATCGGCCTACCCGTCGAATCAGTTCGACGTCAATCATAATTAACAACAATCGCAATCATCCAATCAATTCACAATTCAATTCATCAATCCCATCCACCGATACAAATTCACTTTAATTCATTATTATTATTCGTTTTTGTTTCGAAAATTATTTTACAATTAATTTTATTTATTTATGATTTAGGACTCAGAATTAATCATCATCGTCCACCGTCGACTCGCCGAAGCTCATCATCGACGACGGTAAAATTCGTCGGTACCCGATAAATTTCGGGTTTACATACGAACCTCACCGATTAATTAAATTTTTTCCACTCGAAAATCTTTTATTTCACGAAAGCAGTCATAATTTATCCTGCAGAAAAATAAAATAATTGATAGGAATTATTCCGTTATATAATCGAACCAACTGCTATAACAATATTCACACCACACACGCGCCTACACGCGCAATCAGAAAAGGACAGGGCGGCCGGAATCCAACAAAAATCAGGCGGCACAACAGACACACGATACACAGTACACACACAACACAGACACACACGGAACACGCACACAACCATAACTCACACAAGATATTACACACATACATGCATATATATGCCAGAAAAGAATAATCAGAACGATGATTACCGGAGAAAAAGAAACCGGCGACCGGAAACGCGGCGGCAGGGGAAAAGAAAAGAGGAACGAAGGAGACAGGAGACGAGAGGGAGAAGAGAGGGAAACAGAGAGAAAAATTGAGATGAAAGTGAAAGAGGGAGAGAGGCGCGGGGGTGAGACGCGCGAGGGAAGAGAGACGGGAAAGATAAGAGATGGAGAAAGGCGGTGGTGTGTGGCTGAGCGTGTGTTTTTATTTTGTTTATATATATTTTTTCTTTTTGTCTGATACATTCCGCATTTTTTTTAATAATTAAGCGAATCAACACGCACGTAAATTTGATCAGAACAAATCCCAAAATAATTTTAAAATTCTCAGAATATTCATGAGTTAATAAATTAAAATTTTCATGATTTTTGAAGCATTCTGGAATTAAATACCGATTTTACGATTAAATGACATCAGAAAATCATTTAAAAATAAATAATCAATTAAACATTGATTTCTAAATTTTATAAATTCCTAAAAATAATAAATAAAATTATAAAGCAACAAAAATAATTTTAGAGATAATTTTAGCATTTATAAGAATAATTATTCAGTAAAATCATTTTAAGAATAAAATAATACCACATAGTTCAATAATTAATTATACAAATAAGATTCGTATCCAACAATTACCCAAAATTAACAATAAGGTAACATACAACTAACAGACCCATCACATATTTTGTTTATTTAATAATTCGATAATTACATTTACAGATCGGATCCGAAAATAGGTTATTTAGCCGCTAAGTAACTATATAATGATATAGTTTTAATACCGGATTTGGATAATTATCAAAACAGGGCCTCTTATAAAACATTTTATACAAAAATAGGGTAATAATACTTATAAAACATTTTATACAAAAATAGGGTAATAATACCTCGCCTTTCGAGAATATGAGTTTTACCGATCTATAAAATGATTAGCGTATCGAAATTTTCACGCCGGGACTCGTACGGATCAAACCGTACCCCGAATCGAAAAAGTCAAAACATGAAAAGTGTTCAGAATTATCAGATTAGTTTAGGAAGGAGTTTTCGGAAAAGTTCCGGGTTGTAAAAACGCAAAAACGGTTGAAGTGGAACGATTCTAAAAAGTAATTTTATAATTACGTAAAATAATCATTATTAATTCTATAAATTCTCATAAAATCACATAACAATCCAGAAATTACCAGAAAAATACCAAAACTATCTATATTTTATTCTGGATAATTAAAGATTAAAAAAATCCCAATTTTATCAAAAATAAACACCCAAATATTAATATCAATCATCAAATAATTTACTAAAAATCACAAAAAAATTATATAATAATTATTTATTGATAAAAGTAATTACATAATATTTCCCGGATGTTACATCCTTCCCCCTTAAAAGAATTCTGTTCTCAGAATCATGCTAAGGAACAAACTACGATATTTTTCGAGTATCTTACTTAAATTTCTTAGGACTCATCATTTTCACCATTACTCAACAATCTTTTTCCAATATCAACATCTATTAGTTGCTCATGCAACCTAGTTCAACTCTCCATTCTGTACATATGGAGCTAAATTACTCTTCCTGGTCAGACCCATATGAACGTCTTATGAACTCGTTATACCTAGGACAACAAGACCAACTCATTCACAATCGTTCTATTTTTTAACTGTCTCAAAGGACTAACTTAGTTTGTACTAATCTTATTTTGGTTCTAATTCTAATAATTCGTGCTCATAAACCTTCCATTTTTACTGACTGTTCTACTTTACTTTTCACGTCTCCTTCTGTTCGATTAGTCTGGCCTATGATCATTTTCCAATCATTTTCGAGAATCTTTAATCGATCTCTTGTATTTTCCATCCGTCTGCGCCCGATATACTGAGCTCATGGCGTTTGATGCTTTGAAATGTTCTAAATCTATTCAAAAACTAAAAATTAAAAGAAAATCTTGGCAATTGCATTTAACTCACCACTTTGTAGTATACTTCAATTTCTTTTCAATCACTATCAAGTATATTCATCGAGCGAGAATCTTTTACTATTTGAAAGAAAATATATTAATTTGGAATGGGATGAATCATAACTTTATTCAAACCCGACCTCTTGGTACTAATATTCATTTTGTTATCATATCAAATTAGATATTAACATGAACTTTGATGCTCACAATATTCTATACTGAAGTCAACATCAATCATCTATATTAATACCACATTTGATATTTAACAACAAAGTAAGTATGAACCAGAAACTGAGTCAAAACCTGACCTTCAATTTCTAACTCTTCAAATTCCTTTACTCATTCCCCAGTAATCCTAATGATTTCCACTTTTTCTTTTCTACTCAAGACATCTGTCCTTAAATGGACCTTTTCTGTTTGGTAATTAACCAAATCTCCATAGCTCATAACCAATTATGACCTGAATTCATACATTTGAAGCTTAGGATGCAGTTGCTATTTTTCCATCCTTTATAGGCATATCTTCAGGCGTTCAACTTGGGCTTCCTTAGTCCTCGAATGAGCGAGGATGTTACCAATAAATACAATTATACTATCCAAATACTTCTTACACACTATGTTCATTTAATCTTCAGATTTACAACTTCTGATGATCGATGCGTAACTTCATACCTCCATTCTCTTTTTTCCCTGACCATTTTTATGCATAGCGCAAAACACTTCTTATTTTATTATTCCTCTATTCTATATTTCTGAAGTTTCCTTAATTCATTACTTCATCCCTACTGGGTCATCGATACAGGGCTTTTGACACCAGCTCAATCTATGTACAATAACCGATGAGAAATTGGTACTTCATTCCCCGAGGTAACCTTGATAAATCATTTGTTCGAACCTTCGGGACTTGACTTTAATTCTAAAGAAATCTGATATGAGATTCATTGTATCGTTCTTCTCTAATAGTTTTCCACGAATACTGTTGTTTAATCTTCCCTACTTACGCGCATTCTTTGAATGAAATTCCTATTTTCAATTATCGGCATTTCACTTCATTCTCATATCCGTTCTGGCACAACCTACGTTTACAACTTGTCTATATCCTGGGTCATTTTATAAAATTTCTTTATCATCCTTTTGATTCCATATCTTTTCTTGCTTATTTCTTCATTCTCATTATTCATTATTTCTTTTAAACATAAGGGATCTCTTTTTCTGAGAAAATACCAATCTGTTCATTAATAGATAAGTCATTTCTGAATTAACGCTAGAATAAAGGCTTTTATTTAAAAATTTTAAATTCTTACTAACAGAATTATCAAAATTCATCGGTATTTATTCTTCTTAGCCTCGCTTAAATCATTACTGATCGCATATTTGGCTTTCCCCATTTGATCAACATTCCTTTTTCTTGAGTTCACATGCAGACTTCGTCAGTCTCTATCTTACATCAGATACTTGGATTTGCGAGTTTCCCAATATTTCACAACATCTTCCATTAAATCGTAATTCGACATGGAGGTACATTCACGTCCTTCATGGGGTATTATTACAGATGGTAACATTTCTTTGCTCTATCTTTGAACTTCAGTTCTTGCAAACGTTCTCTCCACTAATTTATAGTAGCTTCCATTAAATCGTCATTCGATATGGGTATACATCCAAGTCCTTCCTAGAACGCTATTACAGATGATAGAATCTCTTTGCTTTATCTTGAAACTTCAGTTATTTAAATTATTCTTCTTACTAGCATGTACCAATTACTTTCTGTTCCTCTTATTTATCGAAAAGGGTGTATTCATCTAGATAAAATCTCGCACATGTCTGCAGTAACATCACGCTAATTCTACTAAACTTTCGATTTCTGCTAATGCCATCACTTCCTCCAAATTCCTAATTGCTTTGATTTCGGAACTGAAAATCATGTCAGAGTTTGACTTAATCTAATTGGAATCGACTTCCATTTAACTAACCATTAGTTGATAAAGTTAATCAATTAACTCTTTTAACTGATCAATTAAACCAAGTGTTGACTAGCTAACTGGAATCAAAGACCAATTATATAAAGTCGGTTTGGTCATGACAACCTTTTCCAAAAACCGAGATCGCAATCATTTGGAGTACCAATGAGAATAAAAATATCTTTCTTTATCCTTAAAAGTAGAGTAATTCTGAAAATTTTGGCCAGCACTTCCCCTATACCATCGACTACCAGTCGGACTTAGGCCGACACCATTAATCAACCAAATCATCGACAATCATATCCACCCACTTCCATCAACCAAATTCATCAATTCACCATAACTCAAACTGTAACATTTTGATCAGCACATGTACTATTAACTGGCATAGCATCTATCTTTTGAATTGGACTGAGGTCTTAAACTAACAATGATTAATATCACCATATTTGTTTTCAATTCTTTTTGAATATTACTATATGTTATTAATCAACTTAAAATTTATCTCGTTATTTCTCAAAAATTTGATTTCACAATTTTTTTTTAATTTATTTCTGACCATTATTAATCGGTTTATCTTTAATAACCATGCATGGTCTTCATTATTATCGTCACAATCTGGTGGAAACTTAATCGTTATATCATTATTTCTTTAAAGGTTTCACAGTCGAATCATCATTGCTTCAGCTCCACTTATGTTTCTGTATCGAACTTTCATCACTGGTCTGGTTATGGGTATTAAATTCACCATAACATATTTACTCAAATTAGGGAACTTTACAATTTCCTGAAGAACACGTTTAAAATTTATTTGCAATTAAGGTGTCTTTGATCTTGAATCTTCAAATAAATATCTTCCCGCGATGAAGGGATGCTTCACGTATTAGTTGCCTGTCTGAGTCATTGTTCAGAATTCCCTTGATCTTCGATTGTCATCCCGACACTCGCTCGCTTTGTCTGACGCATACAGCCTTACCTCCTTATTTTATAACTAATTTATTTGTTACGGTTCGCTAACCATTCATTTCACGTCAAAATCTTCTAATTTGCAGTGTATCGCGTTAACGTAATCTACTGTACTGATAAAATTCTCCTAACAAGAACAACTGTCTGACTTGATGTCTTTGCCATGACCACGTTATCGATGTATCCATTTTTCCTTGTTCGCAGATGTCCACCATTTATCGGCTTGTAATCATATCTACATTCGACATGTGAGTTTTACCTGCTACACGACTATTCCATTTCTTTTGAAATCATCAAAGAATTGACTCTACGCAAGAGGAGAGTTTGTGGATATGATTTTGATTGAAAAACTGAATAAGGAATAACAATGCCACAAACAATTGTGAGAATTTGTAGATCAGAAAATTGAAGGAAGAAAAATGAATGAAGAATCAGACAACCATATTCGTACTCAAGATGGCCAGTCTTTCATACTATATGGCATACAACACATTATTAGGTGGCGTCCCACCAGACTCTTCGTCATTTCGACAAAGCGTCACATCACACACTATTTGTCTCAATCAAGAATCAATATTTTGAGAAGAGAAATAATTCAGAAGGAATACAATAAATTTTCTTTCGTTTTCGCCTCCTACGATTTATCAATAGAAGAAGCTCATAGGTATTCAAGAATCAAAAAGAATATATGCTATCATATTTGTAAAAGAATGACATTGTAGGTCACCGTTGGTCACCGTCCATGCTTCATTTACGTATGCCCTCAGGAATTATTCGAATGAGAGATTCACAGCTTCGGTCATGTTACAACTTCATAATATCATCTGGAAATGCCTCCACGCTAAATGCTTTAATGATTTGATCATAATCGCGTCCTTACGAAATTTATAATCAATGCTTCCGATTTCGTCTATGCCATGTAGAATAACCATTGATCATGCAACACCTCAATTTCATCGATAGAAAGATGATTCTTCTCCAATCATCTGGAAAATTCATCCATTTTCTTTAATCATCCTCTGTCCGTTCGAATCATGAATCTCGTTAAATTTAATAATTTTATGAATTGGATAAATATATTTTAACATGTTGATTCAATCATTAATATTATGAAACAAAATTTATGTTCATTTTTCACGGAAACTTTAAACTTTCTTCTTACTAGTGGGTTTACTTGGTCCTCCAAATTAACAATACTGAGTCCAAATCCATTCTTCTTTTTTGGATCACTTTCTATTAATAATAACAAGAACTTAAGTAGTAATTCGACAACCAAATTGTGAAACTCATTTTATGCAAAGATCTTCTAGAAGTTGATTAAGGAAATCCTTTTCGAATTCTCATTTCAAAGTTTTGGAAATCAAATATTTGGTCGTCATTACTATATAAGTTACTTGCTATTTTTATGATTCACTAATGAGATATCTGATTAAAGGAATGCCCATGTACAGGTCTTTCCACTTCGGTATATTCTCTACTTCTCCTTAAATTCTGTTCGTATTTATTAGTCGATGAAACTTTGAGGTACTGTTGTATACCATTTTGTTCATAACTCTAACCCAATGCTAACGTCTGCCACCATCTTTGATATTCTCGTCGTCGTCCTGGACGTTATACTCACGATCACTAATGCAATTCAATGTTTTGTCTACAGATAGAGTCACACCTTCATGCTAGTCTTACCTATACATAGGAAGGTAGATATCATCCCTCGCGCAGCTCCCGATAAGTGATAAGAATCTTCTCGCAATGGTGGTGCCTCTTAAATGTGCAACGTTGGTTCTTCATCAGCTTCTCTCAACTCGTTGCCTCCGGCGTGAAACTCGTCCTACTACCTAATTCTAAATTAAATCGTACCAAAGCTCACCTAGCTTCCCTTACACAAGTTCTCACAAGAATCAATCGCATTTTCTTTAAAACCACATGAAAAGTAGGTAACATACCCAGTCTCCATCGGTCTGTCGATTTCTCAACACTGTCGGACCTGAAAACTCAATATATCTATAGCGTTGCTATATTCGTCTCACACTTTCTCAACAATCCTATCTTACTAATTCCATATCGGATCTGCTAACCCTAATTCGCACTCAACTTAACTTAACATAAGCATGCCTAGCTCTTTCCTATCTTACATGGCATATCAATCCTATCTTACCTTCACCTATTCTTATTTCAGTGACCAATAACCTGTAGCTCTGATGCCAACTTGTAACAACCCAAATCCGGGGTCAAGATTTGGTGTCACTAAACAATCTTTACATAAAATAAAATAATGAATAAATAACCCCTTAATTCCGGATCGTTTATAGGTTATGGTATGAAATAAGAATCTAACCTTCTATAATTCATAACAACTACAAAACGAGTGTAAATACCTTTATGCTAATGCCATTGTCTTTTTTTTCTAACTTGTCCTCTCTCGCAGCGGAGATCTCTCTAACTTCTGTTGTCTAACGAAAGCTATTCACTTTATCCTTATCTACTTCTGAAAGAAATAAGAATTTACAAAGTAAGAGTGAGCCAAAAATACCCAGCAAGTATATAATTTGAGTTTCAAGCATTAATATCAAAGGAAAATTTCCGGACAAATCTTTAAACAATTTTAAACAAATCTATTTATTTGAGAGAGTTGAGTGAATAAATATTGGCTGTTACCAGCCTTTAATTATAATTCTAAAAATGACAAGCGATTCCCAGATTCATCTCCTGAATCAGTGTTTTATCCGGTTTTGAATCATAAAACTTCCGAGAGAGAATGCCGTTATGGAGATCAACAACAAATTAGACTGGACACTAGTTCACACCTATATCCTGTTGATCAGCCAGGATACAGTGTAAATCTATATCTCCCTATATAGATCCATTCGGGTACCCAGGCTCTACAGCCCATCCCAATGATCCGGTTATGTCCCGGTCCTTAGGAACAATAATGAAAAGAACATGCATAATAAGAGTAATTGCATCGAAATATAAAACAATTAACTATTCTGACTTAGAATAGAACGAAGAAATATTTGCAGTATTTTAAAGAAAGTTCAGGAATACTTGCCTTGATAAGCTTTAACCACTATTATCGGTTGACTTTTGGATTGCCTTGAACATTTGTCTTTATCGTCAGACCACTATCCTATTCTGGCTACGATCTCAACGCTCAAGTCCTTCGATTGGAACTTTACTGAATTCAACGACTAACCACTATATCATTCTAGTCCGACGTCACTCCTCGGGTTTTCGACTAGGACCTACAGGGTTGAAATACCCTAATTCAGATAATCGTCTCGCTTAACATAGCATCACTATAACCTCTACCCATACGATTTCATATCCCGACCCATATATAAAGATATATTATTGAAATACACATCACATTTAAGGTTCACATCATCGAATATGGTTTAGGGCTTATTTTCAGAAAGTACGTATATTCGTTGTTTGGAAAATAGGGTAATCGATTAATCACAAAATATTTTGTCACGCCACGTAAGTAGGTTTTGTAAAATTTAATTACACATCCTCTTTCGACATTTCCGATAAGTATAGGTTACGTTCCCATATTTTCGGAGTTAATTTCCCGAAAATCAGGCAGCATTTCCTTTGTTTAGCGGCCTACACGTCGAATCAGTTCGACGTCAATCATAATTAACAACAATCGCAATCATCCAATCAATTCACAATTCAATTCATCAATCCCGTCCACCGATACGAATTCACTTTAATTCATTATTATTATTCATTTTTGTTTCGAAATTTATTTTATAACTAATTTTATTTATTTATGATTTAGGACTCAGTATTAATCATCATCGTCCACCGTCGACTAGCCGAAGCTCATCGTCGACGGCGGTAAAATTCGTCGGTACCCGATAAATTTCGGGTTTCCATACGAACCTCACCGATTAATTAATTTTTTTTGCTCAAAAATCTTTTATTTCACGAAAGCAGTCATAATTTATCCTGCAGAAAAATAAAATAATTGATAGGAATTATTCTGTTATATAATCGAACCAACTGCTATAACAATATTCACACCATACACGCGCTTACACGCGCAATCGGAAAAGGACAGGGCGGCCGGAATCCAACAGAATTCAGGCAGCACAGCAGACACATGATACACAGTACACACACAACACAGACACACACGGAACATGCACACAACCCTAACTCACACAAGATATTACACATATACATATATATACCAGAAATGAATAATCAGAATGGTGATTACCGGAGAAAAAGAAACCGGCGATCGGAAACGTGGCGGCAGGGGAAAGAAAAGAGGAACGAAGGAGACAGGAGACGAGAGGGAGAAGAGAGGAAACAAAGAGAAAAATTGAGATGAAAGTGAAAGAGGGAGAGAGGCGCAGGGGAGAGACGCGCGAGGGAAGAGAGACGGGGAAGATAAGAGATGGAGAAAGGCGGTGGTGTGTGGCTGAGCGTGTGTTTTTATTTTGTTTATATATATTTTTTTCTTTTTGTCTGATTCGTTCCGCATTTTTTTAATAATTAAGTGAATCAACGCGCAAGTAAATTTGATCAGAACAAATCCCAAAATAATTTTAAAATTCTCAGAATATTCAAGAGTTAATAAATTAAAATTTTCATGATTTTTGAAGCATTCTGGAATTAAATATCGATTTTACGATTAATGACATCAGAAAATCATTTAAAAATAAATAATCAATAAAACATTGATTTCTAAATTTTATAAATTCCTAAAAAATAATAAATAAAATTATAAAGCAATAAAAATAATTTTAGAGATAATTTTAGCATTTATAAGAATAATTATTCAATAAAATTATTTTAAGAATAAAATAATGCCATATAGTTCAATAATTAATTATACAAATAAGGTTCGTATCCAACAATTACCCAAAATTAACAATAAGGTAACACACAGCTAATAGACCCATCACATATTTTGTTTATTTAATAATTCGATAATTACATTTATAGATCGAATCCGAAAATAGGTTACTTAGCCGCTAAGTAACTATATAATGATACAGTTTTAATACAAGATTTAGATAATTATCAAAACAGAGCCTCTTATAAAACATTTTATACAAAAATAGGGTAATAATACCTCGTCTTTCGAGAATATGGGTTTTACCGATCTATAAAATGATTAGCGTATCAAAATTTTCATGCCGGGACTCGTACGGATCAAACCGTACCTCGGATCGAAAAAGTCAAAACATGAAAAGTGTTCAGAATTATCATCGGAAAAGTTACGGGTTGTAAAAATACAAAAACGGTTGAAGTGGAACGATTTCTGATTCTAAAAAGTAATTTTATAATTACGTAAATAATCATTAATTTTATAAATTCTCATAAAATCACATAACAATCCAGAAATCACCAGAAAAATACCAAAACTATCTATATTTTATTCTGGATAATTAAAGTGTTGCCCAGTAAATATACAATTATTTAAGGGGGGTTGGAACAATTGTATATATGTTTCGAACAAGTAATAAAATATAACAGCTTTTATATATCTGATAAAAACTGTTACAAATCCTCTGAAAAAATACTGATGTTCTTGAGAGCTGCTAGGTCGAATGATCCTCCAGTGTTATTTACTAAGTGATGACCTAAACTGTGTTTATATGCTACACAGCTACAACAGATTAATCTAAGATATGCATTATCAAAAACTAACTGAAACTGATACATATCTTAAACTAAACAGATAAAGTCCTATAACTCAGATATAACAGATATCTGCTCATATTATAAGGAACAGAATAAATCCTCTAATGCTGACTGTCTTCAATACTGATGTCATACTAATGCTGATGACATACTAAATCCTGACGGTACATCAGATCCTGATGACATCCGAACATCCAGATCCTGAGCTTCTTCTGATCATTGAGAATTCAATATGTAACAATCGCCCCCCAATTTATGCTTAATGCAATGAAGCATAAATTCCATTCCCAATGATGCCAAAACCAATCTACAAATGTACAAGGAGTAAAGCTTACTTCAGTATCTTAATATAACTAACAGTTTTTCCAAGAAAGTTCTTTAATCTTTCTTCCTCCTTGTCTCGTAGGACTTTAACAAGCTTTTTCTTCAACTCTCTCTTCTCTTCAGTGTCTTCTCCAAGCTGATAGATAGTTGATCTTAACTTAGAAATTGAGCTTTTGCTTATCTCAAGATCACCAATCAACATGAAGCTTAAACTGACATATTCATGATCAGGATTGAAGGATAAATGAGGACTGTTGAGAAAAACTTGTAGCACTGTAGCTCCCTTTTTCATCTGCATTTCTTGACCAGTATAAGTTCTGTACTTAGGAACATAATCACCATTGTATTTATCATCTTTTGTCATGACTCTTCTTCTGATCATTTCAAGTATCATAGAAGACCAGTTTTTGGTGACTTTATTTTCAACTCTAAGAAGATAGTGAATGTATTTCAATTCTGTCACAGTCTTCATTAATAGTTGCTACAACGTAAAGCTTTTTACTTTACCATCTCTGAAAGAGTACAGAATCTCTTCTCTGACATCATTATCATTTATCTTTCTATAAACAATCTTCACAGCTTCAACTTTCTCAAGATGTGAAGAGAAATTCTTTCACCAAGATTTTCTGTCAGAGTATCTATATCCAGCAGATCAGATTCCAAGATCTCCATACTGGAATGACCAATGCCTCCTCTGGTTCGAGATTTGATAAGTTTCAGTTTTTCATTGTATACCACCCAAGAAGGCTTCTTGATGGACTTATCAACATCTTCCTGTTTTGAGATAGAATCTCTTAACCCAGCTGACACAAATTCAACATGCTTGAATCCTTTAGAATAATTGAATACATGGATGTCTTTCCATCTTCTATCTTCTTGTCGAGAGGAACATAGTTTAAAGACAAATCATCAGTCTTCCCTTCTGCTTTATGCCATAGCTCCCTCTTTGATTTTAAAGCTCTCTACAAATATTATTGCATGCTTGATCAGCTTTCCTTCTATTAATCTTTTCTTTTTCATTAGCCTCTGAAATATGAGGAGTGATTACTAGAGAAGGAGCTGACTAATTTAATGCTTTGATCACCTTTCATCAGAGTTAAAATCAGTTATCAGGTTCACAGCATCAGGATCTGCTTTTACCTCAGAATTTGTGTCTGCATCAGGAGTTACATTCTGATTTGGTGTATCAGCTTGATCAATGTCAGTGGCTGATCTTTTCTTCCTTGGTATAATCAACTCTTCTGGCTTCTGAACTTCTTTATCTTCTTCATTTCCTTGTACAGGAACATAACTTTCTCTGGATAGAAAATTCAGAAATGTAGAGTTAAA